>NW_017729025.1:97690333-97696769 GCF_001723915.1 Gavialis gangeticus
TGTGTCAGCCTGCTGGATCACTCCTGGACCCCCCCCCCAGCTGATTCTCATGACTCAGCCAGGCACTTACATTTGGTCTGTTGATGCAAATGTAAGAATGAAGGGCCTCTACATAGGTATGCTGCAGCCTCTCCACCAAGGCCTGGTCCTGGACATTCGGTCGGTCTGCCAAAAAAAAGATTATAAATGAGTAGGTAGCCTCGCCAGTCTTGAGATTCCATGCTAAACCCAATCCCTTGATACTCAACTCCCAGCTCTCCTAATAACCTATCTTCCCAAGATTGAAGTAATTGGGAGACTCAGTTTCCTGTGCCTATTTCCATCTCATCCTTGTTTAGGATGGCTTGTTGAATAAGAGGAGTTTGCCTTGTGGCAAAAGATTACCAGCCAGGGCAGCCTGGTCTAACTTGCCAGGTTTCACATTCCAGACCTAATGGAGATGTGAGGCATTATTCCATTCAGGCAAGTATGGGAGACTTTCTTCAGCAGCTAATCCACCAGGAGAAATAAGGAAATATTGATCCTTCTATCAGTAAACCAGAGGAAAGACTGATCTAAAGGCATCCTTGCACAGCACTTGGCCTAGTGCTGTAATGGGCCCACACTTCAAACTATCCCTAACTGGCCACTAGGGGTCACTACTGTCCTTTGCCAAAGGAGCAGTAGAAGACTTCATACAGGGTAATAATGGCTTCTGAAGGGGACTGATTACAATTCAGCTGATCTAAAACATGCTCTTAGAACAATGCACAATTGCCTTCATGTGGCAGGGGATCTCGAGAACACTCAGTACATAATGGATATGAACAGTGTAAGTTGTACTACACCAACTCAATACTAATAAAAGGATCCTGCCCTTCTTAAAGCCTTGTCACCCCTTCCCTCAAACTATGACCCAGGGCTTCCCTATCTTTCTGGACTCTTAATTAAGGGCTGCTGCTCTCCACCTCTTCCCTGAGTTTTTACCTGCAGAGAAAATGTTGATGGCAATTAAAAGTGCATATTCAGCATCGTTGAGCTGTAGATCATTCATTCCCTTTGAAAACTCAAAAATGGGGTTAATGAACTCGAACTGCAATCCTGTGAAGGGGAGTGGGGCAGGGAAGGAGAAAGGAACAAGGATTAGTGCTGGCCATTGCCCCCTGCCTCTCTCATCACCCCTCCCCCACCACAAGACATGAGCAACTTACTGCAAGAAAAAATTGAGATGGAAGCAAGGCTTGGAGGAGCATCTTTACACTCCTGGGGAGTCCAAAAGGGGAAATTACCTTATAGTCCATAAATGGAGCAACTGGGGCTCCCTTCACAATGCAGATGATTAAGGAGCTGTGTGTGCACACATGCCTGAGGGTTGGAGGGGCGGGGGGAGGAGAGAGGAAAGGGAAAAGGAATCAGGCCATGTTGTTGTTGTTATTAATTGGCTGAAGCTACCTTCCAAAGGTTTAAATGCCCCTGGACAACTTATAGTACTGTGGGAGGGTTCTAACTGGGATGATCTAGGGAATGTGCAAGACGCAAGATGTGCATAGTAATATCTTGTACTGGGCCAACTATATAGTTGAGAGAGATGTCAGACAAGTTCTCAGGCATAAAAAAACCCTCCCTCAGGTCTGGGAAAAAGAGAAGATACAGCATAAACTATACATCAGAACCAACCAAACAGGAGTTTTTAGAAAACTGCATCATTAAACTATCACAGTACCTGAGATACATGGATGACATTTTCATCCTCTGGACTATCTGAATTCTCCTACAGATTTCTACCGCTGTTTCAACAAATACCACCTTCCTATCATTTTTTTTTCTAGAACACTCTTACACCAACATTAACTTTGTAGATACTATAACCCACATCCAGAATGGCACTTCACAGCTATATGCCAAAAAGCCCCCAGGGACCACTTACCTATGCAAAACTAGTGCTCATCCCAAACTCACCAAGGAAGCTAGCAGTGTAGGGTGGTACCTTGGAAACAAACTGGTTCAAAGGGGCATGAGCTGCCATATGAAGTAGGTTGTTTGACTATAAGGCAAATAGGTTGTTACCCATGAGAGCTCATGCCTCTCTGAACCAGTTAACTTAAGATACCACCTTGCCCTGACTTCTACCTGCAGCTAACCACCTCTGTGCTCATGGCAGCCACCATACTCATCCAAATTAAATGGGCTGCAAATTAACCTACACAAGAAGCTTACTCATATATGCTCAGATATGGTATTTCTAGCAGAAGAACATCATACTTAAGAGACTCCAGGTGACCAAGCCACTCTATATACAAGCACTGACAAGCTGTGCATTACTCTCCAAGAAACTGAGAAACCACCTCATTTGGTGTTCTGTATAGCCACCAAGGAACCTGTAATCTATAGTCAGGCCCACAGATACCACTACATCTGCTTTAAAAAGAATTTGTGATAGTCACCTCTCCAACCTAAAAACTATCTTTTTATCCAGCAAGGACACTCCAGCAGAGAAAAAGACTACATCTGAACAGCCCCCACACCACAGAAGCACCTCTGCACACCTACCCCAGACCTGAGAGAACTCACTGGAGACTGGGAACCAGGTCATGGGATGAAGCAAGTCCCTCAGCAAGGGTCCTGACAGGTGTGGGGAGTGAGAGAGGGTTAGCCAAGTGCGCCCAGAGTGGGAAGGATAAAAGACACTGAAAAACAGCCTCAAGGGGCTGCACCTAGCCAGGGAGCAGGCTGCCTGGAGCTACCAGGGGTTAAGCAGCCACTGGGAGAGCCCAGAGCAGGGCTCTTTTCTGTTTGTTTGCTCAATCAGTTGCTTTGTTGCACAAGCCTGCAGGCTCTGCAAAGCCTCTGAAAGATAAGAGGCAACCAGAAGGTGAAACCTGGAAGAGCCACTGGAAGACAGCTAAGTGCTAACTTATTTGTTTAACTTCTTTTGTTTGTTTTGCATTGTTAACGAGCCTGGGTGGCCTCCAGGTATTATCTAGGAGCCTGGCTGCAGCAGAGGCAAGGGCCCTGAACAGTAGGTCCTTGGCCAAAGCCAGCAGCAAAAGTAAAACAGGTCAGATCAACTAGCTTGACCAAACATACCCCACTGTGCTCTGCCCATAGCAGCCTACAGAATGAGCCACCCAAATACCCCTCACAAAGCTATTACAATAAACAGAAAGAAAACCTGCAAACTGCTCACCCCTTGTTGTCACATACCATCCCACACTAATTTGATTCCCCCTCCCCTTTATAGTTTCCAATTACAACCTATACTTGAAAAGGACCACAACTTGAGGACCAGCCCCTTCCTCCCACCAGCTTTCAAACACTTTGCCCAACTCATCATCAGAAGAAAATTTTCCACAGATCAACAAACATCAGGTAGAATAAGATCTAACCTAAACACCAAATGCAAAGCTATTCAAAACATCTCCACCATCACCATGATCAACACACCCCACAATGAAACTATCAGAATCTGTGGATCCTACACCTGTCTAAAAAAAGATGCAGCATCTCATCCAACATACTAAATGCCCCTATAGAAGCTATGTGGGCAAAACTAAACTACTATGCTCCAGACAGAGCTCGCAAAGAAAAATGATAAAGAAACATCAAGTCACCAGTATGAGAACTTTTTTCACAGAATAACCACTCCATCTCTGATGTGACAGTCTTTGTACTCAAGAGAAAGTTACATGATGCCTTCAGCAGATGTGTGGGAACAAAACTCCATAATTTTACTGGACAGGAAAAATCATGGACCAAATATAGACTACTGTCTTATGTCACATTACAATTTACATGCTCTCACTGCTAACTTGTGGAGTACAGAGAAGTAATAACAAACCTCTTCCCTTTTGAATGGTCTTATTCTATTACATAATTAAGTTAATCTTTTTCAGCTGCCTTTTATTTGGTTTGTAGCTACCTCTGATAGCTTCTTCCTGCTCCACAACTTCACCACCCTCTTCCTTTCCTTAAATGACTCTTCCACTTACATAATTGAATTAAACAAAAGTAATTGTTTTACTTGGTATTTAACTTAAGCTGCATCTACATCTTTCCCCAGACCTGAGGAATGCCATTTTGTGCCAAGAAGTTTGTCTAACATCTCTCCCAAGTATTTTGTTGGTCCAATAAAAGCCACTATAAAACTGACCTTGCTTCTGGGAACCTTAACAGACAATAGTAAAATGAAAGAGTTAAATCACTACAGCAACAAGTTTACAAAAATGCCAAGGGCCCAGACAGAAAAATCCCTGCCCCACTCTGGGACCATACCATAAACCCCTTCAATCCCAGAGGGACAACCCACCTCCTGCTCCCAATCCCATTATTATTTCCTCTATTACCCCCATCCTCAGCACCACAATCTCACCCTGCCATTCCTCTAATCCCCATCACATATTGGGTTTGACAAGCAACAGTTTGCTATTCAACATGTTCTTAATGTTAAAATGTTACTTAACAAATCACACACACACAGAGTGATGAAGCCCTGGAATACTGAATGAGAATCCTTCAAACTACTCTCTATCTTGAAGTGAAGTAAGTTAATGAAACAGACTCCATAAGGAAGGTGGCCAAGTACTGAGAAGTAACTCTTTACTGCCCCCAAGAGAAATGAATGGAGATGTTCAGACAGTGCCACCCATTACATTTATATTGTGGTCACTACATATGAAGTTCAACATAACATTTCCAAAGGAAGCATTGACTAAAAAAAAATCCCCCAAAACAAACAAATTAACCTCCCATGTTGCAACCCCAAGACCAAAGCCCTAAAGTAGACTCAGTGCAAAGGCTACTCAAGTGGCAAGTGTAAGAAGTTATTCCATCCACAGTCTCTTGGAAATGGAAATGTAGCTGTAACCCAGGGTCCTGCCCCTGGAGTACTTTCATTGTTTATTGTGCACAGGGCGGGAGTGGGTATGTGTGTGAAGCATGCTTCTCAGTGGCAGTCTAAAGAGTACCATGGAAGCAGTACAGATCTACTTGCAGTGAACTTTATGGGTATCACTGTTTGCTTCTGTCAAACCAATCAGAGTCCCCACTGATGGGCCAGTTCAAAATCTCCAGAGCTTAGTCTTAAAAATTCTTGGGTATATTATAAAAGTGGGAGTTTTCAAAAGGGCTTTTCCGCAATTGACACTCAGAGGATCCAAAATCATGGAAGACCTGCAATCTTACTTTCAGAAGTACTGAGCACACTCATTCTTATGGGTTTCAACTGGAATTAAGGCTGCTTGAGTACTTTTAAGAAATCAGACCTTACAAACTACAAAACAACAACATTTCTGTTATAATCTGCACAGGTTTCTAAATGTCTTGAACTGATACGCAAGCTACTTTCTGGAATGTACTTCATCCACCAAAATGTAGTCAACCTAGTGCCATTATTTCTAGAGTCCCGGGTCTGAGCTGACGAAGCACACAATGCTCCAACAGGACCACTTCTACCTAACTACATCCCCCAGTAAAAAACTGCAAAAGACAAGCTAGGGCTGTGCTGCTCAACAGCAATACGCCTCCCTAGTTCTGTTTCATTTTCAGATAGTTAGGTAGCCTATTAACCTGTGTCCCCTAGTATCCCAGGCAGGATGGTGGGAACAACTCATTAACAGATAAGCAAATGGGTTTCCCAAAAGGTAGTTACAACTCAGATTGCTGAATCTCTGATGCTGCTTGCTTGATCCTCGCTGCCCTCTACCCAGTGACCATTAATGATCCTGCCTGCCCTAAGCCCCAAAGATTTCTTGTAGACCAAAGGTAGGATTGCAGGCACAACCTTCTCAACCAAGACAAGCACAGAGATTAATATTTATTTAACAGTTTGACTGCATGCAAAGTTGATGTAGTGTAGCTTCAAATGCATTAAGAAAAATTAACATATGTATAGAATAGATGTGTTATATTTGATTATATGTTCTTATAAGCAACATGCTGCCAAGCTTGCAGAAAATCATGGTTTAAACAAAAAGACAAAGGAAGATTGTAGTGATAGTCTTGCTGTGGAGGAACAAGCTAAGAATCACACAAAAGAAAGCAGTAGATATGCTAAATGTAGAAGGAAAGGTGGTAAACAATAGCAAAAACATTAAATTGGTGCATTCTTTGGTTCCAGGAAACCTATGAAAGCCCAACAAGAATAAACAAAAGAGCTAAAAACAAGGAAGGTGGGAAGGAATTTGGAAAAAGAAAGCAGACATGTCTTCTGTTGCAGACAAGATTTGATTAGTTTTTGGAAGGCAGACACTCAAAAAGGAGGCAATGTAATTGGAAAAATCTAGGGGGATAAAAGATACTAAGACAGAGGAGTTCATGGTTAATGCCAGTGAAACTATTGCAGCCACTCGAACATGAGCTATCACCAAGCCCTCAGGCTTGATCTTATTGTACATATCTGACCAGTGTAAATAATTTTATTGTGTGGGTGCAATCATTAGGAAGTGCTGTAACAGTGCTG
>NW_017729025.1:97701769-97708976 GCF_001723915.1 Gavialis gangeticus
AGACAGAGGAGTTCTTGGTTAATGCCAGTGAAACTATTGCAGCCACTCGAACATGAGCTATCACCAAGCCCTCAGGCTTGATCTTATTGTACATATCTGACCAGTGTAAATAATTTTATTGTGTGGGTGCAATCATTAGGAAGTGCTGTAACAGTGCTGATTAGTATTCATTACAGTACTTCAGAATGCTCATTTAACATAATTATATCATTGCTACTGGCCTTAGGATTTAATAAAGGGATTTTAACTGAATTACTGACACAGTCCATTGAATTCCCATACTAAGGTAGCTGGAAATAACCACAAAACATTGGGAAGAGTTGAATAGAAAGCCCTTTCCTCTTTCTTTAGGGAGACCAGAGGCAAGTTGGCCCATCAGACATAATTCCACAATGTGGAAATGAAGGGCGTTAGGAGACCATTGCAGTTTTGCTTCCTGATTTCTTTTCTGATCTTTTAAAATAACATATTGGCAGCTTAGTTCAGGTACTAAAGGCTAATACTGGTGGGTCCCTGTTATAAACCCTTTATACCAGGGTTAGCAACCCATGTCTTTGAGGCCAAATCCAGCCTGCAGATCAATTCTTTCTGACCCACAAAGTTCAGGCTTCTGCAGTATTTTGGCAGCCAGACAGCAGGGAGAAGTAATAGCAGCAGTTAGGTTGGAAGGGCCGGTCTGCCTTGGAATGAGCTGAATTATTTCAGCCCACCATTCCCAAAATGCTGCCAATCCCTGCCTTAATCCCTTGACCAGAAGTGTCAAAATCGAATGTGTTGGAAGGCCTGGCCCTGACAATGGGGCTTCTCACAAAAAAAAGGGGTAAACTACCACAGAATCTGGCCCACAAGGCTTCTTGCTGCAGCTATACAGCCAAGGAGTTTGTGCCGCTGATGCTCACCCCCAGTCTCCCCTACCACAGGTGCATGAGCCACAGTGTCAGTGCAGCCAGCAGCCAGAGAGTTAACAATGCCACTGATCAACCCCTGTCACCAACTACCACTGATTTTAGTCTTCAGCAGCAAATTAAAACATTAAATTCTGCAGCAGCATTTGCCCTCTGGGAGTTGGCCCTACAATGAAGGATTGAGCAGCAATAGCATTAACTCCTTTGCTGCTGGCAGCTACAGTGAAGCGCTGCAAACCGGAAAAGTTACCTCCACTGGCTGAATGTGGCCCATGGGCTGCATGTCTGATACCCTGTCCTAGACCAACCCAGAGTCCAAAAGCTAGCACAAGAAAGGAAGAGATAGAAAAATATACCATAGCATCATAGAAAATTAAGGCTGAAAGGGACCTTAGGAAGTATGGTCCAACCCCTGCTCAAAGCAGGACCACCCTCAACTAGATCACCCCACCCAAGGCTTTGTCTAGCCAGGTCTTAAAAACCTCCAAGGATGGAGATTCCACCACCTCTCTGGGTAACCTGTTCCAGTGCTTTACTACCCTCCTAGTGAGAAAGTTCTTCCTAATATCTAACGTAAACTTCCCTTGCTGCAGCTTGAGACCATTGCTCCTTATTCTGTTCTCTGCCATCACTGAGAACAATCTAGTTCCATCTTCTTTAGAACCACCCTTCAGGTAGTTGAAGGCTGCTATTAAATCCCCTCTCAGTCTTCTCTTCTCCAGACTAAATAAGCTCAGTTCCTTCAGCCTCTCCTCAGAAGTCATGTCCTCCAGCCCCCTAACCATTTCTGTTTCCCTCCGCTGGACTCTCTTCAATTTGTTCACATCCTTTCTGTACTGGAGGGCCCAAAACTGGACACACTATTCCAGATGTGGCGTCACCAGTGCCAGAAAGAGGGGAAGAATCACTTCCATCAATCTGCTGGCAACATGCCTACTAATGCAGAACAGTATGCCATTAGCTTTCTTCACTAGGGCACACTGTTGGCTCATATTCAGCTTAATGTCCACTGTAACCTCCAGGTCTTTTTCTGCAGAGCTGCTGCTTAGCCAGTTGGTCTGCAGATTGTAGCAGTGCATGGGTTTGTTCTGTCTTAAGTGCAGGACTTTGCACTTGTCCTTATTGAACCTTCTGAGATTTCTTCTGGTCCAATCCTCCAATTTGATGAGGTTTCTCTGAGTCCTAGCCCTACCCTCTAGATATCTATTACACCTCCCCCCACATCTGCAAACATGCCGAGGGTGCACTCCATCCCATCTTCCAGGTCACTGATCAAAACGTTGAACAAAACCGGCCCCAAGACTGACCCCTGGGGTACTCCACTTAATACTGGCTGCCAACTAGACATTGAGCCATTGACTACTACCCTCTAAACCCAATGATCCAGAGGGAAAGAAAGACAGAGGAAAAGAAAAAAAAACACCTGTCTAATGCACCACCTGCTTTGGCGAAATCATCCCGATTATAACTCAGGTCTTTAAGAAAGGTGATGCTTTCGATCTCTGGATTGTAGCGCCGAGATGTCTCCAGCAGCATCACCTGAAACACATGGACCCATTGAGACACATTCAGTAAAACAGAAGTAGGGAAGGCATTCAGATCTATAGATTATCAGGTCCTAAAGCACCTAACTACCCTTAAGGTGCACACCTTTTACTTAGAAAGCAAATGCTGCCTCATCTGCTGCAACGGTCCCTGTCAACAGTCTGTAACTGTAGTAGCTAGAAGCTCTTCAAAAAATAGTCCTGCCTTATTCTCTACAGTGCCCTATGCTAAGAGATGCTAGCATTGGAATGCTGGTTTCTCACTTCTTCCTTCCCCAGAGAAGCTACTGAAACCAAAAGAAGAAGGGGTTCTCTGGTTGGGGGATTGGATCCTTTTCTTTTCAACTGGCTGGGGCTGGATTCTCACCTCTATGGTGGACGTCTTCAGCAGAGCAATCTGATCTTCCCTGGTGAGTTCCAGGAAGCCAGGCAGCTGCTTGGCAAAGTCCACAATCTCCTGCACAGAGATGATTGCAAGCTCTGTGAAATGAGCAAAACGTTGCTGCCTTGCCTCACGGTTATTAGGGTCTGGAACTTGTGGCCACGGCTGTAGGAGCAGAAAAGAGACAAAACAAGTAGGAGATGGAATGCTTGTGTGTGAGAGAAAGAAAGAGATAATACAAAAGACAAAAAGGAAGAGAAATAAAGGCGGCGGCACAGAAGTTACTGAGAAGCCCCTATCTGCCATTTTACCATAAAACATACTCCACAACTCTTGCCCTTGGTCTTCCCACATGTACAACCCACAGTTCCAGCCTCCACTTTCGGTCTCTAATTTTGAGTCTACTCTTTCAGCCCATACCGTCACTTTGAGCCGATCTGTGAAGGAGCGCTGGTTACACTGTTGCTGAGCTGCCACAAGCTTGTCTATCATGTTTAACTGTTCAGGGGTCAGTTTGTATGAGGTACTTGGAGTCTGCGGGGGGTTTGGGCGTGTAACAACAGTCCGTGCCTGATCATCTTCCTGTTTCTTAAGCTTCTTCAGCCGGATCTGCTCTTCAGACAGAACACCTAGGGGAGAGAGAGAAAAAGAGGCAGCAGTAAAAGCAAACTCTGACACCAGAAGCAAAAGGAACACAGTGGACTCCATTGCCAAATCCTGGGAAACAGAAAGGACACTACTGTGGGTGACAGTAACAGGTATTTTTGCATATGCATGCATTCTACAGTTATGTAGTATATTGCAATGCATGTAATATAGGTAATAGGCAATAGCAGATAACATCATATTAAACCTGCCTTTGTGGTTCTAGTTTGTCCCATTGATTGTTTTGAACAGCTCTGTCCTGCAAAATAATCCACACATTCAACACAAAGGGCAGGTACTACCTTTGTGCTATCCACACTAGTGCTACAACCATCCCACCAGCTTTCCCCTGAGCCCTTCCCAACAGATTCTTAAACTAATTGTCATGAACACTGTCCTATTTGCACAGGATTGTATTTGTGGGTGGGAGTAGATTAAGTGTTATTGCTGGTCACGGTTATTTCCTTGATTTTGCTTTATTAGTCACTTGTATCTGTCTGTGTTTTTCTCTAGCCTCCATAGGCAGGAATGAAGTGGGCCAAGCATAGGAGGACAATCCTTGATGCAGCCCACTAACAGTAGGCCAATGAACATACTGCTCAGGCATCTTGTGAAACCTTCTTCACTGGAGGTTTGCAAGAAGATAGATACCCATCTGTGAGAGTTTAACAAAAGCAAATTCTGCACATGTGCAGAGGGTTGGACCAGATGACCCTTGAGGTCTCAACCAGCCCTATGATTCTATTATGCTATTTCAGACTTAGCTCTAGTAAGAAGAGAGATGCTTATAGAGGAAGCAGATATAAAATAACTTTGGATCTAGTGATCACAAATTGGTCCAGATTACAGTAAATGGAAGGACATGCAAATCTATTTTGTACGTAACTCATGTTTTTTATTCCAAAAAAGGCAGCCTTTGAGAAACTAGTTAGTAAAAGTCAGCTGGGCTGATGAGCCCAAAGGACTTGCAGAAGAGATTTAGAACTTCTAATCAAAAGGTACCCAAATTACCTGGAGCTTTTATTTGAAGCAAAGGACAATAAACTTGGGAAAGGTTCGAAATACAACAACTGGAAGAAATAGATAACCTCAAGAATGGTATTAAGGATACACAAAAAAGCCTACAAAGGGAAAAAAGGAACTGACCACTACAGAACTGTGCGTCTTCAAGATCAGAAAGCGTAAGGATAAATATGAATTGTCAAAATTAGACAGTGCAAAGGAAGTGACCATAGTTATAACTCTTTAACCATATTAATACACAGAGAACAAGGAATCAAGGGCCACTATGCAACAAGGATAGGGTCAGGATTAAAAAAAAAAATAATCTTAATATGTCCCCAAAACTATATTAATATCTTATTCCAGTTAGGACAAATGTTGACCGTGGAAGCAAGGTAGGATGGCTAAAATGGGTATGAGGCTCTGGAAATACACCTGACACACTGCAAGACAGAAGCAAAACTCAAAGAGCTCCATGTGCTCAAACTGAGGGTGTAAGATAACCTTCGCCCCAGAACTCCAAAAGACATGCCACATGCCACAAAAATCACAGATTCAATAGCAAAAGATTTTTAACAAAAATTGTCAAATTGGAGGTAGTGCCACATGCCCGAATAGTGAAGAGGGAAAAAAGCCAAAGAAGCAACTACAGGCCTGTTCATCTTAAATTTGTTCTAAACAGTATGAAAGGCTTTAGAATAAATTTTGAAGAGAAAAATAAAAAATATGTATGCATATGGAAAATGGGACAAAATATAATGTTTTGTTTTGTTTTTTGCAGAGGGGAGAAAAGCCAGACTAACCCATGGATAAAATAACTGAAAATGAATTTTCTAGACAAGGGAAATGCAGTAGATTTAGTCTGTCTGGACTTCAGGAAAACATCCGATATAGTTCCATATGGAAAATTATTAGTCAAAATGGAGAAGAAGCTGATTAGTATAAGAACTGTGGGGTGGATAAGGAACTAGCTAGAGAGGAGGCAAACAGGTTGTACAGAAAGGAGAACTCTGGTTGAAGGAAGTTTACTGAGTTTTTCAAGGATCAGTCTTGGGACCAATCTTATTTGATATTTTCATTAATGAACTGGTAACGAAGAGTGATAGCTGAAGTTGGGAGGCATTGTCAACCCAAAGAAGGATTAGAATATCCTACAGAAAGAACTGGATAATGCTGAGGAATGGGGTAGTTAACAGAAATGGGATGAAATGTAATTGTAAACAGTACAGAACTATGCATTTATAGGATGCAATAAAAGTGAGAAGTCCTCTCTTATGTCAACTGTCCATGGCCTGGAAACAACAGAGGTATTACAGTTGATTGCAGGATGTCTCTGAACCACTGATGTACTGTAGTTTTGTACACTTATTGCATGCTTCCCACATGCCCCACTCCTTGCAACCTCACTGCCCCTATAGCCTGCACTCACACTGCTCCCGCATTCCTGCTTCCTGGCACTTGCGTAGACGGCACTCCTGGCACTTGCGGCGCATGTACATGTCCATCTCACACTTGCCACCATTCTTGCAGATGTACTGGGCACCCTTGATGACACTGCGGCGGAAAAAGCCCTTACAGCCCTCGCAGCTCAGCACATTGTAGTGAAAGCCAGAGGCCTTGTCTCCACACACACTGCACACTTCATTTCCCAGCATCTTGGGGGCTGGGCCTTTCTTTCGCTTCAGGGGTGGATTTTCTATAGAGGGGAAAGATAAGAATAGAAAGTGTCAGAGAAACAATGAGCTGTAAAGCTGGTTTGAAAGAGGCCAGGACCTCTGGCTCCCTCGAGCAGCCATTCTCTCTGCACCCATAGCAACACAGATATGTCCTGTGCATTGAAACCTGCAAAACCCCGAGACCGCTCACCCTCCTTCTGGAGCATGGCCTCTTCCTTTACCCAGACCCATGATGGATGTCATCCCTCACCCTAACCAAAGTACCCCAAACGCTACCTTTTTCACCCTGCATTTCTAAAACTTTCTGTAGATGATAATGAGGACAAAACTGCAGCCTCTCTCAGTCCCGAGAGCTTTCCAACACAGAAGAGCTAAACCGTGTTCAGAGCAGAAACTTTTGCACTTTCTCCTCTCCATATGTCAGATACAGAGGGAGTGACCTTTAAGAGCATAGGAAAGGCACATTAAGAAGTTAAGCCCAAATCTAAAAACCAAATCCCAAATCTCACAGCCAGTCTGTTTCCCCAAAAATCTGACTCTGGTGCTCTCAATCTTCATTCCACCCAGGGGACAGCAACAGATGACACGATACAGAAATATTTGCACACATTCCTCAGAACCACACAACCTCAGTGGGACAAAAATCCTAAACAGATAATAGGAAAATATGACTCAGGAGCACAGGTGGCAGAAGGGGGTGGGGCCTAACAGGGCTTAGGCCCCACAAACGCAGGGCAGCAGCAGGGCCGCAAGACAGCCCGGTGGCAGGCTTCGGGCAGCTGCAGCAGGGGTGGGGAGGGAGTGGGTCTGGGCCTGGGGCAGGCACTGAGCAGCCAGTGGGGTGCGGGACTGAGCTGTGGCTCCTACTGCTACACGCACCCCAGGAGGCATGGGAGACATGTGCCCCAGATCTGTGTAGGGCAAGGCAGGCTGCAGCTTGCTGTGGGCTGGGACAAGTGCCAGGCTCTTCTGAGGAGGGGACGCTGAGCCAGGCTGCATTCAGGGTGGGTGGCAGCAGTACCAGAAGCAGAGTTACTGGGGGGGGGGGGGGGG
>NW_017729025.1:97709159-97709372 GCF_001723915.1 Gavialis gangeticus
GAAGGGGGGGTGGGGGGGGGGGGGGGGGGGGGACACAGCTGCTGCCACCCCAAAATTTGCTATAGCCCCTGCTCCCAGCACCACTGCCGTATGCCCTCAGCACAGTCCAGCTGAGCTCCACCCTGCTGGGAACAGCCTGACACTGCCCCAGCCCCAGTCCACAGCTGCAGCCTGCCCTACCTCACACAGACCTGGGGACACACACTCCCCCCC
>NW_017729025.1:97714372-97719012 GCF_001723915.1 Gavialis gangeticus
CCCCCCCCCCCCCTCCCCATGCTTCCTGGGGTGTGCGTAGCAGTAGGAGCCGCAGCTCAGTCCCACACCCCACCGGCTGCGCAGTGCCTGCCCCAGGCCCAGACCCACTCCCACTCCCTCCCCACCCCAGCTGTAGCTGCGAGAAGCTTGCCACCAGACTGCCTTGCAGCCCTACCACTATCCTGCATTTTGGGAAGCTAAGCCCTGTTAGCACCTGATCCGCCATCCTCCGTGGCTTGTCCCAGGGCTGCCAGCACTGTCTGCCTCGCCCCAGCAGAGGGAGCAACTGGAGGAGCAGCTGGACAAGCTGCAACTTCTCCCAGGGCTGCCAGCTCAAGCTAAGGCTTGTCTGGCTGGTCCTCCAGCTGCTTCCACCAGCACTGCCTGCCTGTATAGTCTATGGCCAAATAAGATTCGGTGCTGAATATCTTCAGATTCAGCCAAATAGAAGAGACACAGCGATTTGAATTTCCAAATCAAATCATCATCCCTCAGAATTGCCGAATGTAAATCCGAAACGAATACTTTCCACTTCACACAGACCTACTACCCAGATGCCTCTTAGGTTAATGATTCCAGTCTAACACCTGCCTTGTGGTAATATTTGGGTCCTTCTTCCATGTGTGTCCCAGCTATTCCCATTTTTGGTCCTTTATTTCTAGTCATATCAGCTTCTGTTTTGTCCTCTATTGTAGCATTTAGTGATTTCTACTACTCACCAGAGGCTATAGATTTGTAAAGGGTAGCATTTTATGAAGCCTTGAAGTTCAGGTAGCAGGGTCTCAATTAGCCTCCCAACCTCAGCACCATGCACAAAGGAAGCCTTTACACTGGTGTTAAGTACATATGGAGTTTAATTTGCAGGCACAGCTCCACTGGGTTATTTGCAGAGTTATGAAGGCATGCCTGGCTTTTATTATCCTGGTTTTAGTATCTTTGTTGTGTCCACCCATTTTGCTTGTGAAGCTAAGACACCCGAGTGGCCAAACTTTGATGCCCAGCTCAGTAACTGTTATTCTTGTTTCTTGGAACATGTTGATTCTCCTGGTTTTAGTTGTTTCTACATTGATTTTTGATCCCAATAACTATGCACAAATCTAGGGTCACTCCCTTGGGCTCACAAATTTGAGGATCAGGTACAAGAGAAAAAATATAACATCAGGGTCCTCCAAGCTGTTTAGGAGTCCACTGCATTCTATTAAAATATTCCACTTTTTTTCATTACCCACTCTGTTACCAATAGGAAGATTATGGGTGACAAACATATCCCTGTCTGATGTGTGTAGTTACCTCAAATACTTCAGTCAGTTTGCTATTATATAATACTTTACATACATTTTCATAGTAACTCTGGATGATGCTCACAAATTTCTGAAGGGATCCCACTGTGACAACCTTTTATCGGACTATTCCATCTATTTTATCAGTACTTTTTGGAAGGCAATGAAATTCACATAGAGAGTGGTGACTGCTATTCAGCTGGCCTGTGACATGGGGTTATTTCATTCACACATGATTTCTCATCTGAATGTTGCCTGTTCGTGTCATTGCCTCAATACTTCTGCTTTCTTTACTCTGTCCAGGGCAGGGATGCTCAACCTCTGGCCCATGGGCCAGATCCAGCCCATAGCACTGTGTCATCCAGCTCATGGGACTCCCCATGAGTCCAGAAATTTAATGGTGGGAGCAAAATGACACCATTCCCCCAGGAGCCACAGGAGCTCTAGGCCCTGCACACTGTATCTGGTGCCTGATCCCAGCATACAGGGCTGGATGTGGACAGTGATGTGCCCCAGGGCCCAATCTCATTTTGGTGGGGCTATGAGGGGGCAGCACTGAGGTCCTGGGACCCAATCCCAAGATGTGGAGGGGGGAGGTAGGAGGCAGCATTACTGGTGCCCACAACCCAATCCTGACACAGGTGTCGACAGACCCCGACCCAATCCAAGCAAACAGGGCATAGGATTGGGTCCCCAAGACCCACTCCTGATACATGGGGTAGGGAAGGGGCAGTGCCAAGCCTCAGGGGCCTGATCCAGCGCATAGACGTGCTCTGTACCACTCATCTGGCTCATGAGGCCCAATAGTTGATTAGCACTGATCTAGGATAATATGTAAACACTTGACTTGGGATGGAGAGCCTTTCACTGTCCTCAAAGTTCTTGCATTGACTGAGGTCTTCTTTCTTTGGCAGCTTCACTACATAAATAGTTTTTTCACTCCAATTTTAACATAACTGCTTTCTATACTTCCACTTCACTGACTGATCCTAGTTCAGCTTATATATAAATCCTCTCTGACTACTGAGTTGAGTTGACCATTTACTATTTGATTACAGTTTTATTTCCATAAATGTAGTTGTTCTGATGTCTTAATTATTAAACTGGCTTTATAGTCCTTGATTGCTTGGTTAGACTGCTTCTTTTTGGTAACTGTCTGGTATGCTATGCCATGTCTTCATATGTCTCTGCAAGGTGGCATTCTGTACAACAGCTGCCATTTTGTCTATACAATCTAGCTTGCCCTGCCTGACATCTTTCTAGCCTTTATTCTTTCTGGTATACACCTCCTGAAGTCATTGTTCTTGTATTCTTCTTGTCTGATAAAATTTCAATTTGATTTCATGACCTTGTGCTATTTTCTGCTGTGTATCTTCAGACACTCATTCTTTTTTAAGTTTGATCTGTCTGAATTGCAGTGTTTCTTTGTAGGTTTTAGTGGAAGTTTCTTTCACCCCATTTCTATTTGCCTCCTCATGTCTCATTTGCAGATGCCTGGTACTGGCTTGCTAATGTAATACTAAACTGTTGTGTAGCTGTCACCTGTTGTAGTTTAGCAATGTGATATAACATAGGCACCTTTTTATTCTATTTTCTTTAACAGAAAAAGACAGGAGAGGGTCCCTTTTATACTCTATGGCCCCAACCATAAGGGGACAATATCAAGCCCAGGTATACACAATACATTACATTTAAAGACCTCCTGGAGAACTCCCACCAACTTCTAAGTCCTCTCTTACTCCCTGTTACCAGCAGCCCCGAGCATTATAAATCAGTTTACAATTCCTTGAGCACCTCTGCGCTGTGTGTATGTAACAGACTGTCAAATCTTACCTGTATGCTCTGATGGGTTCTCTGAACTAGAGAAAAGTGAAAACCCTTCCTCCATCTCAAATACACTTGCCACCCTCTTCCCATGATCCTGTGTGGCGAGCTGTGTGGGACCCATGTAGGTTGCACAGAAGCGCTTGCTATTATCGCATCTCCTGCAGCATTGTTACTGCTGAGCAAGGGGCTGTAGCTGGGTTCAAGGTTGTGAGGCTTGTTTTGTTGCTTAACTGACAGGAAGCGCCTGTGGAGAATGAAAGAAGCAAAAAAAGGAGAAAATTCAACCAGTGAGTGTACCAAATCTCAAAGCCCTTTTGGATATAGATGTGTTACAAGCCCACTGCACTTCAAGGCTCTGCTTAATCATTCAGGCAGAGAAAAGCTTAACCTTAACTGAATATAAGGAAAAGTAAAACCAGGAAACCCTTGAGACTAAACCCTCTGCTTAGCTCCAGATCATGTACTGCAGTAGGACAGACTTTCACTTACCACACACGCTGCCATGAGATCTCAGTCCTAGCCTCTCCGTGTGCGAGAGGAAAATTCCAGCCCCCACCATACTCTCTGGCCTCTACTGAAACCACTAGGGGGGGAAGCGCTAATCAGCTGTACCGGATTTTGACATGCCTAGAAGAGTTCCCAGAACATGACAAAGAATGTGTGTTCCTCAGTTACGTGACAGGTTACCTCATGTTATAATTATATTACTTTCTCCTAGTACTGTCAGTACCCCTATACTGCTCTCAACCTAAGTGCCCCCTCTCCCCTCCAAGCTATAGTAGGAAATTAAACTCTTACACTGTATCTATGGAAAGTGACTATGCCATCTTCAGAAAAATGCACTGATCACCAAAAGGTGCCTTCCAAATACCACCCTTCCAGACACTTCAAGAATGCACCAAAATCCATAACTGCAATGTATCTTTTCTAATCTCCATTTAATAAGCTGACCATCAGTCTACAGCCATACTGTGAAAAGGAGCTAATCACATTTCTCAAATGACTCATCTATACCAGGGGTTCCCAACCCCTGAGCCACAGTCTGGTACCAGGCCATGAAGGGTTGACAGCCATGGACCGGAAGTGACCACGGACCAGCAAACTGCAGACTGGAAGCAACTGGCACACTGCAGACCGGCAGCCAACCCTTTTACGGATAATAATTTACTGGCTGCCCACAGTATGCCAGTCCTTGCTAGTCTGCAGTTTGCCTGTCCATGATTGCTTCTGGTCCACAGTTTGCCAGTCCTCAGCATAAAAAGGCTGAGGACTGGCAAACCCCTGAGCTATACAAAAAGCTGCACAAGTTTAATTACATGAATTTCTAATGAGTCAAGTTAAACCAGTGCAACCCCCCAACACGGATATTGCTAAACTAGTTTCATAGTTTCTAGGGTCGGAAGGGACCTGAGCAGATCATCTAGTCCGATCCCCTGCCATGGCAGGAAGAGCACTGGGGTCAAACGACCCCAGTAAGGTGGTCATCCAACCTCCTCTTAAAAACCCCCAGGGTGGGAGCCTGCACCACCTCAC
>NW_017729025.1:97724012-97742913 GCF_001723915.1 Gavialis gangeticus
TTTGACCCTCCTGGGGATTACCTTCCTCTGGGCTTGGAGGATCGTATCCTTAAGGAGCGACCCCTCCCCTTGGACACCCGGCTCCCCTCCCCTCCGAGTCTTCAGCGCTTCTCCAACTATCCTCCTTAGCTCATTGAAGTTCGCCCTCCTAAAATCCAGGGCCACCACCTGACTGCTTGCCTTTGCCACCTTGCACTGAATGGTGAATTCTAGCAGGCAGTGGTCACTGTCGCCCAGTTCAACTTCATCTCACAGAATCATGACCCCCAAAGGTCACCTGGTCTAATCCTCCTATGAATTGAATGGCTTACTAATAGAAGCTAAAGGGTTCAAGTGATTTAAAGTGCACCTACATTAAGGATCTGTGCTATTTCAGCTAGATTAAAAGGAAAAAAATCTAGTGCAACTAGCACAACTTTTGTAGAATAGCTAAAGATAAAGCAATTTTCCTAGAAACCATAACCTCATGCTATGAGAACTAGAGCCATCAAACATACATTGAGATGAAATGTTGAATCTGCTGGACTCCTGTCTGGTTCTCTTATGTTCTGCCAAATGATGAATGCAAGATGTGTTCCACCCAAAGGCCATATCAATTTGCATGACTTGTGGAAATAAGACTTTAGACTGAATATGGAGCCTGCAAGGAGTACAGAGCCCTTCCGTCTTTGAGGCACACATTCACTACATTTTGAGTCATCCAAGAAAAAGACAGTTCAAAAGAAATGCAATGGCAGCAGTAGGGAAACTCCTGAACTGTCAGAAAGAATAAAGTAACACTATATCCAGGATCACAAGCTAAAGTACTTGGGCTTGGGATTAAAGAAAGAAGGCTTCCAGTGCCCAAAGGCACAAAAGCGGACAGTTCAAACTTGTTTGCAAGCTACTCAGATATAAATGCTAGCAGAAGGCTTTGGGTGGGTATATCTGGGGATGGGAGCTGAAGATGAACGAATCCCACACTTACAATGTGCTCTTGGCCCCATGTAGACTCAGTGGTACAGCTGCAAGCAGCATCTCCAGGCATGTCTGGGCTTGAGATACAGAAGAGTGAGTACATTTTACCCTGAGGAGACAGTCTGCTGAGTACATCTCTACACAACAGAAGTCATTCAAATATTAGTTATTTCAAAGAGTTACCATACAGCTCAGAGTGACACCACATGTATTACTAGAGGAAGGGACAGTTTTGCACTTGAGGAACTGAATGACAACGCTCGGGTCCTGCTGCCTTCAATTCAATGACTAGGCAGTCTCAGCACAGCCATGAACTGCTATGTATGTCAGAACGTAGGGAAGAGGGCCAGACACCCAGAGCCAAAGAGGAGGACATGGGATATTTGCCTGGCGACATTTCCAAAGAGAACGCATTAATGAATGAAACAAACCAAATCAGAGAGGAAGAATTAAACTTGCTGTCAGCTAAACATTTTCAGTGCAAAGAAGGTTAGGTTTGTTTTTTTTCTTAAGACATGAAGTTTCCCTACAATACTCAATTAGTTTGCGGTCATCCACAGAATGGGGGTAGGGGGAAAGCAATGGATCTGATATAGGGAGGGTGAACTCATCCGAGAGCAGAGATATTACAGACAAGCTTCACCCAGGGCACAACATGTTTCTTTTCCCTTTGTAGATCCAGTAGCAGCCTCAGGCTGATGATGCCCGACTTAAATACAAACAGTAGCACCTGTTTACTGGGTGGGGGAGGCTGAATCAGCAGTTTCATCACAGAAGGCCTTCTGGGACAGCTACAGCAGCTATGGCCGGACAGCCCTGGCAGTGCGACAGCAGCAGGTGCCAGACAGATGGGAAGGCAGTGTGACTGGACTGCCAGAGCTGATTTCCATTTGAAATGTTTTTAAATTATCTATCCCAATGTCTCTTCCCTGAGGCTGTACTCAAGCTCAGCTTGCAGGGATGCTAACAGAGCACAGACAAATCAGGAGCCTCATACCTCAGAACCAACCCAAATTTTTCCGTTCCACTTGCTAACAGGACAGGCAACACACCCTTCACCTCAGCACAGCCTGAGGCCAATCCTATCAGGAGCAGGATTTCTACTACCCTCTACAAGTCATGAGGAACTGCTGCAGGAAAACACCATGAAGATTTAAGCACACATTTTCACAGAGCTAAAGATCACTCTTCCTTTTGTATAAGCCATCAGTTTGTTAGAAGTGCAAGTACCTAGAGTTGCAATGCAAACTCAACTACAGGTGTAAAAATACAACGCAAACTGTACAAGCAGCTGTGCTGTCCCAATCCCCAGTACCAGTTCTGGAAAGCAGAGCTGGAAAAATGACAAAAGATGGGGCAGCGCCTTGCTTCCAAACAGTTTCCAGAACAATAATGCAGTGAGGACAGACTCCAGTGAAGGAGTACCACTAGGTTTGCCTTAGTGCATCTGCTTCTCTTAGCCCTAATCACTCGCATCTGAAAACAGGCACCAAACACTTACAAAATGAATTTGCAGCAGCTCCTGCCCCTACCTCTCCTAGAGATGACCAAACAAGTCAGAGACCAAAGGTTCCAAACTCAGCGCTCCGGCTACAATTTGAAGCATAAGTGTCAGGAAACTACCCACAAAAATATCAGGATACAAGCCAAAGCATCCAGTCCTGGCTCCTGCAGCAAGTGCTCCCAACCTTCCTGCCCTCTAGAAACATCCATCTCATCCTCCAGCCAAAACCCTCCCCAAAAATCAGGGAATCTCTCCTCCACTCATTCTAGAAGCCTCTCATTTTATCTATAGTCAGGAAGCCTGAGCCTGGACATCTTTCAGAAGCGCTGCTTAGGCATTTGGCCAGCAATGGTAGGTTGGGATACTGTTCAGGGGTACTCCGTTTTATGTTGACAGTACTTGCTTTTTAAATGGGAAAAAAATCTCCTGTTTTTATAAGTTACTTTGTTTTCTTATTATAAACCACTCTGAGCCTTTGTTGGGAAGGGTGGTATATAAACCAAATCAATCTATCACAAGCCCTAGAGGCAGGTCTAAATTTTATCCCCTGACCTCAAGGCAGATAAATAAAGGGACACGACCTTCGGTAGCACAGTGTATGCACAATAAGCTAGGCAGACCAGATGCAATCACAATGACTTCTCTGTACTAAGCATGTCCGCCCTCCCCCGATCCTCAGTTACACAAATTCCCCTACCCTTCCTGGAAGGACCAGTGCATACTGAAAAAAAATCTCGGTCCCCAAAGCTACAAGCCTTCCTCAGCATTTTCTTTAATCAGGATTTTCTTTAATGTGACACTTCCAGGCAAGAGCTCTTTTACACTTGGGAAATGGTGCTATCAAAACAGAAGAACAGGAGCAAGAGTCAGCAAAAGCTGGAAGAACCTCTTATTTCCCAATGACAAACACTCAGAAGAAATGCTGGAGCTTTTCAGAAGATTTTAATCACAAGTATGCCTATCTGCCTCTGCCCAGGTTAGCAGATTACTTGGAAGTGCATTCTACTGTGCATCTGCAAGACTACTTTGCAGCTGTGCTTCCATTACACATTTTTGCCTATGGTCCATAGGATTATTCCTTTGCATTGTGCTACTGTGTAAACAAGTAGTGCACAAGTGCATGTGATAGGGAGACCTAGCCTTCAATGCAGATACTTAAGACATGAATCCAAATCTTGTATTTAGGCTCCTTCCACAGTTGCTGACATGTACTTCACATGTACCCGTACCCTAACCCTAAGGGTTGACATGATCCTAAAT
The DNA here is from genome assembly GCF_001723915.1 of Gavialis gangeticus. NCBI lineage: Eukaryota > Metazoa > Chordata > Crocodylia > Gavialidae > Gavialis > Gavialis gangeticus. The sequence continues at coordinate 97,727,734 of NW_017729025.1, forward strand.
ATGAAAGCAAGACCCACAATACTTCAGAAGAATCTTTCCTGAAATCACATTTGAGGTATTTCATTAGGGCTTAATGTTACAGCACTAGGCTGAAAGAGCAACCAGAAAGGACATTCAGTTACACTTGTCCCCTCTTAGTCCAAGAACAGCTGATGCCAGGATGACCCAAAGTTCTGTTCCATTAACCAGGAGGTTTTCATGAACTTCCTAAAAGTGCTTCTTCTGACCCTGTCTCTAGGAAGGAAAAATGGTTCTTAAATGCTTCATGGGCTCACTTGTTCCTTTTGCTCTCTAAGGGCGCCCTCTTCCCAGCCTCTGCTGGGGAGAACTACTAATAGGATGGATATGATTTAATATGATCATCATCTGCAAGAGGGTGAACAGTATGTTACTGACAGGCTTAACAGATACTAAATGGGAAGTAGTGGCTCACACCCATTAGGGCAGATAAATAACCCAGAATACTTAAAGAAATTAAGGCGCATAGGCAGAAATATAAGGCACACAGAAAAATAAGAAGTGTGACTCTGCCTATCAAGCTAATACTTAATAGGAAAAAGTAACCCAATATCAATCCCATCAAGGATCTGGACATACCTGGGAAACTGATGCCTGCGTGACAGGATAGTTAATTAGATAAGGGCTCACAATGCAGCACAGGTAACAAAAAGCCAGTAATTGTACAAACTATAGATGGAGAAGGGAAATAATCTGTCTTTATATAACTTTGGGGAAAGAAAGATGAACTCAAGATCCAGGGCTGGATCTTGAGTTCTGACAGAGACTCCCCATCCCCATACAGCTTTAGGATGAACCCATTTGAAACAATGTAGTCAAGTCTGATATGTCAGTACCAGAATGATGTCCACAAACTGCAGGAAATTTAGAGAATAAAAATGAGCAATCAGAGACAGAGGAGATTAAAACAACTAAAACACATGTCACTTGGCTAACAGGGGATGGGGACAGGGGCAGCAAGATGCAACAATGGCATACAAAAGTGGTTAACCATAAAGCATTTCAACTGAAAATGATAAAAAGTGATGGGAGGAGTGACAGAGATGAGGGTGAACCGAAGAGGAACAGGATGAAGCCAAGAAAGGGAAATTTACAAGGAAACATCAACCTAATGGCAAGATCTGTTACACCATGGAATAATCTCTTAATGCAGGTGGGGAAGTGTCATTGCTTGGGATACTGAAAAAACAGACTTACTAAAGCCCTGGAACATTCCCTCAAGTGACCAATCACACAGACAGAAGCTATGATCAAACAAGACTCCTTCCCATCTTTAGTGTTTATGAAGGAAATAAGAATTTTCCAGAGCCTCCCAGCAGACTGGTGTAACTTTGGTCAATCCCTCATTACTCCTCCCATGCTAAGGTCTGTGCTAGGTACCAAGACTAGGGAGAGGAATAAAGCGATTATCAAGAGCAGAGGGTCTGAAACAGAGGCAGCTAACATGTTCTCATATCACAGAGTTTTTCCCCCCCACAACTGCTGCAAACCAGTCTTGCCGCTCCACTGTGCCTCAGCAGCAAAGAGGTCCCTAGGTATTTAACAGAACTTAGCTGGTCTCGGTAAGAAATCCTCCGTAATTCCTTCTCATATTGTAAAAAGGAACAACAGCAGCAGACTAGGGACCAGTTTAGGCTTATCCCATGCACAAAGAAATCCAAGACAGAAATAGCAAAGATGGGTTGTCTCTCTGCTACATGACTCCACCGTGCTTACGATAACTGGACTTGGGGAGCTCATGGGCTACACTACCGCAATACAAATGACAAATATAATAATTCAAGCCCAGCCAGGATGAGCCCCAGCGGCTTCTCTCTACTCCTCCTTTCTGTTCACATGCTCTCTCCTGACATCTCTTGCACTTCGATCCTTGCCGTTGTCCACAAAACATAGCACCACACATGTTCCCAAGTTCTTCTGTGACCAAGCAAGCCACTGTTCTTCTCCAAGCAGCCTGAGGCAGCATTTTCTGAAAATGCCCCAAGGCAGACAGGAATAAGATGTGACAACCCTGATACCACCACAGGGGGAAGGGGGGAGAAGAGCAAGAGTGAGAACTAAACCACACCAGCAATTGCTTCACTTACAGAAATAAAAATTCGCAGCTCACCTACCTGGTCCTGCAACAAAGCTTTACTTTCCCCCTCCTGCCTGTCCCCTTTCTTCCTTCAGTTCAAACAGCTGAAGTTTAGCTCAGTTGGTTAGAACATGGTGTTATTCACAGAACGTTGCAGGTTCAATCCCTTCTAGCCTTACTTGTCTATGAAAATAAGTTTAGTCTGTGCTAGCCAGAGTGCCTTGAAGATCTCACAGCAACACAAGGAGCTAGCAAAAAAAGTGAATGCCTTCAGGTCAGCAAGATCCCAGAGTGGGCTGTGTTCTCCCACTCCCTCCCTCCCTGCCGGATGCCCTTGGTCCTGTAATCGAGGGAAAGAGAAAGGAGAAAAGGTTACTCCAGTTCATTCACATTGCACACAGTGCTCCGTTTGGCCTCTTTTCCTGTATGACAGCAAGCAAGTGATGATGAGAAAGATGGGGTCAGGACAGCAATCAACCACATTCACTGGCTTGGGATTTCTGGTGGTGTTGGTTGCATAAGCTCCACTAAACACTGGCAAAAGCCACCTAACTTTACTACATCCTACTCTTTTTTAATGCAAATGTTATACTGTACCCATCACCTGGGGTCCCAAGTGTCAGAGAAATCTACAACTGACACAACCTCAAGAAGAACAGGAACTGAGGCACTATGGGGTCTAGAGAGGGAGAGGCTATAGTAGTGGATCTTCTCACACACCTGATGCAATGGCAGTCAGCCCTCCTAAACGTCTAACTAAAACAGGCGCCTAAAGGGAACAGCTGCACAACTAGGGTCTCCACCAGCCCCTACAGCACCTGCAAGGGAGAACAGCAGCAAATCTTGCTATTCTGTAGCTGAACTAAAGTAACCCCAAAAGCTTGGCTCAGACTCCAGTTCTGCGTCAGACTGACTCCCTATCAGCACCGACCTTCGGACAGCAGGAAACGCAATCGGGGCTTTGACTCTGACAGGGGCTTCGAACAGGAAAAAGTCCCATCCGTGCTCCTCCCAGAAGGAGGAACAGAGTGAACACAGCAATAGGCCCTGCTGTCCAACAAGGAAGCAAAGGGCAAGTCTGATCCGCTCTTGGGAGGAGTGCGTGGCAAGGGATGCAAAGTCTGGGGCCTTTGCTAGAAATACCACTTACAACCACTCTTCAAATACAATAATTCAATGCTGACAACTAGGCTCCTCTGCCAGTGTAACTGCATCTATTCTAGAGGTTTGTCAGCACCAGTCTTTTGGTTAGGAGTGCAGTTTTTTTCCCTTCACCATTTTAAAATCAGCAAAGCAATATGAGAGAGAGAGAAAAAAAACTTAAGTACGGACCAGGCATGAGATACCTTCAGGTAGACTAGGAAGAAATCCTATGGCGAAACCACCTTGCAACCAAAACCCTGGTCCGGAGAATAAAAGCTGAGTGACTACGCTTTTGGTTTGCAATGAAAACCTAAGTGCAGCAATGGTACATGATGGCCAACATAAAAGCTTTAAAAACAAGAGAGAGAGAGATCCAGCCCTGGTCTGGTTTTCTTCTAATGCCACTGGATGTCAGTGGAGACAGTGAATTTGAAAAGTATGTGGCTTTGCTGGATCTCTTCTCTAGCTCCACTCAAGCAATGGTACCCACCTCTGAAATTTAAGGCATAAAACAGAGTTAGTTATTCAATGCTGTAAAACCATGATAACAAGCTAGTCTTTACACCATCTCTTCCCAGAGAATGCAACTCAAAGGAGACAGTTATGGGATGCCCAGATTTCAGAATGGTGGAATGGGGAGATACACAGGGGCAGGTATTTGGAGACAAACACATAGATCTTAAAGCGGGACTTGCAAAAATGAAAAGTGAAGCAAAATTCTCCATTCATTGTCAAGTGATGCAAAGGCACTACCATCTTAGAACAGGGAGCTGACCTAACACAGGATCCTACACTTTCCTTTCCCAATCCTCAATGATCCCCAAGGCCTTGAACCCCCACTATAGGTAGTCACAAACCCTCTCCAGGTGGACCTGGGAAGATGCTACCTCAATACTAGAAAACTGTCTATAAGCTGAAAAGAGACCAGGGAAATGTAAAGGCAAGGCTGAATGCCAAGAATCATTTTATGACATTGAGGTACAAGGGAAGAGGGACAAAACCATGCCTCCACTAATTTGATAAACCCCAGAAATTGACATTTCAGGGCTCAATCCTGCCCTGCTTCCTGTGGAAAATTAAGATGATAACAACAAACTCATTAGTACTTTTTCATCTGCAAAGTTCTTTAAAAACAAGTAATTTAATCCCCTTTACACCCATAAAGGAGAGTACAACTCATGATCTATGCCAATCAAATGCCTTCTGCAGCCTATCATTATACAAGGAAAGGAAGGGAAGGGAGAAAAAAAGAAAACAATCAAAAGATAACAGCATCTGCTGGGCTGTCCCAGACTATTTCCTTGGTGTCACCCTTTTACTGTTACCATGACAAGGACAAATGTCAATACTTACTAAATAAAAGAATAATAAAAACAGTAATAACATTATCCTTATTTTACAAGCAGGGAGGATAGACGATTTGCCCAAGGCTGTCAAATGAGTCACACCAGTCACAGCCAACTCAGAAGTGCCTGGCTCTTCCTTCCATGCTCAGACCTTCCTTTCTCTCATACTCATCTTCCCCATCTCTGATTTCTACAAAACAGAATTCTGGTGCCCCAAGGGCAAGAGGAAGAGTTGAGAATAGAGAAGTGGAATAAAGGATGCATCAGCAATGCTTACACTGCAGGAATTTGCTCAGTCCTCTGTTAATTCATCCTCCCTCTCTTCCTTGCACAACTTGGTCTATTAGCCTGTTGCATATTGTTATAACAGATTATATTCTCTTTGGGGCAGGGTCTTTTCACAGTACATTTGTATGATTCCTACTCCAAAGTGATCCCAATAAATAGATGCCTATACATGCTACTGTAATACAAAGGGACCAAACAAGAAATGAGATTTGGTACTGCATTGAGAAATGGGCAGGAAGACCCTGATTCCTGAATTCCAGTGAGAAAATGTTTTAATTATATTAACAGAAGTATCACACCTACTTGCAGAAGAATGGCAGGAAGGCAAGGCAGTACCACAGAAACATGGCCTGTTTAAAGCAGATGACACTGAGACTGGTTCTTAAGTCACTTCAAAGGAAGCCGGCTCAGCTATTGTACATCTTGGTATAATCCCTGGATGTCCACTACAGAAAAACAATTGAGCAGTATTTGCTGCCTTCCCATTTATGATAATGGAATAGTACAGCAAAGAATGGAATGCAAAAGAACAGCTACTATGGGGAATACACAGCATTATAATGAATAGGTATTGCCAGAACTGTAAGGGAACATGGGGAAAGGGGCTGAAAGCTACAGGACAGAAACAAGGGCATTAGGAGCTGTGGTTAAGGGAAGTTTGCTCTGTATTTGATTATGCTCTTCCTGCCTCTAGTCAGCTTGACTAGCCCTCTTCTGCCAGGTGGTTCAAATTCCATTAAATACTGCAGACACACATGGAACGGGAGGAGGAAATTGCAGATTTACAGTGAATGTTCAGATGGAAAACAAAATGAAATATCTGTGCATGAGAGAGAGAAAGGATCTGCATGTCAGGGAAAGAGCGTGTGAGAGGGCATGCAACAGTCTGTGCAACACAGTGTGTGTGCAGGTCTAATTCCCTCCAAGGCTTTGGTCCAAATGTGGAGCTGAACTTTTGCAGACTTTGTCCTGCCAAGTCATGTTCCCTTCTCCCAGTGTCTGACATCACCACAAACGCTCAGCTGGAAAACAGGCTGGAGTCAGACAGAGTCGGCTGGTTCTAGGCCAGCCAGTGAAATGGCTGCAGTCAGGGCACACCCTCCAGATGGGAAACAAGAGCCTCCCATTTCCTACAGGATAGCTCCAAATACTCAGGAGACCCAGGTGCCTCCAGAGGCCCCAACCCTAGCACAACTCAATTCAACAAGGGCCCCAACAAAGCATACAAATCCTAAGATGCAAGCAGATGAGCACCAGTAAAATCCAGAAAGGACAAGAGAGGCATGCACAGGCTTCAGGGCTCTCAAAAGAACTAATAAATCAGTGAAACACCAATTAACACTGAGGTTCCAACCTCACGCAATTCCCATGTATTCCTCTTGTGCTGGAGTTTTGTTTCTATAGTTGCTCAAATACAAAGGTTTGTTTTTTGGTTTGTTTGGGTTTTTGGGGGGGGGGGTTGTTTTTTGGGTTTTTTTGTTTTTGGTTTGTTTGTTTTTTTTTATATAAAAACCCTAAAATTATCAGGTACTCAAGAGAGGACAAGGTCTGAGTTTGTCATGGATATGTATCCCTGGGACTCACCTCAACAGCACTCAAGAAGAAAGGAATTGAGGTACATATAACAGAGTTCCCAAATCACACACACTTCCTCCAGTGAAACCAAAGTCCCACAAAAAATTCAGTTCTGTATAAAAGTGTACGTGTGCATGCGCACCTGCCATATGCTCTGAAAAGTTCAGCTGTAGCTCCAGCTTTGCAGGTTCTCTGAGTAATTTGCAGGGATGCATGTACATGACATACTCAGACTTTGTCCTCTCAGAGTACCTGACAATTTATGGTTTTTTTAAACGTTATTTACAGCAACTAGGGATTGAGACTCAGGAGAAAATGTGTGTTGAGGGGTGACTGGATCTCTACTGACTTCATCCCTACACCAGGAGCAGTCTGATGGCTCAAGAGCACTGGGAAAGTTCCACCATAGGTGCAGAAGTCAGGGGAGGCTTGCTGGAGATGGAGCCTAAAGGAAAGGGGGCATGGGGCTCCATTCTCTCTTCAGTTTCTCCTGAGTCTCCATCCCTAGTTGCTGCAGGGAGAAGCATAGTCGGAAGAACCCTCTGAGGTTCCACTTATGTTGCTGGGATGCCAATGTATGGAGACCTCCTTTACTTGACCTCCAGCATAATCCATTTTCATATTTTGTGCGTGTCAATTCATGCAATTAAGTAACTACGTTCCAAGTTGAAAAAAGGAGTGGAAAGCAGAAGAGTCTGTTTTCGTCTTCCAAACTATGACTAAAAGTGTGGTGTGAGAATGATCTCTACTAGTTTAAAAACTGAGAGGGCCATGCTTATCAAAGCAAACAAACAGAAAAACGGTCAGTTCAATTCATTAACTGTAGATAATACTTTTTTGCTTAATAATCAGAAAATATTGTGATAAAAAGCTTACTTTTTATTATGTATCTCTTACATTCAAAGTAGCCTCATTTAAACTGCTTTAAAAAGCTATTCTTGTGAATTTAAGTTGAATTCCAATTTTCATTCAAATGCAGCTTGACACAAATTGCAAGTAACAATGACCATGATGTAGTAAATAAGAAATAAGATATTCACCATTCTGTAACATAATAAAAATTAAGAATCTAAATAAATTAGCGTTAATATGATTGCTTAAATAAATGTGCATAGATACAGTAAAACTTGGTGGCAAGCAAAGAGTCTCATTGGCTAAAATAATTTGGGACTCAGCCTTCCTTTTGGAAAGTAACTAAAAAGTAAAAATGCAAAACAAGACAACAGTAAGTTATTTAAATCACTAATTTTAATCGTGATTTAAATCAATCCATCTCATCTAAGTGACAGTCATGCAAGGACCTAAATTAGCTCCAGGATCATCATATCAGAAGGGAGGGGAAAGCTTGGATATGTAAGTTCTTAGCATGGCTAGTTTTAAGCTTTTTAAAAATTTTACACTTTCTCTTAGCTTTTTAAACTCAAAAAGATGATGAACACATTTTGTGCACAAAAAGAATCCTGCAGCCACTTAGCTCGTCTCCTGACTCCAGCAGTCTTGGACTACCTCTATAAATACCACATTTTCTCATATATAAACCCACATTTCCCCCTCAAAGCCAGTTGGGAAAAATCAAGGTATGTATTATACACAAGGAAAAAGACTCCCCATGAGTCTGGGGAGGGCAGGGATGGGGATACAGCACATTTGTGGTAACAGCATTAATTGCTGTGTCTCTGGGTGCCATAGCAATTAATGCTGCCACCACTCCCCTGTCCCACCTAATTTCCAGACCTGTAGGGAGCTCCCCTCCACAGCCATGCACCAGATCACACCAGTTCATGGAGCTAATCCACAGCTGCACCTCAGCACATAGCCTTAGTCCTGGTATATGCCAGGTCCAACCCCATGCACTGGCTTCAGAGCCTCATACTTGGTTAGAACTGGCACTCTGAGACTGAGACCACACTCTGGCTCCAGGGCTGTTTGCCAGGTCAGACTCAGCACATGGCTCCTGGCAGAGGCACCAGGTACATAGGGGCCCCCCGCCTAGGGCCCTGACCCCTCCTTGGGAAGAGGCCCATCACCTGAGATGTATACAATTTCCCACATGTCCATTATCTTAGGCACACCCTGGCAAAAATAAGTCGGTACCTATGGCTCCTGGAGCCAGCAGATGATCCCAAACTTAGCGTGCAGTCCCAGAGTTGATGTGATAGGTCAGATCCATCATGTGGGATTGGACTCAGTGCACAAGGTTGGTCCATGAGCCCTCTATTGTTCACAGGGCTGACAGTAAGCTCAGCTCCCTAGCTGCCTCCACTCACTCACCTCAACAGAAGGTTCTCTCTTTCAGGCTCCCTGTCCAAAAATATCAAATGTGCTCACTATTATGGGGGTGAGCTACACGTGAGCAAATAAACTTACTAACACCCCTTTGAATTATGTTCCACAGAGAAGAGCTGCCCCAGGCTTCAGCTTAAACATAACTCTGCTCAGACTCTGTTCAATCCTGTCACCACTTCTATCCAAAAGATAATTCCTCAAACTTGTAAGCCCATATTTTTGGTCTGTTCAACAAACTCAGAATTAGATTTTAATGATCAATTGCTAGTTTACTGCCTTATCCACAACACATCTTAAACATACCCTCAATAAATAAACCTAGAATTCTCCCTCCCTGAGACATAACAGAAGATCTTTCCTGCCCTTCTCTGGATGCTCTCCAACTTAGCTGGTCTTTCCTCCAAATAACATGAACAAAGCTGAACATTACAGGCTCTGTTTTATAAAATGGTAACACAAAGAGCTTGATTTCTACACATGTTCTCACCCAGATCTACAAGCAGCAAGTATTTCTTCCTTACAGAAAATCTGGTCTTGGCATTGTAAGACTTAAAAATTCAAGCTATACTGACTGCCTAATGTTCCTCGCTGTTAGTGGATCTAGGCAGGAAGAATTTGTCTGGCCTCCACATATGGAGAAGAGGTCTTCCATCACAGAAGCAGTAAGTCAGAAAAGAAAAGCCATGGGAGGGATATTAGAGAAACCTACCACATTCATTTTAAATAAAGGAAACTATAAGTCTGCTGAAATATGCCAACTTCTCTGGAGCTAACAACATTATGTGCATCCATCCTGCCAAATTTAATCCTGGAAATTAGTCCTAGTTGCAGCTAACTGAGGTAACTGTACTTAGTTGAGGTAATAGCAAAATGTATGTGTGCTTACCTAAAAAATTCTTGATCTTCAGGTAATCATGTCCACTAGAACCTACAGGTCAAAGCTAAAGTTTACATGTCCAATAGAATGGATATTTCAGCCTGTATGCAGCTTGGCCGCAAAATCTGACTCAATCATCACTGGTAGCATGGAAAGTTCCTACGTCCTAAACATCTCTCCTGCTGTGGATAACTCCCACAACAAGGATGATTCAATTCATTGCTCCTAATTGCCAGTTGTAGCATAATACTTTGAGGCACATACACAAACTTTTCCCCAGCTTCACAACACTGGAAAAAAAATTCCCCTAATGATACAAATCAACATCATTTGATATTCTGAAATATCCAAACAGTTCTATTCTGGCTGATCCATTTTTCTCCACGGCTGGCCAGATCAATGAACCTTATTACAAGTAGAAAGGACACTTTTAGGTTAGCACGGACAAGCTTCCCTAGTCTCCAATGGAACTGTCACTGTAATATGCCTCCTAAGTTGGAAGTAGGATCATGTTTTAAATATGGACATCCAAAATGATATACATTACAATACATCTCCACTTTCCTCTAAGCACAAAATAAAGGAAAGACTTTTCTGAAAAACAACAACTATTAACAACTGAATATCCAATAAATAGAACATTAGTAAATGTCTGCTTTAATGGTTATGGGGCCTCATAGCAGATCTCATTATAGGAAGAAACTTCTCTGACTACAGTGTGTATACCCAGGACTGGATCTAAGACTAAACAGAAGGAGGAATGTTTCTTGACTATAATATAATGGTTAATAGCATTCACTTTGAGGACTCCTTGTTTTAATTACAGATAAAAGTACTAGACCTCAGAGAAAACTCCCTATTTCAAATACATGTTTTGCTTAGAACCAGTAGCTATCAGGAAAAAGTCAATTTTAATTGACAGGAAGCATGACTTGCCACATGCACTCCACTCCGGTACAATTTGCAATGACCAGCATAAAAAATGGCCATTTCCTTCCAAACTGAATGAGTCTATAACCAACCAGAGTCTAATTCTATAGAAATTTCCCTTGCTTTATGCTTTACATGCATTCCTGGAAAACAGTGCATAACTTGACTTTGCATAAAGGGAGCCCACTTCACAATGTAACAAATAGGAAAAAATTCCAAGACCTCAACTGTATGACCCCCAGACCAATTTCTACCACTTTTACAAAACTATTTTGCTACTCACCAACAGCAGGCAATATACATAAGGCACAGGGCACTATCGTAATGAGGACGGCAACTACAGAAACACGTCACAGACAATGAGGAAAAAGCACAGATCCACACAGGAGACTATATTTTGGTATGCATCACTCCCACAATGCACCACACAAAGCAGCTGACTGCAGGCTTTCACCACACCGATCGCGTATGAGTGAATTTACCTTGCATATAACAATTTTTTGGTATAAAAAGGGTCATCACTTAAGAACGAATTCACACATACAGGACCCACATAAAGCAAGGGAAATCTGTATAGGGCTGGTTGAGGAACTTGCAAACTGACAAACTCAAAGCAGATACCAAGTTCACCAACATGCAGGATTTATTACAGTTAGAAACATTTTCATAAGTCAAGGACTGTTTTTCCTTGTCATATAACTTGTGTTCCTTTCTATAGTATTTGGCAGCAGACAGGATTATAAATCTACTTTTCATATGACAAAGGAACTAGGACTGGAAGAGGCCATCCAGGTCATCAAATCCAGTCCCTTGCGTTCCCAGGCAATAACTGAATAGTTTTTGTTTTCCATAGTTGCACTAGAAGTGGGAAACCGAGCTGTTCAAGCATCAGATCCAAGTGACATAGGTCCCATATACCTGTAAAGTGAAGAGGCTACTCTTGCAGATCCAAATTCTGCCCCTCTCCACACCTTAGGAATACTGAATACCTAACCACGATAGAAAACAGGTTTTACTTCAGTAGTGATACCTGTCTGAATTTGGGCTGATGCACACTGAGGAATCTTCCTTCCTTGTAAACTAGAGATGATGGAAGAGCAGGAAAAAATAAATAAATAAATGGAGAGCTGAAGGACTCTTTGCTGCCTGCTTGTTCTTTCACATGTAGGCTCTTGTCCCTTTCCTCATCATTCCATGGTCAGCTCCTAAGGGAAAACAGCAGAAGGCCTTAAACTGCAGCAGCAAAACCAAGAACTACCCAACAATCCTCATGCTCAAAGGGAATTTAGAAAACAACTCCAGAAGATAGGCCTGGAAACAGAAATTCATAACTGTATTGGACAGTAAAAAAAAAAAAGTCTTGTTAGACAGCAGCTTTATGGCTCATTACAACCTTACAAATACTGCCAATCTTTCTGAACTTCACCAGTAATAACTACTCCCCTTTTTGAATGGTGTTGCTCTGCCACTAACTAGATTGAATATTCTACTGTTCTTCTGTCTTAGAATAGCTCCTGTTTACACTACTTCATCCCTAGTTCACAGTCCCCCTCCATTCAGACTGCTTGCATTTCCATGGAATCTTTTCTTTATATTTTGCTCAGCCCAAGTCTGCTTCCCTTCACACCTGAGGAAGCACCTTATGCCTGAAAGCTTGTCCAACAGGCCTCCCAAATATACAGCTGGTCCAATAAAACATATCACAAAAAAACCCTTCCTTCTCTAGAATAACCTGAATATTAAAGTGTTGCAGGCCATGGCAGCAGGCACAAGGGCATTGTGATCCAGTGTTGGTAACTGGGAGCAACAGTCAAGCATTTTCCTAAACTTTTAAATGAGGCAGAGAAAATAAAAAAAATCTCAGTCTTCCATTATGATACATCCCCAAGAAACACAAGAAAGAATAGAGGGCCGCAGCTTGTCTAGGGGACGCGCAGTCAGCCAAAGCATAATTTCAAACTACTGCCTACTCTACCCGAGTCTGTTCTCTTTTTGTTTGGTTTTATGTATAATTAATTATTTTATCCCCTGTTTTATTCAGAACTGACCTTCAAGTTTGGGGAAGGGGATAGGAGGACCTAAATAAATACATAAAATCAACAGATAGGGTGCGGGGTCTCTCAGGAAGGTACTAACCTACAGAATGACTGACACCTCAGAGGAGCTACTCTCTACTGCTATGGATCCACATAGACCAGCTGAGTCTGTATTCCCTTTGGAAGCCCCAGCCAGGGAAATCAGTTGCGAATCACCTGGCAGAGCTGTTACAAAGCTGACAGCAGAGAGGGGGAGCTGGGCCCTACCATGCTTCCTGGCACTAGCATCATCTATGTATTTGATACCCTTCATCCACAACCTAAGGTCTTAAGGAGAAATGCTGGCTAAGCTCTGCAGTCATGATCAGGGATTTTAGTGCTGGCTATATGGGTTCAGGTACAGTTTTTCATCCTACTTTATTCTCATGGGGGTGGAGATTAGAGAATGGAGTACTTCTTGTCCCCGAAGATAGTTTTTCCAGGGCTACCACATCCTTTCCTTCCTGGGGCAGCATAACTCAGACACTACCACCCAGACCGAGCTGTTGAGCAGGGAGACCCACGCTTCCTACAGAGCCAGACAAGCTCCCCAACAAGGTCCTTACAAAAAGGATATAGCAGGAGACACAGACCTTTCCTCTGGCCTCTGGTTTTCATTACCCAAGCTATTTTCTGAAGCCTGTGGAGGCACCAGTCATTACAAATGCCTCAGAAAGGAAAAGAGTGCAAGTAAGCCAAACTGTTAGTCAGAAAGCTGACATCAAGTTTGAAATTTTCCTCAGAAGAGTCCTGTGGTAGGACTGCCAGCCACTGGTGAGATGGAAAATAATCTTATGGGGCTGGGCCACTCCCCTGCTGTCAGTGAGTGGTGACAGGTCTGGTCTTGCCTCCAAGCTGAAGCACCCATTGGGATGGATCTACAGACCTACACATAATGAATTGGAAGTCAAATGAGACAGCTGTAATACATACCGTTTAAAACAAAGTAACTAACATGTGGAACTCACTACCACAGGATGTTGCCCCACAAATGGTGTTCAAAAGGAATTAAACAAATTTATGGAGGGGCCAACGGGAGCTATTAAACACAACCCTTTAGGGATGTAACCTACCAGCAACTGTGAGGGGACGATGGAGGATTAATCAAGCTACATGCGCCTGTTTTCAATACTCTTCTAAATCTTCCTCTACCTGCCATTGTTAGAGACAAGATACTGAGCCAGACAGACTTTTGGTCTAACCCAGTAAAATTATTCTTATTCTAAAAATGTGAGGCAACCTAAAACTTCCACTCTGGCAGATACACTGCTCCAGAAAGCTCACAATCAAGGCTATGACAAGATGCAGCAGGTGGATGAGACCAACAGAAGGGAGGCTAGGAGAAGGGGAGGACAAGGAAACAATGAAGTCATTACACATTTAAACAGATATCTCCACTCCACATCTGACAACAGCTAGGAAGGTAGTTAGCAAGAACTCTGCTATGCTTGGTGTAATAATTTGCTAGCTTAACAGACAGCTCATCTTTAAAAATCCTACACCTATGTGCCCATCTCATACACCTGCTGTTTAAGGTCACAATATAGACCATGAGCTCTGTAGGCCAGGGCCCATCTTGTTTCACCATGTAACTGTGTTATACTCAAATTCCCAGCTACCTACAATTCAAATAGCAATAAGTGCTCAACGTTCAAACACAGATATGTAATCTCTTTTATTTCATGGCACACAGAAACCAAGGCTCCCATGTAGGATAAAATGCTCCGCAGGGGGATTGCAGAGAAATCAACAGCAAAAGGGGTTGAAATGGTATGTAGTGACCTAGAAGTGAAAATCTTCAAATCCCATCTGGCCGGGGGTTAAAAACAACCAGAAGTCATTTCCTACTGGGTGTCACCCCCTGTCTCTGCTATCTCAGCTGAAGCCCAGGTGCGATCAGCATCCACCCCACCAGAACTACCGCAACAGCCATGACTCGGCCAACTCCGCAGAGATGCCGGGAGTGGCCAAGTCATGGGAACAGGCCTAGATGCCATCCCTCCAGGACCGGGGCAAGGTGGGCTGGAGAGTGCTGGGAGGTGGGAGCCTTCCCCGCCTGCTACCTGTTGAGCCAAGAGCAGAGCCTCCCCTACAGTGGCAGCGGGCCCAGCTCGAGGAAGGACAAACCTGGGTTCAAGGGAGCTGGACTCAACCAGAAGGCACCCGGCACCTTGCACACAGCAGCCGGACCCAGGCAAATATCAGAGCCCAGCTGGGGCTGTGGCCTTCCCTCCACCCACAGCCCGGGCCACGCATCTGGCGGGGCGGGGCGCGGCGCCTTGCAAGCGGCAGAGCCGGAGCTGAGCGCGGCAGGGAGGAAGCGGGCGCCCGGGACCCGGGAGGAAGGCTCCGCCAGGCCGGGAGTCACAGGGCACAGGGCCCAGCCAGGGCCGGCCCGGGAGCGGCCGGGAGGAGGCTCCTTCCCGCAGATGCCTCGTTGAGCCGGGCGGGGGGAAGTTACCCGTGGGCGCCGGGCTCGGGACCAGGAGCCGCCGTCCGGGCCGCAGCTGCGATGTCCCGTGAGCCGCGGCGGCTGCGAGTCACATGCTTGAGCTTCCCAGCGCC
>NW_017729025.1:97743139-97744462 GCF_001723915.1 Gavialis gangeticus
CCCCCCGCGCCCTGCCCACGAGCATCCTCCACACCTCCACCCGCACAGCCCTACAAATACACACCCACATGCATCCTCCACACCCCACCCTCTTCCACAGCTCCACGCACCCCTCTCACAGCCCTACAGTCCTACAAATACACACCCACCCACCAGCATCCTCCACACACACGCACCCCCTCCTCCAGGCCCCCCCCTCTTCCACACCCACCACAGCCCTACAAATACAGACCCACCCACCCACAAGCATCCTCCACAACTCCCTCCTCCATGCCCCCCACACCACAGCTGCTTCCACCCCCATACACTGTACCCCCAGTCCTACAGATACACCCCCACTTCCCCCATACACACACCCTGTCCTGAGGCACCCACTTTAAATGACCAGCACTTTCTCTGACCTCCCCTCCCCCCATGGCTGCAGGTGACCTTCAGCCCTGTGTGCAGAGAGCACCAGTGGCCTCCACCCCACCGTGCCCCAGTGAGCCCTGCCTCACTTGTGCCACAAAGAGGAAGGGACAGAGCCTGTGCTCAGCTCCTCACCCCATGGGACCTTCGCACTGTCTCCAGCCTGTTTCCTGTCCCAGGCTCGCCTGACAGCCTCCTGTCATCTTTTGTTTTCTGTCCCCTCCCTCAAGTTCCCCCCACAGCCCTGCCAGGAAAAAGAGAAGAAGAAGATGCCGAGTCAACTCTGGAGCAGGTGTCAGGGGAAGCAGAAGTGACCTCCTCCCTTCACCCTTCTCTGAGCACAAATCCTGTGTACATGCACAGGGGTGCTCATTCAATTAATCAAGGCTGCTCTGACACATGCTAATTAGGTGCCCCTTCTGAATTACTTAAGGAGGCCAACCTTCTTCTACTGCCCAGAAAAACAAAGGGTCTCTCTGAGGGTCCACACAGTCTTTTGTACTAGGTGGATTAAACTAATCGAAAAATAACACCTTAGAGGAGTGGTTCTTAACCATTTTAGACTGGAAGTACCCTACATTAGTCTTGAGGCACCCCCTCAGAAAATGCCAGCTCATGAACAACACATGCCTCCGGCATCTGGGCAGGCACAGTGGTGGTGGGAGCGTGGCAGTGGGAGCACAGCAGCGGTAAGCAGGAGCTCCTGCAGACACCACCGGCAGTGTCAGTGGCGGGGTGGCAAGTGCCAACCAGGGGTCGATAACCACCCACAGATGCTGCTGGTAGCAGTGGCGGCCAGTGGGGATCACTGACCACCCACAGATGCTGCCAGTGGTGGTGGCAGGGCGGGGGGAGCAATGACCACCCACAAGCACTGCAAACAGTGTTGGCAGCACCTTTTTGTAAGGGGTGCAC
>NW_017729025.1:97749462-97754785 GCF_001723915.1 Gavialis gangeticus
AGCAGTGGCGGCCAGTGGGGATCACTGACCACCCACAGATGCTGCCAGTGGTGGTGGCAGGGCGGGGGGAGCAATGACCACCCACAAGCACTGCAAACAGTGTTGGCAGCACCTTTTTGTAAGGGGTGCACCGCCGTGCTCAGGGGGTGAATGTGCACCCAGATGCACCCCTTATGTGTTGCTCCTGTGCCATCTCCTAGTTTTCACTCATTTTCTGATTACTGAAAAATAATTAAGCATTTTTTTGGTTGCAAAGCACTCAGAAAGACCACAACAGGTCAGAATGTATTTAACACTATGGGTTCCTATTTGAAATCCTGGGTTCTCTTGTGAATCATGTTTACACACCTAATAGCGTTAACATTGTGTGGCACCCCTGAAAGAATCCTGAGGCACCCTGAAGTGCCACAGTACCCTGGTTAAGAATCACTACCTTAGACTCATGTGGTCAAGATCTTAGAATCCCACCAACTAGAGACAGTACAGTCCTAATATGACACTCAGCTGACCCCCTCCCCTCCACCCTCCTTCAAAGGACAGGACTAGATTGTACTATGAAAAGGCAGCAGACTATTCATAAGTAAGGCTGTAACCAACCCTGTTTTAAGCACCCTATAATTTTAGCTTGGAAAAATGGTTTGGCCTTAGATACAGCTATTTTCACTCCCAAGCCAAAGAAAACTCCAATGAACTTCTTTTGAATATAGAGGCAGTAAAAATAAAAAAATATGCAGGTTTGAAATGCAGACTTTTGTCTGGTGTTCTTTGTTTCTCACTGTTATATAACAGAATCACATTACATGACAAAATACTGCTATTGTTTTTTCACCAGTAATCTTAAAGTATAAATGCAACTCAAACTCCCTCTGTCAAAGAAACATAAAAAGCATATGCCATGGAGAATAGGATTAGGAATGAGAATGACCTTAATAAACTGGAGAAATAGTCTAAGATTAATGGAATTAAATTCAGCAAGGACAAGTGCAAGGTCCTGCACTTAGGATGGAACAGTCACATGAATAAATGTACATAGGGAACAACTAGTTTAGGCTGCAATACTGCAGAAGACCTGGGAGAAACTGAATATGATCCAACAGCATGCTCTTTTCTTGCCAAAAAAAGAAAAGACTTCTGGGTTGTACTAACAGGAGCATCACTTACAAGTCAAGGGAACTTACTCTCCTGCTCTATTCAGCACCAGTGAGGCTTCACTGGAAGTACCATGTCAAGTTTTGGACACTGTACTTAAAAATTAGAAAGAGTCCAGTGTCAAGCAACCAATGTGATTAGAGGTCTAGAAAACTTCACTTGCAAGGAAAGGCTGGGAAAAATGAGATTTAATCTAGAGGCAAGAAGTGAAGGTGGGCTACTATGAACAACTTCCTGATTGTGAAGGTAGTTAAGCATTGGAACAGGCTCCTTAGAGAGGTTTTAGAATCATCGTCCTTGGAGGTTTTAAGAGCAGGTTGGACAACACGTTTCAAATGATTTATTTTATTTACTTATTAGACTTATATACCAACCTTCCCAACAAAGATCCAGTGCAACTTACTGTCAGCAACAGAATAACATACAAAAGCAAGTGGAATAGTAAAATGAAATATGAAAGAAACCCCCCTAAAAAATAACCCAGCTTATCTTTGCTGACTAAATTCTTGCCCAAATAGGAGGGCTCTACAGTGCTTTTGGAAGATGTCCAGACTTGGGTGACCCTGAAAGGGGAGGGAATTTAGATGATACTGCCTTTAACAAAGGGTTGGACCAGATGACTTTTCTATGCTTCTAAATGTGTGTATATAGCAGGAAATAAGTTTGAATATATGGTAAAAAAAAAACAAAACACCACAATATCTGGAATTCAGTGAATTAAAAACATCTAAAGCTACTTGATCAAGCACTCAGTTGAGAAAATGCAAGATTTAAGAGATGCCTTTCATCTAGACTTTGTGTATATACGTAATGATCAAGTCTCTAATAAGATAAATCACTTTTACAAATAATGCAGCATATTGAATTACTTTATCCATGTCTTCAGCTATATAAGTATTGCTGATCATAAGCATACAAAAAGTGAGTCCAGTCCTTCAGAAAATGTGAAATTAAAAGCATACATTGGATTTTTTAAAATGTTGCCAACTGTTTTCTTAACCTTTGGGTTTAATGATCTCAGAATTTCTCTGCCTCCATGAATTCAAGCTTACTATGTTTTTTAATAACCACTAAGATTCTCACATAAACACATGACTCCATGAGCTGAGGCATTGAAGAAAATACCAAATATCATGAGGCTTGACAATTTTTTCATTCTTCTACACCTACAGAATTCTTGTTGCCAGTATGGTCCAGCTGGTATTCATTAACAGTTCTTTCTATCATCATGTATAGATGGTACTATAATAATTTAGGGACAAATTCTTATTCCTCATGTTTCAAGCAGTCTCACTGAGAAGAAGGTAGTACTAAGTGTGAGCAAAACTGGCAAAAACCCAGGTCTTCCTCAGCAGCTACATACTATTCTATCTTCACACAGCTATCCTTAGGTGATGTTAAAGGAATAAAATTAACTACAATTCAAAGCTAATGGTGCTGGCTTATATATAGCAATTAATTTATTCACCATTACTCCACCCTTACGCTGAAACTACAGTATGAGCTGTAATTCCTGTATACAGGCAATCCTCAGACTTACAAGATGCAGTTTTCAGAAACCAATAGTAAGTTAAAACATTGTAACTTGGAACCAATTTTCTCATAAGAAACAAGGTTATAAATAGGGGATTGGTTCCTGAACCAAGGATCAATACCCTATTTTCCTCAAAAATACCCCAGAAGTTTGTACTTGATCAGTTATAGATGAGTAATATAGCAACATTAATGTATGTATATTGTAAATTGCACTCATATTGATTTGAAAGGATTTCTTTGAAGTGACCGCTGGACTTTCTGAAGGGCTCTTGGTTGGACTTTCTGAAGGGTTCCTGGCTGCAAGTTTTTCTGAAGTCTTGGACAGCTCTTCTCCAGGGAGATGGGTGACACAGCAAGCTTGTTTGCTGGCATGGCATCACATCAGATAAAGCATTGTGAAGTTTAAATTGACATCAGAAAGGTGAAACAAGGTATCAATTTATAAACGTAAGTGCAAAAAGGTGCAACTTGACATATTGCAAGTCGAGGACTGCCTGCATCATGTAGTTTTCCTAATTAAAAGCTTTTAGGATTTTTTTAAAAAAACTGGCATGAGATTACAACTGTGCATCTAAATGTAAAAAAATTGCATAGTGTTTTGTTTGAGAATTAGCAAGTTATTAAACACTATAACTTCAAGCCTACAAATATTTAAGCACCACATTCTTAACAAAGCATGGAATTCTTACTGCCATCAACATTAAGGACGTAAGTAGTGCTGCTCAATGCATAAGTGTTTGTGCAACCAGTACTCCAGATGTGGCCTCGCTAGTGCTGAACAGAAGGGAGGAATTGCTTCCTTGAATCTGTTCGCAACACTCCTACTAACGCAGCCCAGTATGCTGTTAGCCTCCTTTGCAACAAGAGCACACCGTTGGCTCATATTTTAGCTTTTTCCTCATCATCTGTCACAGGATACAGTCCCCAGGGATGGCCATGATACCCCTAGGGCTCTTTGATCATGCCAATCCTGCCCAACAGGCACCCTCTCGCTCCCGTCACATCTTGTTGTACTATAATAAATAGGGAGGCTGCCCTCAAGTTTGTATTCTGGGCCGTCCTGATTGACCCCACTAAACCCTGTGGATTCTCAGACCCATTTTGGGTCCCGCTTCAAATGGATAACTCTTGGGACACCCTCAGCCTTATGGGCTAGATGAGTGGCTCCGAACAGCCCCTTTACCACACCCCAAGCCTTACAGATGGCAGTCACACATCATCCCTCCAAGGCCTTAGTTCAGATTGGCCTCCAGTCATCACTGGGGTCCCCACACCCCAAATATTGCACCCCACCTGGCACTGGGGTCCCCACACTGTAGCAGGCCCCCAATGGAGCCACCTCCTTCCCCAATAGCTTCAGCCTGATCCTCCAGTACTATAAAACAGCAACCAAAAACATAAGCCCCTAAACTATAAAGTAACACAAGAAGTTCAGGGTGTGGTCTATCCCTTTAAAAGAGGAAAGCTTCTACCCTAACACTAAGTGCCTTGTAGGCAAGGGTACCTGGTAAGCTCCTGGAGCCCCATTAGCCCAAAGAAGCATATCAGGCAGCTGCAGCATCTCTATACAACTCCTCCCTGAAAGCTCCTTCCCTTTTGACTGCTAGCAAGAAACTAACCCTCTACTCCCACCCCTGGGGTTTATATGTGCCCAGGGCCCTGCCTCTTCTGGTCAGCTGACCAGCTGCAGGTGCAGGCTAATTTCCTCCTTAGGCCTGCTGCCACAGTAACCTACATCTGTGGGGTTCCTGCCTGACTGCTAGGGCCCTTTCTCTGGGCAGTTTCTGCCCTTAAAGGAGCAGGCACACCTTAGTGCCCTGCAACAGTTGCCTGCCCTATTTAGTAAAGGACCCACACTTTCCCTGGTCTTCCTCTTGTTGCTGACATGTCAAAACCCTTCTTGTTACCCTTCATATCCCTTGCTAGCTGCAACTCCAGCTAGCAACTTACTACCTGCTTTGGCCTTCCTGGTTTTATCCCTGCTTGCCCAATCAATATTCTTATACTCCTCCCCATAAACAATGCATGCCCCTGGAGGCGGGGGGGAGCACGGTGACTGCCCGCAGGTGGCAGAGGCAGGGGCAGCAGTGTGGAAGCAGTGAGCAGGAAACTCCTGAATGCAGCCACAGTGGTGTCAGCAGCCGGGAGGGTGGCAAGGACCAACCGGCAGTCGGCGACCACCTGCAGATGCTGTAGGCAGTGTCGGTGGTGGCCAGCACCAATCAGGGACCGCCCGCAGATGTTGCTGGTTGTATCAGTGGCAAGCAGCGACTGCCCACAGCCACCGCCAGCAGAGTCAACAGTGCTTCTGTCAGGAGGTGCACCCATGTGCACCTCCTATGCATCACCAATGCTAGTTGTTTGTCTTTTTAGTTGTTTGTCTAAATTTGTACTTCTTGAAAGTTTCCTTTCTGTGTTTTAGCTCACTGAAATGTTCTCTGCTAAGCCAAGCTGGTCTTCTGCCATACTTGCTAGCCTTCCTGCACATTGGAATGGTTAATTCCTGCACCCTCAGTAAGGTTTCTTTAAAGTACTCCCAGCTCTTCTGGGCTCCTTTCCCCCTCAGACTGGCCTTGCAGGAGATCCTGTCCATCAGGTCCCTGAGTGAGTCAGTCTGCTTTTCTGAAGTCCAGGATGT
>NW_017729025.1:97759785-97761780 GCF_001723915.1 Gavialis gangeticus
AGGAGATCCTGGCCATCAGGTCCCTGAGTGAGTCAGTCTGCTTTTCTGAAGTCCAGGATGTGCACTCTGCTGCTCTCCTTCCTTCCTTTCCTAATGGATCCTGAATTCAATCATCTCCTGGTTGCGACTGCCCAAGTTGCTATCCACTACTACATTCCCCACCAATTCTTCCCCATTTGTGAGCAGCAGGTGAAGAATAGCTTGGCCTCTAGTTTGCTTCTCCAACACTTGCACCAGGAAGTCGTCCCCAACACTCTTCAATAGCTTCCTGGATCACCTGTACACTGCTGTATTGCTCTCCCAGCAGATGTCAGGGTGACTGAAGCCACCCATGAGAACCAGGGCCTGTGATCAGGAAACTTCCACTAGCTGTTTGAAGAATGCCTCATCCGCCTCATCGTTCTGGCCTGGTGGTCTATAGCAGATACCAACTACGACATCACCCTTGTCGCTCTCCCCTCTGACCTGGCCCAGAGACTTTCAACAGACCTATCTCCAGTTTTATACTGGAGCTCTAAACACTCATCCAGCTCTTTTACATAAAGTACAACTCCTCTTCCTCCTTTTGTCCCCTGCCTGCCCTTCCTGAACAGTTTATACCCATCCATGACAGTGCTCCAGTCATGTAAACTATCCCATGACGTCTCTGTTATACCAATCGCATCTTAGTTCTGTGACTGTGCATGGACTTCCAGTTCTTCCTGCTTGTTTCCTGGGCTCCGTGCATCCATGTGCAGGCACCTGAGATAACTAGCCAACTGCCTTATAATTTCACAAGGTGAGAGAGCGGATAGAATTATGTATCTCAAAATCAAAATCAGTGGTGTGTGTATGTATATAAGGCCACATATATATGGCCTTCTTATATATGGTATATAAGGCTATATATACATGGACTTCTTTATGAGACACAAAAAGGTGATAATCATAATACTTTCCCTTTATAAATCACCTTTAATAACATATAAAGCCCCTGACACAACAGGGCCTGATTTAGTTGAAGCTTATAGGTAGGACAGCAATTAAAGTATTACAGTTATCATTACAAACAACATCCACACTTCTGTGCTCAACCAGAAAAAATCTGCACATATGCTCTGTATGGTTTTTCTCCCCAAAACCAGTCTGCTGTGAAATAGGAGCTATACCAAGTCAAATGCTGATGTATCAGAGCTGCTTAAAAATGTCAGTAGTGACTTTTCTTAGTACACTAGGAAATGTTTAGTCTTAAACAAACCTGCTCCTCTTTCCCCCAAAAAAAGACCACAGCCATTTGTGACAGATGGTTTTTATTGTAAAATTTCTCTTCTTAACAGTGTCTGTGTTGTAATAATGCTGCGTGCCTCAGTTTCCCCAACGAGCTGCACCCAAGAAAAGGAGGGTTAATAGAAGCCCTGCTGAAGAGAGCGGCCTACTGCAGAGACAACACAGAGGGCCAACAATAAACAGCTTGTATCGCTGTCGGGTGTCCGTCCTTTGGAGAACGTGCTCCACAGGAACCGACGGAAATAGGCGGAGGTAGGTGTGGCAATGACAGTGGACCCGCCCTCCACCAGCCGGACAGGGCAGGTTAGATTAGGGCAGGGCGGGGCGACGACAGGCTGCACTGGGGGACCGGGTCCGCTTCAGCTCTTGTAGCAGGCTGACGGGACGGGACGGGACCTCGACCCCATTTCTCGCGCTGCTATTAGCAAGGAGCCCTTGCTTTGAGAGCTGGCCCTGCGGGAGGGGGCGGGGGCCACGGTTCTGATTGACAGCTCGCGAGCCGGGACACCCTTCTCCAGACGGCGCCCTGCTCACCTCCACTTCCGGTTCATAGTCCCCACACCCCCCATTCCCTTCCTTCCTGCAACCTCCGTTCCTAGCAGGAGCTCGCGCCCCCCTTCCCTCGTGTTGCGAAATGTCCGTCCGGGCAGGCCCCGCGGCCGGCACCGCCTGAGTTCCGCGAGAGCTGCGGGCCAGCTGGGCAGCGCCATGGCGGCCGGGAGGCGGCGG
>NW_017729025.1:97762173-97789815 GCF_001723915.1 Gavialis gangeticus
CAGTCCGGGCTCCCTGGTGACTCACTCTGGGCCTGCTGGCAGATGGGGATGCAGCAGCAATGGGAGCTGGGCCAGGCCCTGCGGAGCCGCTACCATGGGTTCCTGAATGCCTCATACCAACGGCAGGAGGTCAGTGTCAAACAAAACATCTGCTGGAATAGATTTTATTTCCCTTTCCTACAGAGCTACCAGAGACAGTTTAACCAAGTTAGCCTATGCATTGCTCCTTCCAATCCTTTTCCTTAAGGAGAATTGGGATGTCAGAGAAGGACTTTAATTGGGAAGTCCTGGGTGTCAAGCTCCAAAGGGAGTGAACTCAGAAGGGAGAAAAAGAGAAACTGTAATACAGCTTGTAGCTGGAGGAACTGTTCTTTGTTCTGTGTCCCCAGCCCACCCTGCCATGCCTGTGCAGTAGAGTGGCTATTCATGCAAGACCTTCCAGTAGCTGGATCTGTCATCTGTAGAACATCTGACCTAGGCAAATGTTGTTAGCACGTCAGAAACCTAAGTTGCCACTGAAGTAAAGTCCTTGGGGTATAATGGATCTTATCAAGCTGGGTTACATCAAGAAAGTAGAATATGCTTGTTCTCTGATTTGTTTCCACTGTCAATTTCTGAATTGAGCTAGGGAGATCTACTTGCCCTTAGCCTTTCATGCCTCATTGCAAACATCCCAGCTTAAAGGGCCAACAGGACTTAGGAGGAAAAAAAAATAATGAGCTTAAAACTCTTTGTCTTACAGATACTAGGATAAATTCAGCCAAGGGTTAATTAGAAGCAATACTACTGTAAGAGGGTTAAAAATGCTGTGAAATTGGCCCAGGAGTCAAAGTTGGAAGATAATATTTGGTACTGTTTCCCAAAGTCCTGAACCCTGATATTAAAAAAGACAATTTAAAATCATGGTTGATCATTCCATGGAGCAGCCTGCCCAGGAAACCAACTTAAGATAGTGCTTCTTGGAAAAGTAACATGCAATTGCTATCATTACTAACCAAACCCCTCTCTTTATTTGCATCCATGCTCCAAACCAGTTACTTGCTTTTTCCTGTTCCTTCTCTGTAAGTTTTTAATATTTCCAACAGAGGAGTTTTCACCCAATTTGGAAACAGCTGTTGTGAAGTGTCATTGTTCTAATATGGGGCCTTGTAAAAACTATGTACCATGGCAGCATAAAAATACATATTCCAACCCTCTTTTCCAGACTGTATGGTCCCTTCCTAAATCTCTCTCCTCTAAAACTTTTCTGTTTGCTTCCTGGTTAATGCGAAGAACAACCTTCTCCAGACTTTAGTTCTCTTCTCTGCCTGGCCTTCTCTTTTAGGAAGCACCATCTCTGGATTGCTCTCATGTGAGCACTGGTCATCTGACATGGCTACAGGCCAGATTCCTGTAAAAGGGTACTGAAACAGACATGTTTGTTTAAGGATTTAGTGGTTTGTTACATTGCTCTAGTCCGCTAATTCCTGCTGCTCCTTCAGGGTTTACCTAGGCATTCCTTCATCTTTCCTAATGGAGAAGGCTTTTGCTGTAGCTTTGCTGAGTCATGGCATGATTCACCTAAAGTGGATACAAATAGTCAGTCTAAAGACTGAATAAATTTTGCTAAAAAGTAACAGTTTGCCAGATATAGTTTGATGCTCTGTGAAGAAAACCAACGTTTCCCCTTTCACAGCACATTCTCTCTGCAACTGCCCATTTCCAGTCACCATCACCAAAGCTCCCGACCTTCGGCTTCACCCCTGACTCCTCTTGCTTTATCTATTTCTTCTCTAATGCCCTGACTACCTGATGTCAGCCCTCTCTCTGGGCCAGGCCTATCTGTCCCTCAGGCCTGCTCCATGCACTTCTTCCCCCACTCCTACCCCAGTGTCTCTGGTAGGCAGTAGTAAGGTACTAAACTCTTGAAACCTTAATTCTTCTTGAAACTGCCTTTGCCCTTCTTTCCTATGAGGGCCAAGCTCCCCCTTCCAAGCTCTGAAGTAATGAATGTTCTATGCTCTTTCCATCCTAGGAGCTGAAAAAGTTTTGATACAGGAATGTGAAGCTCATTTGGCCAGATCTAGACCAGGTGGATGACCCATAAGCAGTGGTGATGGATTTAGTCCCCACACTTGCTGGAGCTGCTGTATCAGTGTGGCTCTCGCACCCAGGGGGTAACATCCCTGCTGCTCACCTCCCCTCTATCCCCTTCCATTAATCTTCATCACCAAAGGTGTTTGAGCCCCAAATACAGTGATGGGTAAGGTGGGGGAAGGGAATGGCAGCAGCATTAACCTCTGGGTTCTGGAGTTGTGTAGAGGTGGATCATCCAGTCCATCAGAAGCTCTGTGAGGCTGGATGTTTGACACCCCTGCTTTAATGAATGAAATTTCAGCACCTTTTTCTGTCCGTACTGTTAAGTGTATCTATCATTACTGCCATGATTGTGCTGAGGCACAAATTCTTGCACGAATTTCTCAGTGAATCAGTTTCAGAGCTAAACTGAGCCAAGGAATCCAGCCTCCAGTCCTGTGCTGTAAATGCTACATTTACTTTGTGTACTTGTCACCAAATACATTTCTGCTTCTTCTGCCTGCTTGCTCCTAACTCCTACTTCTCACCTGAGTTCCTTCTTCCCTCCCATCTATCTCATCTCCATGCTGTGTCCCACCCTGTCCTGTATTACACACCAAATTCCTTCTCCCCTACCCTGGGAAGTGTTCTATCTGTAATGGCCTTGGCACACTTGCATGCATTTTTTTTTCTTTTTCCTTTTTCTTTTTTTGCCCTGCATTCCCTTTTCCATGGTATAGTATTGATATGAGCAAAATGTATTGTCTCTACCCCGGTAGATCTTCATTCGTAGCACAGATTATGACCGGACCCTGATGAGCGCAGAAGCCAACCTGGCGGGCCTCTACCCCCCAGAAGGACTGCAAGTGTTCAACCCAAACATTTCCTGGCAGCCAATCCCTGTACACACAGTGCCCGACTCTGGGGAAAGGGTGAGTCATGGCAAGGGAAAATACTGGCAGCACAGACACTAGGATCTCCTCCATCCAAGAGCCTTTCTCTTCAGTGTCCATGTTCACTCAGTCCAGAGCTTCCCTCCCATCACTCCCTAGACCTGCCTTTCCTGCTCCTGGGCCAAGGAAGAATTCAGGGCCTCTGCTCATTCAGCACATTAAATACAGCATCTCAGTGGAAAGGAGATGCCTTCTCCTGGCAGACATAGAGGATTGGGGTGTGGTACAGTTGTTAATGTCTGTTAGGAGGATTCTGTACTCAAATGTTCCAACCACCAAGCTCTTCTTTCTTTTCTTTTTTTTTTCTTTTGGCTCTGTCCAGCTGCTGAAGTTCCCATTGTCCCCCTGCCCACGGTATGAGCAGCTGCAGAATGAAACCCGGCAGTCAGCAGAGTACATGAATAAAACCAGGCAGAATTTGGTAAGTGAGAGTCCTGTGTAAGACAAAGGTTTCCAGAAACCTGTGGCAGGGAAGAAGCCAGCTTCACATAACCAGAGACAAGAGGGAGGGGTAGGAAAGTTCTGCTTTGCAGATTAGAGTGTGCACTGTGTGGTGGGTGAGAGGAAGGTCCCAGTCTCTTCTCTGTCCTTGTAGCGGTTCCTGAAGATGGTGGCAAATGAGACAGGAATCCGGGATGTAACCCTCGAGTCTGTCTGGAGTGTATATGACACACTTTTTTGTGAGGTGAGTTCATCTGAGCGCCACCCCGCAAAGGGAGGGACCCAGTATCTTTGGCTAAATTGAATGGGATTAGGGATTCACTAGACTGGAAAAACTGGATTTGGTGGGAAACAAATTTGTATTGTACAGAAATCTTTTCTTTCTCCCCTCATAATTAGATATAATCTTTCACTTTCTCAGTAACCCCTCCATCTCCAGATGCACATCAGAAACACAGCCTCTTGCTGCATGGTTCAGAGGCTGCACTGGGGCCATAAGAAATAAACATCTCTAACAGAAGTTACTGCAGTCCCAAATGGTTACTTCTCTATGGGCAAGCTTGAGTTAAAGTCTAAAATCCATCCTGGCTTTTTCTTTTGGTTCCCTGCTCAAATCATTAAAAGCTCCCAGGTAATATTCTTGTGTCTGCCCCTCTCTCTGCTACTTTGGGCCATTCACTTCCTGTCCCATGCCTCTACTTTCCCACCTGTTAAGGATTAACTCTTCCCCCAGATTGCAGGAGGCTATCAGGTTTAAGTCGTCATTGTTTGTAAAATGTTTTGAGACCCTCTCACTCAGGAAGGCCTTAAAAAAGAGTGCACTATTATCTTTTGAATACTTCCCAAACAAAAATCATGTTAAGATGGGAGTTAAGGTTGAAAGCATACAGCAATAATAAAGGGTTAAATACCAAACCAAACAATAATAAATAAATAAATAAATCCATTTAAAGACGCACTTTCTTATTTAAACTGCAAGTTTGTGTACTGATAATGATGGAGAGCTCTGATCCTGGGAAGGAGATCCTCCTGCTTCACACAGCAGAATTGTTTTGTTCGCTTTGAGTGCAAAATTCAGCTTCCCTAACTCAGGAACCATGACTAGCAGCTCCACAACATAGATAGGATCCTTGTTTGATCACTACAGTTGGTCAAAACCTTAAGGGTTTGCCTACGCATAAACAAACACAAAGCAGAATAGCTTCAGGTTTTGGCAAGACCCAGACCATCAAATTACCTGAGTATCTAAATACTACAAAATAACATCTTTCTAAGTACTCTGCGCTAAACCTCCCTTTGTCAGCTCATCAATTAATTTAACTGAATAGTATGAGTTTCACCATTATTTATTAACAGCAAAGGTCTGCCCCTTCTAGACTCAAAGATTCCCTTTAGATTGTTTGTTGCATTAAGCCTTTGGTTTCTGTCATCTTGTTTGTCCTTTTGGGCAAAGCACATAGTAGTGTAGTAGTGGCTCTTGCCATTCCTTGATTGTTTCAGACCTCCTTATTGGCATGAGTCCTGCTGTCATGAAGGAATGTTGATGAAACTACAGTTACTAACAAATAAATTCCAATGGCAGAAACACTAGTGGCTTGCAGCTCTGTTCTTCTGCAAAAGTCCTCCTTGTTAACAACCTGCTTAAACTTTCTTTGGATGTAAAGGATCTAGAATTCAAAGAGCATCTCCTTGGCAAATAAAGAAATGGGGGCACCCTGAAGGAAAGCTCCTCCCTACATTGGTACAGCAGGACTGTACTGGAGACTAGGGATTTTCCTTAGTTACTTAGAGCTTCACTTCTTTCTAACTCTCACAAGCAACACTATAAGGGAAAGACTTTGCTGAGTAAGGCTGTCTTTTTTCAAAGCTGAGGCAGGAGATTCCCCTGCCCCTCCCCCCACTAGCTCAAACCAACAAAAAGCTCCAAAACGAGAATTTCCTGACTGCTTAGTAAATGAATGCAGAAGCAAATTTACTTCCCAGGCTGCTGACAGGTACCTGATCTAAGCAGTGGTGAATAGATCTAAAAGTATTCCGCATAGTTCCTCTTGCAATATATTGGCACATGCTCTAGAAACGTGACACAGGAGAGTTGTTGACCTGTTTACCTTCTGCTGCAGTTCATCCATCTATCCATGTATGCTGGCTGTGTACAAAGCAGACTCTTTCCGTGCCTCCCTGCTCCCCATGTTCTTACCATGGAGGTTATTAGGCCCCTCTCCTGGATGCAGTGACTGCCACTGAGCACTAGCACTCTGCTAGTGGCCCTGATCTTCCCTGCCTGTAGTAGCTTTGATTCTTTCATGTTCTTGTACTTTGCATTTTTATTTCTGGCTCTGTGTAGTCTCAAGAAGTCAGAATCAGCCCCACATAAAATAGATGTCTCTTGGACTCACTCTATACACCAGCTGTGTTTATACAGAAACACAGTCCCTGGTTTTTAGTATTACTATTAGTCCCTATGCTTCTCTAAAAACAGTGACCATTCCCATTACTATCCCATTACTTTCTAGCAAGCACATAAGATGATGCTACCACCATGGGTGACATCAGAGGTTATGGTTCAGCTGAAACAACTAAAAGACTTTGGCTTTGAATACCTGTTTGGGATCCAGGATCGAGTGGAGAAAGCTCGTCTGCAAGGCGGTGAGTGGACGAGATGAGAAGGAGGTGGGGCAGGGTAGGACTCTCCTGCTGCCCAATCTAGCTTTAGGGTCTAATCAGCCATTCTTGTTCCTCAGGGGTCCTGCTAGCTCAGATTAGGAAAAACTTGACTTTAGCAACAAATACCTCCGCACCTCGGCACCTGAAACTGCTTGCCTACTCAGCGGTAAGTCAGAATGTGGGAGCTGCCCTTGTCCATTCTTCCCATCTGCTATAGGTTTGAGCCTTGATAGTGGTGTTGAACCTTCCTGTCTTTCCATGTAGTCTCTGTCTACCATATCCAAGAGACATAGCTCTGCCTGTTGCTGGGTCTGCTGTAGACTACTAGAAAGTGGCCCTTCTGTATACCTCCCTCGACATAGCTGAGCCACAGGCAGAAAGATGGGCTTGGGGGTTACTACTCCCCAGCTTTGGTAATTGGGTGGGGGCTTTTCCAGTGTGGCATCTCAGCAGGTGATGGATTCAGACACTTATTTCCCTCCAGCCACCTGATGAGCTGGAATGTCCAGCATCTTTTCCAGAGTTGCAATCAAAGTGGTCCCTAAAGGCTGACCCCTGGGGAATAGGGTAGGCTGGTATGTACAGCTGCATCTCATTCTTCCTTTTTCCTGGTACAGTCTTCTGTACCAGAGTCACCATATTAGCATCATTGTTCCTCTCCCCTTTCTCTGAGTCATCAGAGCATGGGAATGCACAGGCTTTCCCTTCTCTGATATGGTTCTGAGTTAGCTCCCCCATGCCCAGCACAACCTGTGGTCCCTTTTGAGGCTCTTTCTTTATGGATGTCGTCCCAGGTGTCCTTTCTTATTTGTGAGGGATGATTCATGTGTTCTGTTTCTTCCTCAGCATGACACCACACTCGTGGCACTGCAGATGGCTCTGGATGTGTACAACAGGGTGCAAGCACCATATGCCTCATGTCACATATTTGAGCTGTACGAGGAGGATGATGGGTGAGGGCTACCAAAAGGGCATCAGCTTCATCCCAAAGGTTAAACATGTAGGCTAGACTCCAACTTCATGGTGGCACCCCCTGCCTTGCCCCCAAGTAGGGAAGAGAAAAAGAGATGGGAAATACCAGTACACAGTACACCCACCCAGCTCTTTGCTGCCACTTTTATTTCGGATGGTGCCACTTCTCTGATAAACTGGAGCTGATCAGTTGTCCCACATGACTGATCAGAGAAATGGTGCCTTTTAAAATAAAAGCCACAGCAAACAGCTGGAGTGGCTTAGCAGTCCTGTGTAGCTATTTGCTACAGCTGTGTATACCCTCAGTTACTTCACAAACCTTCACCTTTGTAGGGGGGTTAGGAACCTAACCCTGCCAAGTATCTGGGTGCAACTTTACCAGAACAGTGAGTAAAAGGTAGTTACCTTTATAGAGTGCAAAAAGGATGATGGAAAGAGGTGGGCACTTGATGGTCATGGCAGGGATAGTTCCAGCCAAGGGAAGGTACCACTTGTATGTCTGTTCTGTTTACAGCAACTTTTCTGTAGAGATGTTTTTCCGGAATGAAAGTGGGAAGGAGCCTTTCCCTCTGACGCTGCCTGGCTGCCCACAGCGCTGCCCCCTGGGGGATTTTCTGCGACTCACAGACCCAGTCATTCCCCAAGACTGGGAGCAGGAATGCCAGATAGCAAGCAATGTCCAGGACACAAGTGAGTGCTGTATGGTCTGTGGAATAATAGAAAAATGAGAGCTTGTGTGCCACTGTGCTGACTTCTTGCTTTCTCCTTGCAGAACTGATTGTGGCTCTAGCTGTCTGTGGATCCATCCTCTTCCTCCTGATAATCCTCTTGCTGACTGTCCTCTTCCGCATGCAGTCACAGCCTCCTGGCTACCGGCATGTTTCCAATGAGGGAGAAGAGCAGGCATGACAGTCACTCCAACCTCTCCTCATGCAGCAGGAGGGAGCAGTGCTGTTCCCAAGGATGAGTGGATGTCCTTCAGTGATTGAGCATTCTTCAGCTCTGACCATTGCTCCCCAGACTGAAGCTGGGCTTTGACAAGACTTTGACAGAACCTGGCTGCTCCTAAAACTAAACATGATGTTTGCAGAAGGTGAAGTGCCACAGGTGGGCTGACTTCAAAGAAATAAAATATCCTCTCCCGAACGTGGTGTGCTATATGGAATCCCCAATTCCAATTCAGTACCACCACTCAAGGACTCCCCTTCTACCCAGTTTGGCCAGCCAGGGCATTGCATCTCAGGAAGACTTTTTCCTTCTAATGATTGTAAACTTTACCACTCACCCAGACTGCAACAAAGGAGCCGGATCTCTCCAAAAAGCTGTGATCTCCTGCTCAGTCAGGAACTGCCTTGTTCTTTTAGGTCAATTTTTGTGTATATTGTAATCAGCCTAGTGGCTCAAGGCAATGGAAAGGCTGGGCCTGGGCCAGAGCCCCAGCTGGTTAGGGACTGAATCCTCACCTGCTCTCTAGGCACTCTGAGCTGCTGGAGATCAC
Organism: Gavialis gangeticus; assembly: GCF_001723915.1. NCBI lineage: Eukaryota > Metazoa > Chordata > Crocodylia > Gavialidae > Gavialis > Gavialis gangeticus. The sequence continues at coordinate 97,770,757 of NW_017729025.1, forward strand.
AGGCAAATTAGGAATACTTGATTAAATCATTCCTGTCTTTGCTACTTGATTGGTGCTAGCATCTGGTCACTTTCCCCCTCCCTTATTCTATATCAAGAGTGAAAAACCAGCCTTAAGTCAGGGCAGGCCTGTAAACCTGACATTGGGTCCAAAGTTCATTGCCAGGGTAGGCTGGACATGTCCAAACTTGACAGAGGCTTTGCCAGGTGAATTAACCTGTGATGCCCAATTTGGGATCTTTCCAAGCTGTCACACACCCAGCCCTGTTGTGCAATGTTACACAAAGGAGAAAGTGCCCTGCCTGTTCCCTGGGCCAGGAGCTTTGATTACCTTCATAATGCTGTCCTGCAGAGCTACAGTTGCTTGTGGTTATGAAATTATTAAGCCCTTTTTAAAGCTACAGCCTTTGAGCTGACTGCTCTAGATTCCTCTGGGTATGTATAGCTACAGCCTCTTTAGGAGGAACTGGCAATACTCCCTGTACCACACTGTGGGCAGAGGTTGGCTATAGGCCCAAAGAATGTGCATTGCAGGCAGAAAGTATTACGCAGCACTCTAAGGCCACGTAGCAGAAAAGTCTGCTTCCAAAATCAGAATGGACACCACCTCCACCAGTTTTCTCCCCATTGCTGAGGCTGTTGTTCATGTGCCAGGGTTTGGATCTTCTTTCAGAAGGGATGCTAAAGAGTGAGCATATCTCTGCTACTTGGGTGGAAGCAGCAAGCATCTTTGAATGCTGCAGTGGGCGCTGGGAATATTATACTAAGCCCTTGTCACCTTGCCTGCCACTTCCTATTCTGTGGTTTCTGGCAAAGGATGAGAGGCTGCAGCAGGCACCAGAGGCACTGGCTTTTTACATGGTGATGCTGCACATTCACTTCCCAGTTTTAGTTCCCTTTCTGGTCCAGTTCTCTTCCCTTCTTGGCGACAGAGGCCAGTACTCCGATTACAGGCGCTTCCTTTTCTTCCCCTACTGTGGATCATGGGGCTTTTTCCCTCAGCATAACAGGCTGTTGCCAGCATGGGAACTCTCTCAGCAGAAGCTGTCTGCTGCTCTCAGCAACTCCCTCACCTATTTCTCGCCTTATTAGGGATGTAAACATAGGTCACCTGCCAGTCAAGACAGTGACAAAGAACAAGCAGCTGCTCACAGGAACAGGCACGAGGAAGAGAGGTAAAAGGAAGTGCATTAGAGGCAGCCAAGCCTATTTTTTTAATCCAAAAGATTTTGCACAAATGAAAGAGAGGTTTCTATAGTGATTAAGACTTTGTGAATGAGTTTCTGTAATTCTATTCTGTTATTTCCACCCCTCCTCTTGTGCATTAAAATCAATCTGGGACTCAGCTTCTGATGCTCCTTTTCCTTTGTGTTCATTCACAGGCCTGTTATCTCTTCATAGTCAGACATTTGTGGAGTCTATTGCAATGGACTCCTTTTCAAAGCATGAAGATTGGGTGGGAGAGGCAGCAGGGAGGTGATGGGGAACTGGGTGTGAGGGAGAGAGGGAAGGATGGGTCAGAACCCTTATTAACCAGCACACCCATAGAATGATCCTAAATAAGATGGGCACAAAATTAACACTGGTTTTGGCTCCTAGTACCTAACATATTCAAGACTGAAAGTCTTCTATGTTCTTTTACAAGAAACCTTTGTAGAAGGACCATCTATGTAAATGCCTATCACATCTCTGGTGGTATAGGCTCCAGAAAAAACAACGGCCCCTTCTTCTCCCTTAGAAGAAGCTCTGTATGGTACAAAATGTTTATTAATTCTTCAATATTATGAACAAAAAATCCCAGCAGGGCCCAAGCCAGGGCCACAGCCAGCAGTCTTTGGGGGTACACACTGTCCCTTGGCAGCTTTGTAAACACAAACTTTAAACCTTAAAATCTTTCAGGTTGACAGCAGCCCTGAGGTGTGGGACTAAGAGAAAGGATGTGGGAAGAGAATCCTCAGGTTCTGTTTTGGGAACATTTAGCCCCACATTTGGAAGAACTGGAATGAACAAAGCAACTAAAACTCTGAAAACATGAACTACAGCATTAGCAGGGCCACATCTCAGCCCTGGCCGTTCCACATTGGCCTCACATTCTGCAAGACTGGTAAAGAGTAGGCCTCAAGCATAAGTACAAGAATGCTCTTTTCTGGTTCCTGCAATGAATGCTAGCATACAGCATGATGTTCTGGCTCCTACAATGCTTGATAGAAGTGATAAAAGTGTGTGTGTCATGCCCTCTACAGGAGAAGCTGGGCAGTGACACCATCCCTTCAAGGGGGAAATGAGAGAATAAGGGAAGCAACGTAGCACTCAGGGAGGAAGGACATAGCAGAAAGCTAGTACCTGCAGGGCACTCTTGCTCACTGTGTCAGTAACAGCTTTATCTGATCAATCCTCTAGATCCTTCTTCTGCTTTCTGCCCTGTGATTTGGTATTTTTGCCCTTTGTTTTAGTCTCTTCCAGTTCCTGAGCAAGCAGCTTGGCTTTGAGTTTGCTTTTTCCTTGATTTGGTTGTCTCTGCCCCCCACGTTTGGAGGAGCTCCTGCCTCCAATCCCCTGCTCTGTCATGGCTTTCAAGAGGTGTTCCTGCTTCTTGGCCACCATCTCCTCCCGACTCCAGATCAAAATATTAAAACCTATTGAGAAAAAAAAGTCAACGTGTACCCTCAGAAATACTGATGGGGCTTTACGTCCTCTTGGGGGAAGTCACCATCTATGTCAGTTAAACATTTGGCAAGACACTACACAACATAAGCAAGAAGTGTCTTTTCTGGATGCTTCCCAATCACCAAAGATGGTATCTCTTCATTCCTGATCTTCCCTTCACAGAACCCCATTGTAAGTCTCACATACCTGGCCATGGGAAATCTTGGGGCAGTACCTAAAAGTTAGGAGATGTAAACAATTGCCTAGTTCCAAGCCTCTCCACAGAAAGAGCTGTTCTACCAAAGATTCTGCCATGAGTGAGAAACACACCATAGTAGGACCAGCTTTCCCAGGTCCTAGAGATGCCCAAGCAGGCCAAACTGGGGGACCTTTCAATCTAAAGCATGGCAGGGGGCTGGCTCCCTGCTGCTGCATGCACTTGGGGGCAATGGAGACCCATGCCCCCCAGATCTGTGCACGGGACAAGGGCTGCCTCCTGTGGGCTCAGGCTCCTGCCCTGCTGCCTTCCCCCAGGGCCTCTGTAGCCTGGTGGGTGGGACCTGGCACTGCAGAGCAGAGTGGGGATGTGCAGGAAAGCTGCTTACCGCTGCAAGCTCTGCAGTGCCCTGGTGATGTATCCCCTGCCCATGTGGCACCAGTGAGGGGTACAACCCCACACTGCTGCTCCTGCCGCATGAGCAGGGGACGCATCACCAGGGCAGTGCACAGCTCGCAACGACAAGCAGCTTTTGGGCACAGCCCCACTGTTCCCTGCAGTGCCAGGTCGCATCCACCAGGCTGCAGAGGCCCTGGGGGAGGGCAGCAAGATGAGGAGCCCAAGCCCGCAGCAGGCAACCAGCCCCGCCCCCACCCCATGCACAGATCTGGGGGGGCACGGGTCCCCCCTACCTCCCCATAGCGCACACAGCTGCAAGGAGCCACCTCCACACCTGAGCCTGCAGCAGGTAGGCAGTAGAAGCAGGGGAGCCGGGCTCTGATCTGCTGCAGTAGCTGCCGTCTCCTGCCAAGGGCAGGGGGCTGTGGACCCAGGTCCCTGGCCCTGGCAGCTGGAGGTCCCCTCCAGCAGGGCTGGGGAGCAGGGGCTGTGGGGGGAAATGAGGGGCATGAGCAAGACAGAGGTTTGGGGGAGGGGGCAGGAAGTGAGGGGCACCAGCAGGTCTGGGGGAGGCTGTGAGGAGGGTGAGGGACACAAGCAGGGCTGGGGGGGAACTAAGGGGCACCAGCAGGATTGGGGGGCCTGTGGGGGAGGAGTAAGGGCACAAACAGGGCCAGGGGGGGCTTTCATTTTAATCATGGATTTCAGGGCATTTTATCAGAGGACTTGTAATTTTTTATCAGAGAATTTGAGATTTTTTTTTATCAGGGAAAACCAGGATCCCTGCTAATCACAATTCCCACTTCAGCAGATGTTTGCAAAGCAATTTGGTAGCAACTGATTAATCCTCAGGAAGGCAGGAGTAAGGAATACTGAGGTGCATCTTTACCAGTTTCATAAACGAATGAATTAAGCCACTGCAAATGTTAATGGCAGAGCTCTTTTTAGCTTCCTGGGGCCCTTCCCTCCTAACACATCCCTATTTGGAGAATCCAGTCTGCCCTCTTTGGGACCAGAACCCACTATCCCAAGTGTCCCTGTAAGGAGAAAGAGAAGCCAGAGACCGCCCCCTGCCACATCACTTACCCATGCCAGAGGCCAGTGTGTCTCCCATAGGATTAAACTTATTAAGCTGCAGATAGAAACAAAATGACAAACTGTAAGAGTGTCACTGTTTCTCTAACAACATCAAACAATCCCATTCCCTACAAAACCTGCAGAAAGGACCCTGACTAAGCGTGAATCCACTCTGCACAGCTCAGCCATTTAGGTTCACGTGGTTTACACCCCATCTGCCTGGGGCAGTGGTTTGGCCAATAGGCTTCAGTCAGTAGGCCAGATCCACCCATCATGCTGGCATAAATCAGGAGTAACAATATTGATGCCAATGCAGTAATCATGTAAAACTGCAGTAAAGGTGAGGCAAATCTGGCCCATACTCTCTCCTCTCTGCTCAGCTTCTCTACAGAGACAGAAGAGGTAAGACCCTGTGCTTGGGAGCTGAGCGTGCTGACAAGATTGGCATGCCCTTCCACTCAGTGGGAGAAGCTGGAGGATCAGGTCATCAAAACCTGATGCAAGAGCTGTAAGTTGTGCAGATGACTTGTAACCATACTCCCACTCTGCTTCTCCCCACCCCTGACAGGGTAATTCACAGTGGCTCCAATGCACGTGGCCAGGAAAGGGCTAGATCTCAGGCACAGAGGTAGCAGCTAGGGCAATGGTTTTAAAATTTGCTAAAGTCACAGAACACTTTCATAGCACTTCTTCTGCCATGGAACCCCTATTCTAAAGACTGATGCAGTTGGGCAGCCTGGCCAGGCAATGGCAGCACATTGCCACCCGACCCGCTCTGCCATTACTCCCAATCTCTCTGTGGAACCCCTGAAGACCAACTACAGAATCCCACTGTTCCACAAAACAGTTTGAAAACCACTGATCTAAGGCATCTCTTGCATGAACCCTTGACCAGGACTCTCTCTTAGGAGACTGCTCCTATGGTAGATGTTCTGTGCCACTGTAAGTCATGACAAACACTTCCTGAACTGTTCTCCCATGTGGCTAGGTCAGAATGTTTCTCCCACCACACACTGCCATCAAGCCTCCTCCTGGAGGAGCACCTGCAGTAATGGAGGAGATGATTCCCAGCTTAATCTCCTCCTCCATTTATCTTGCTAGCATAGTGGCCCTTTCAGCTTCAGTGTCCATACTCACTGAAATAATGCCAGAAGCATTGGGGTCATGGAGCTGGCACACCATCTCCCCAGTGTTTCCATCAAATATATCAACAGTTCGCAGTTCATCCACAGTGTAGCTGGGGAACTTGGGGTCTGGGTAACGACCTGCCACAATGAGGTCATAACGAGGATGCCACGTTGCCTAAACACAAAGCAAAGAGATGGTGGGTAAACAATTCCAGAAGAACGCTGTAAGCAACCACAATGCAGTGCCCTATCTTGGACAGAAATTATACCATTGCATTTTTTTTGCACCTGATGCTAGAAGCATGTTAAGAAAATGCCTTCTCAGGTTCCACTTGCTTACATTACCTTGATTGGTGTGAGGTGCTGGAACTGCCGATGTGGATGTGGGATCAGGTGCTGTGGTTTGGTCCAATCTGAAGAGGAGTAGACTCTGATTTCACTGTGTTGGTCTGTGCTCAAGAGTTTGGCACCATCTGTTGGGCTGAAGTAAGCTGGGAAAGGGCAACAAGACAGATGAGAGGTCACAATCCCACAGGTACAGAGAAAGGAGATTTAAAAGCCAAGAGGCCTAATTGGGAAACTTGTAAAAATGTCTTAAATAGTTATTAAAAAGGACATGTGCCCCAACAGAAAAGGCTCTGCCCTTGTCAAGTACTTTTTCACTGAAGAAGTTCAAAACCTGAAAAGTTACGGCGTGAGCATGTCAGGGAAGTATCCATAGGTGGAGGAAGAAAAATTATTTTGGGAGGGTTGAGTGTGCACACATCTGTGCATGTCCCCCCAGCAGGTAAGTTTTGTTGAGGAAGGGGTGTGGGGAGGGGAAAGGGGTGTGGGGGGAGCAGATCAAGGCCCTCACCTGCACAGCCAGGGCAGGGCAAGGGACGGAGCTGTGGTGAGTGGTTTGTCTGGGGGAGGGGGCACCTGGAGGGGGTGGCGGCTCCTGCACTGCATGCACTCCAGGAGGCATGGGAGGAGTGAGCCCCGGATTTGCATGCAGGGTGAGGGCAGGCAGCCGCTGCAGGGGCTTGGGCCAGGGCTGTGCCAGGCTCTTCCCAGTGGAGGGCTTGGGCCAGGCTGCACTTGGGATGGGCAGCAGAGCTGGGAGCGGGGGCTAAAGCGAATTTTGGGGTGGCCTGTCCTCCCTGCCCCCAGCCCTTCTCCCAGGGCTGCCACCACCCACCCCAAGTGCAGCCGGCCCAACCCCTGCACCTCCCCTCCTCCCCTCACCTGGTAGAGCCTGGCACAACCCTGGCCCCAGCTCACAGCAAGCAGGAGCCCACACTGCCCCACACAGATCTGAGGGCACATGACCCCGTGCCTCCTGGGGTGTGTGTAGCAGCAGGAGCTGTGCCCCCTGGACAAGCCGCTTGCAGCTCAGTCCCAAGCCCCACTGGCTCCACAGTGCCCGCCCCAGCCTCACTCCCTCCCCACCCGTGCTGCAGCCACCGGAAGTCTGCAGCTGCCTGGTAGCCCTGCCACTGCCCCACATTTGTGGGAGCTAAGCCCCATTACCCCCTCCTTTCTACTGCCTATGGAAGTATCATTATCATTTTATAGCGGAAGAAACAGACACTGAGCAGGAAACAAGCTCGCCCAAGGTCACAGGGCAAGTCACTGGAAGAGCTAGAAACAGAACCAGACTGTTCTCACTTCCACTGCCCAGCTACACCACATTCCCTTCCAATGCTAGGGACAGAACTAGAGGAATCTCGATTCCCAGCCCCCGCTTCCAGCATTGGAACTTCAGCACCAGAAGATGAGGAACATCTTGACTGCCTCAGATGAATTCCATTCCCCAACTTTAGAAACCTTCAGTAATTTCACAGTGAGCACTCAGAGGCATCACTGCAAGAATATCAGAGGACAATTATCTTCTTAAACAGAAGAACAGCGTATCTACTGGTGTCAATTGTTCGGGACGATTTAGCCAGAAATCAATAAGACTGAAGTGGCACCAGCACTTTCCTACAAGACTTTTATCAATGCCTAAAATTTTTTAAATTACATAATATCTAGATATGATGAAATCTAGACCTTAAATGCTGGAGGCAGCAAGTGGGAGAGGAACAGTGGAAAAAACCCTGGTCATACCCTGTTCACTCTCCCTTTCAGCATCTACTTTCTGTCACTCTGTGACATAGGTTACTGGACAACATGGACCTGTGGTCTGACCCAGTAAATGGGGGTTCTTTCTTATCTGAACGTGGTAAGATTAAACAATTTTGGTGCAAACTTAATTTTTCAGTTCACACATAGAAGAAGATGGCTGAAATAGCAGATTGATACTTACATACCTGTGGTAGGGAAAGTGTGGCCCCAAAGGCAAGAGATATGGAACCAGGGCAAAAAAGAGACTAAGACAGACAGATACACAGACTGGACAGGCAGATCAGCAAAGCACACAGAGCAGAGAGCCCTACCTCACTGACCTACCAGCATTGACAGGTTTGTCATGAGGAAGCACATGAAGGAAACTTGTCTTGTCTTTGATGTTCCTGAGGTCCCAGATTTTGACTGTCTGGTCCACAGAGGCTGTGGCTAAGAGCCAATCGCAGCGAGAGTTAAACTCCACATGAGTTACTTTCTTTTTGTGTAATTTCAGCTTCCAAATCTGCAGTGGAGGAAACAGAATATGAGATGCATATAGGAAATACAGAGCAGGTAGATACAATGCCTGCCAGAACAAGAGCCATTCAGCACTGCTTTGGTACAGATAGTCTAAGGGATCTAGACATTGGAGAATGGAGCACTCATCTCCTGGATACAGGGTGATGCTGTTAATTCAAAAGGTTCTAGAGGCTGGGGGAGATGGGCAGTGCTGGCTAGCACTGCAAATCCCACAGGAATGAACTGACCATCTATATTTAGGAAAGGGGAAAAAATAATGCAAGCTACCACGGTGGGTCTGACCTTACAGATTCATAGATGCTAGAGTCGGAAGAGACCTCAATGGATCATCAAGTCCGACCCCCTGCCAGTGGCAGGAAAAAGTGCTGGGGTCATGTGACCCCAGCCAGGTGCTTCTCCAGTCTCTTCATGAAGACTCCCACTAAGACATGACTGCAGTATCAGTCCATGCCTGGACTTGAACCTGGGTCTTCCCTCTACCCAAGTGAGTATCCTACCCATTGGATTAATCGGAGTTACCTTGACAGTATGCAAAGCCAGTGCCTTAGCTGGTGACACTGTCCCCCGACTGACAGCCACAGTGCCTATAGCTCTTGGGGTGGCCCAGGCCCAGACCTGTCACCCCTGCAAGCTGGAGCAGTGATGAGTAATGAGTCATTATGCAGTAACAGCAAAAGGGCAGTCTTGCAGGCAGGGTCCACTCTTAGAGAAGTTCCCACCCTGGGCTCTAAGCAGCTTTCCAGTTTCAGATCCTGGCAGTGGCAGTGTGCTTGCTCAGGCAGAAAGACAGTGCAGTTTCTGTCCTCCTGACCTTTGCCAGTTGAACCTTGGAACTGGGAATCCCAAGGCTGGATGCTGCTCTAACTGGCTCCATTCCACTACAATTCTCCAGGGAACTTTCTGCAGTGTGTACCCCATTGCCAGAGGCCTTTTGTCTACAGGATGCCTCTAATACTGTTCTTACCAACAGCCACTCAGGGCGGGGGGGAACCTCACCATGTAGTGCCTAATTTAGAATCACTGTTTGGGAGATTTCCAGTGAACTCATCTTGAGAGCAGGGAGAGGCAGCACAGCAGATGGAAAAAAATTCCCTGAAGTGCAGGGTCCTTCTTGCTCCCTCCCCTTCCCCCCATCTTGCAGCAAGGACTGTTTATTTTTTGCACAAAGAATATATAAACCATCAGTGTCTCCAGAAAAGGGAAAATGCAGAGAGCCATACAAACCTCATCACCACCAGTGCTGAGCAGGACCACGTTACCCACGTTATCACCTGTCACCACAGACCGGCAGCTTGCAGACACATCAACACTGCAATACCAGAAACTAGAAGGAAAAGCAGAGAGGTCAGCGCTGCCTCCTGCAGTCAGGGAAGGTGAGGGATGCCCCAGTTTACACCCTCCCTGACTCTCTGTAGAGTGAGGTTGCAAAAGACTGAACAACTGGGCCAGGGAAAGTTCACCAAGGCATCATCAACTTGGTGACTATGTGTATCATTTCTGCCAAGTAACCTTAAGAGGATGGGAAAGGTGCTGTGGTAGTGGGATGCAGCTGAAACTGTATGGTCACTTGGCACCTGCACATAGACACAGCTTGGGAAAGATCAGGACTATATGTAGGGCATTTACCATGTGCAGAAATAGTTTAAAATGAGACTCCCCCACAAAGAGGTAAAGATGCTGTAGAGTTTCTGGGCTGAAAACTTTCCATCTTAATTTGCTTCCATTTTAGCACTCCAGGAACTGAACACAGTCTTATTAGACAGATGCCTGGGGGCCTGGTCTCTCAACCCAAGCTATACTGGTTAGGAATACGAGTGAATTCTTTAGCATCTGACAACTAGTTTTCAAAAAACTTCACCTGCAGAAGATGCTTATACTAGACATCTTGCTCTGCTGTGAGCTTTGAGTTCTTTGCAAGAGAAAGATTGCTCTTTTTCTGCAGCAAAAAAGTGAAATCTAAGCTGACATTTTCTAAGGAATGTCTTAAGTGTAACCAGGGATGCCTGTTACACCTTTTCAGACCTTTTTGAGTCCAAAAAGGTTGAGAACAACTGGCAACTTGACTCCCTTTTTTTTTTTACATCATAGAAGCATAGGAAAGCAGGGCTGGAAGGGATCTCACAAGGTCATGTAGTTGAGCCCATGCTCAAGGTATGATCATCCCTGACTAAACCTTCCCAGTCAAGTATCTGTCCAACCTGCTCTTGAAAATGTCCAGGGGTGAAGATGCCACAGCTCTTCTAGGTAGCCAGTTCCAAAGTTTGACTGCCCTCATAGTCAGAAAGTTCCTCCTAATCTTCAAAATCCTAATCCTACGGCTACAGAGAAAAGCCCATCTCCATCCTCTCTATTATCACCTGTCAAGTAGTTGAAGACTTATAAAATCCCCTCTCAGTCTTCTCTTCTCCAGACTAAACAACCTGAATTCTTTCAGCCTTTCCTTATACATCTTGCTTCCCAGGCCCCTAACCATTTTTGTTGCTCTGCACTGAACTCTTTCCAATCTGTCCACATCCTTCTTGAAGTGTGGGGCTCAAAACTAGACACCATACTCCAGGTGAGGCCTCACCAGTGCTGAACAGAGTGGGAGAATCACCTTCCTTGATTTGCAAGTGACACTCCTGCTAATACAACCCTGGATGCTGGCTTTTTTTAAAACAAGAGCACACTGTTGACTCATATTCACCTTCTGGTCTATTGCAACCCCCAAGTCCTTCTCTGCAGTACTGCAGCCTAAACAATCACTCCCCATCCCCCAGTATATGTATATCCAGGCTCTCAAAGAGTAAAAGAGGGACTGCACTGTCAATGCAAAGGAATTGAGGAACAATCCTGCCCTTCTCACTAAATGTCATGGTACTCATGGCCACAACCCAGGGCACAGGAGATCCCCTGTGCCATTCTGCCTTCCTTGTCTTACAGACTTAAGGTGTCATCCTCTGATGCCACATAAAGCTTTACTACCTCAAAGGGCCCAAACTTAATGCTTCCAAGAGAATTTCCTGGCTCCTTCTGGAACACACAGACAAAACAATGGGCACAAAGGTTCCTGGAGAAGGGAGGATCACAGTAAAAGACTGATCATCTGGAACAGAGCTCTCTGCTGCTTAAGTGAGACATACCAATTTAATGGAGTTTGTTTCCCAACAGCTGCAGGACTGAAGTTCTATATAGCTTGGTCCTGATCTGACAGCACACACACTCTGGACCTGCAAAATCGACATAGCCATCTTCCCAAACAAGGCATATTCCTTTCAGTAGCACTGCTTCTCCCACCTCCAATCACAAGGCATAGCTTTGATAACTACACTTAGGACTAACCTATACCTAGGAGCACAGGATCGCAAGAAATATTCCACGCAGAACCAGAAGACACCCCACAGCAGCTGTGCACGAGGCTCTTCCTTCACTGTCTTTGCCTCAACACCTCTTGCAGCTGCGTCTAGTGCATCATGGCTGGTCTTTCCCAAGGTGTCAGCAGCAGGGACGATGACAGCTTTGGAGGGAGAAACCCCTACTACTAACTGCATGGAACTGAAATTGTCCTCCAGGACTCGCCCCCCAGCCCTTCTCTATTGAGCCAACAGGTTTAATCGCTACACACAAAACAGAGGAAGAGAGAAAAGTGAAAGGTGCTAACTGGGTGATACAAACCCCTTGGGACTCCACGGTGGTTCATCAGCTGCTCATAAAGCCGCTTTGTACCAAGTAATGTGCTTCAATACTAACTTTCAAGAAACCAGTGAAGAAGCCCTCAATAGGCCCCAGTTTGCCTCAGAGTAATGACATCTGGAAGAAGCATCCCCTTCAGACCCAGTCATCATCATCTTGATCCACAACAGATTTGATAGTGGGATAAAAAGCCCATGTCATGTCCATCAAATCCCACAGCTTCTGCTGATCCGGGGGAGGCAGCTGAGCACCGAATTTGGGCTCCAGCATGGAGAAGTGTCAGTGGACCTCTGCAGCGCAGCCCCGCACCCCTCCCTAAGGAGGGCTGCAGCTGGAATAGCCACTTTGAGAACTGGCTGGGTCACATGCTACTGGAAGGAAGTAGGCAGGGAAAGAAAACAGAGAGGGTAAAAGGGGATGGGTGTGCTGACACTGTGGGCCCATTTCTAAAATTAATGTCTAACTTCCCAAGCCAACAGGGTTTGCAGTAATATTAAAGGAACTCCTCAGAGGGCTCTTCAGAGAGGTCAGGTCACCAGGGCTAGGGTGATGTCAGAGCTGATATTCCTGTGCATCCTTTTGGAAACACAGGGATCTGGACTTGGTGACCCAGTGACACCTTCCAATTCTATATGCGTGCTGCACAGGATATGGGAGGTGTAAAGACATAAGCCTGAAGAGTTCTACTGGTACCCCCAGAAGAACAGGAAAAAGTAAGTGTGGAAGATCACTCTTTCACCTGGATGGGGAAAAAGAGAAGTCAGTATTCAATCCCTTTCCCCTACACCCGCACAGGGAAAACAAGAGGAAAGAAGCTCCCAAAACAGACAGACTCCAGAATTCAACAAAAGAGGCGGATGTAGGGAAGAGCAGAGCCTAGCTCTCATGTTCGAGAGACAAATAAAGCTCCCTCTCTGTGCTGCCCTGCCAGCAGGATGCAGAGGCCCAGAAAATTGCCACGTTTCTTACTCCCAGTCCTCGGTGCTGGTGAAGACCCGGAGCGTACTGCCATTAAAATCCTGCAGGGTGGTAGTGCCGGCAATTGACGATGTGTACAGCTGACTAGGGTTAAAAGGGTTAAACTTCATTCCTGTGATGGCCCCTCCAGCTCCCATCTACAATGAAGGGGATGAACACAAGTGAGTGATGGGGAAGGAGGAAAGTCCCTTCTTCCACTTCACATTCACCACTTCGTCCTCACCACTGACTATGACACAAGCCATGACCCCTAGAGAAGGGAAGGCAAGTGTCATCCTTACAAGCCAAATGGCTGGCTGAGATGATGAACTTATTAGGGAGAGGACTGCAACTCCTCCAGTTCTAGGGCAACATGATCCCTGAATGGCAGTCACCATACTTTCCCCAAAGGAGCACAAGGCAACCAGGAAGGAGACTTGGGGATCTTTATAGGAAAATCCTCTTCCCCCAACCCTCTATCCATTTGTTAACCTGAAGAGGAAATGAGCCAACAATACAAATTTGAACCCTCATAGGACCAGGAATTGGCAGGTCCAGGGAATGGGATGATGGGCATGCAAAACCCTCAGAGCCACAAGGCCTCATTCACTGCTCTTCACTCTCTCACTTCAAATGAATGGACTCTCCTTTTACCTACTCAACAAGGTATTTCCTCACCTGACACAGACTAAGAGGTGAAGAGGAGAAGGTTCAAGTCTAAAAATCAATAAGGCCCCTCTGCATCCTTCTTAAGAATTTATTTCTTAGAAAGACATTCTTGTTTATTTCACTCATGTCTTACCACTGTGAGATTCATCCTCCCACCCCTCAGCCCCAGAGTGTGGGGAAACTTCTCCACCAGTTCTACACACCTCCATCTGACCTGCAGCCTCCCCATTCTAACCAAGTCCTGGGCCTCACACAGTTTTGAGGTTGCATCTCAGTCCACTCCTGCAGTACACACACCCATCCAGTCTTGGTCTGGGTAATTCAAACAGTGCACCTCAATCTGACCTGCAGCACTCAGGGCTATTCCAGGCCACCCCCATGCCCATCCCACACACCAAGTGACTTACCCCCTTTATGAAGCAGGTTTTGTTAAGTACTTCATAGTCCCAAAGAATGATATCTCCACCTTTGGAGCCCACAGCCACAGTACTGGGGTGTGTTGGATGCCATTCCAGACATGTCACTCTCCTGTCAAAGGGGCTTGCTGTTCGGAAGAGGCGGTATGAGGTGAGAGAACGCAGGAAGGGCAGCTGGAGACACTGTTTCAAAGACAGTAAGAGACTGGGGTCTTTAAAGAGCTTGCAATATCAGAAACTATTTAAAAAGCACCAACAGACCATGTACACACTGCCAGTGACGCATTCTTCTTAGGGCACTGGCACAGTAAAACTGATCTCCAGTAACGCCAAGGAGAAAATGAGCACTCTGCTTGCTTTTAAACACACTAAAGTCACAGCTGAGCAGGCAAACCAGCAGACTCACTGTGCGCCCCATCTTGCAGAATAAATGTAAGTCAATCTGGTAGCAAAAGGCAGGTCCAGATTCCATTCTTGATCTGTACAGTGTGAGTAGTTACCCCCAGGGTAGTGGCCTCCTATAAAGACACTATTTCCATCTTCAGAGTTAGATGATCAGTAGGTGGGAGCACAAAACCTGTGGAGAGACAGACCCTTCACAAAACAAAAGTACTCCAGCTGCAGCTACTCACACAGCTGATGACAAAAGTGGTGAGAAATCACTCTCTAAACACTGTAAAAGGAGCCAGGGTCTTTGGACTAGGGAAGAAGCAATGTTTACTAGAATCATGGAAATTGGACAAGATGACCCTTCAGGTCTGTTCCTACCCTATGAATCTACCATTACATTAATATGACATTAATAAGCTTTCCCTATACGAAGAAAATCCCAGCAACCACACATTCTTCCAGTATTTATTCACCAAGCACCTGAAGTGTTAAGCAGTATCTAAAGACCTAAATACATGGTCCTTTTTCCAAAGTTTATTCTTCTAAATGACACAGCAGAACAAAAGGATAACAATAGAGTGGGTAAGAAAAGGCAGAAAGTGACAAATCAGGTAGATACAAAATAAATTATTGTTTAATGAAAAATACTTAAACTACCTAAACATAGAAAATGAAACTGTCTTAGCTGACTCACTCCTTGTGGTCATGATAAAAGTTAATCCTTAAATAAATATTGAACAAGAGCAGAATTAGGCCTCCAAAACTGCTTTCAGAAAGGGCACTACTTGCCTCAGAGACACAAGGGGGAACAACATGTAGAAATGCTTTCGAGAGAAGTGGATATCAAGGCTGGCACTGTTAGCAGAACACCACAGGTAGGAGATAAGGGACTAGGTCAGATGGGTACAAGGAAAGACCATTGTGCAGGGTCTTAAATGCTACAACAAGCAGTTTAATTTTAATGCAAGGAAGCAGAGAATTAGGGAGATGCAAAAGTGGGAATGAAATGGCAGAATCAACAAACAAGGAAAATTATCTTAGCAGCTTTATTTGGCATGGTCTCCAAGGAAAAGCAGGAATACATCAGACTTTATCTGCACACCAGTGTAAAAGTTTAGTCATATGACAGGCATGGAAACCATGGGCCTGGATAGAAGGGGAAGGGGGTCTAACATACCCATATGTTTTCAAGGTTAGGCTTTTATATTATTTTTTTAACATAAACTCTGTAGGGAGCTCAGCTATTCAGGAGGATGGGAAGAAGAAACCCTCACCTGTCTGAGCTGTGCCCGGATAGAGCCACCCAGCATGTTCTGGTAGATGTAATGGATGATGCTGTACTGCTGCTTCAGCTGATGGAAAAGCACCCCCATGTTTCTGATCGTGGAGCCACCTTTAGCCCAGCCTGCCAGAGCACAAAACAGCAAAACTTACTGATAGTAAGTGCGTGTCCATACTGGAGAAATGGGTGCATGGGCTGCTGAACCCAGTAGTGAATTCTGGTCATAAGAGAAAGGACATCAAATGATTCCTGTGAGTGTGAGCAGCATCCTGAAGCTTCAGAGCACCATGCATCCACAGCTTGACAGCCTCATTCCCCCTCAGCATCTCTCAACAGAGGCAAAAGGAAAGAGGCTATAGTAAGTTTATAGGCAATGCTTTTCCTCAGCTGTTAGATGCCATGTTCATTGCTCTGATATAGCAAGAACACCTGGACTGGGAAAGTAAGACCTGGAGTGGAGTAATGACACAGAAAGGAGAAAGCAATCTTTGGGATAAGCATCTAAACCCATAGTAGAGGAGAATTCAGGCCTGGGACCAGACTGGGGACAGAAACGTATTAGTTGCACCTAGGCAGACAAGGTTCTTTAGGTAAATCTGATATCTTTTATTAGACCAACTCAATTTTTAGTTGCACCTAAAGATTCCCATGGAATTTCCCAGGCATGCCCTTGCAATTCCAGCTCATAAATCAGAACATTCTGTCTACTTGCACTGCCCTGCAAGCTTTGGTTTTGATAACACACCTGCTGGCTCCCCACACACAGAAGCCTAAAAACCTTTCTGTATGGGGAAAATTCTGCTGAGCTGCACCACATGCTCTTTGTGTTTTGTTCATGTTCTAGGTTTTATCATCAGGGGCATTTACAGGAAAACAGGATCTGTTCAACCTCATGCATCTGACCAAACCACCCCCATAGCTTGGGAATATAACATCCCAGGGAATCCAGATGCCAGATCAGGATGTAGCAGAGCAAATGCATTTATTAAGACCCACAAATTCTGCTTTTATACAAGGATACCTCTTAATAAAAACAAGGAGGACAGAAACAAAGGGAGCATTATATATAAAATGAAAAAACCTTCTTAATGCAATACTGAAGCCTAGAAATTAAGAAAATTAAATTACACACACTGTGTTCATCACATCTGCTGTTGTTATGGAGGAAAAGCCATCTCCATTCAAACTCCCCATTTTCAAAGATTTATAACATCTTGAGGATTTCACCTCTTGGACTGAGGGAGCTTTTTATCCCAGACTTCAGTTCTGTCATTAAGGGTTTTTAATGTGCTCTTTAGACATGTCTGAGTTTAGAGGAAGGACAACTCCTTAAACACTGCCCCCCATAGCAAGAACAATTCTCAACTACCCATTTTAAGCAGAAATGCAGTTAAAACAACTTGAAGCAGGGCCAGGACAGAAGTCTCTGCTTAGCTACAGGGAAACTTTTTACAAAAGTTCTTATGGACTGAAGAATCTCAATATGCTTAGTGGATGAATCTCATTAGGCTCCGTGCCCTTCAAAACACAGTTTGTGTTCTTCCAGCTAAGCCTAACCAGGGATCTCAGGAAGAGACTCAGACAGCTGCAAAGACTCCTTTGGCATTATGTGGTTGCATAACTGCAACCTGGTAGCTCTGATGCTAAACCAGCAAGAAAATGCATAGCAATGGCTTGACTCAGCTATCGGCACCACCACATGAACAAAACATTAATTTAATTGCTTATAATGCTGAAAAAGTTACATGATTTATTTGGCATGATTATCCATGGAGACAAGTTACATATAAAATATCACATGTTTAAACTGATGTATTTTAAGCATCTATGCAAAAAAGTGCATGCTCCTCTTCAAAATGGAAAAAAATATTTCCCTAAGCCAACTATTGCATAAATCAGAAACTACTGAATGGATTCTATTCAAACTGTACAAAAATTAAGCCTGGCCTTTCACATCAGGATACAAAAGGGGAAGATTCAGACAAAAAATCTGTTAAGAAAGCTATAAATAACAACATGATTGGTCAGATTTTCCAGGGTGCTGACCACCCCTAAGTCCTTTGGAAACCAAAGTGAAAATTGGACCTGAAGCTATAAAAAAAACAAATTAAACTATAACAAAACCCCACAAACATACTAAGCAGAACATTTACCTCTAGTTTCCACAGCTTGTATTACTACATACTCTAGAGGCTTTGTTCATACACTAGAGAAACTGGGGCAAATGAAGCACAGGTAAAGCAGAAAAGCACTTGCTAGCACTATTGTAGCTCTCAGGGTACCACCAAATAGATATTAAAGGAACTGTTCTTCTTCAATACTTTCTGAGTCCCTAGAATGGATGTCTTGTAAACATTCTAGAAAAAGAAATATCTCTGGAGATCCCATAAGCAAAATATAGCTTAAGAGTGACAGCCCTGAATGTGTAGAGACACAGAGTCCTTAATGCAAGTCTACAAAGGTTCCTGGGACTGATCACTGAAAATATCAACACAAAAGAATTAGCCCTTGTCTCTCTGGACAGGACCTTAAACAATAACAGCAGAAAAATGTAGCACCTAGCTAGAACTGGCACCCAGCTCTACAAAACAGCTTACTGTTGGCTGCAGCATGATATCCAGGTGGAAAGGCTGGTGTAAATAGTATGGTGTGTATTACTAAGCTGTCAGTTATGAAACAGTGTGAGGAATTAACATGAAAAAAAAAACTATTACCAGGATTGCCTGCCTACAAGGAAGCAGAAATTCAGCCATTCAAAAATTTCACAAAGCCAAATCTCTCTCCAATGAGTGGCAATGTAAACTTCCTTGAGCCCCATTTTAAAGTGATGAGCTGTGACTTTCAAGAAAATAGTATATGTGCATGCTTACTGCAGTCTCTAAACAGATTACTGGGGGAAAAAATGTTTCCATATATTATCCGCTCCTCATGTAGGAACATAAGCCAATCCCAACGCTCCTGTCTGAACAAGTTGTTGGCTCCTTGATATCTTCCTATGCCAGCTATCTGAAGATTTGGCTGATAGTTTGCTCAAATTAGGCCTTGTGGGCAAAAAAGAAAATGAGAGCCCAAGGGAGATTTACCTGTTTTCTCTGTGGGTTTCAAAGCTTTTCTCACAAACAGTCTCTTTGCTTGTGGCTCATTTTCTAGTTCGCCAGATCCTCGTTTCCTTTTCTCAGCTGACTTTGCCTCTTCCTCTGGCTGATGCTCATGAGCCTTCATGTGTTTCTTTTCCTTCGGCTGGTTGGCAGGGGCCATTCTGTCAGAGCAGAAAAAGCAAACAAAGTAAAGAAGCTATAATTGTAACTGCTTATGGCTAAAGAAGAGAACTGCAGTATAATGTGCCCTGATTATGAGGCTATGCTTGTGCTACCCTTCATCACTGCAGTGCTGGCTTTTTGCATACAATGATGTGAGGAGGAAACGTGGTTCAGTAAACTGCACTTTGTGCCTCTGTGAAACTGTGTGGCTCTTAAAGCACTGGGGTATCTGTTCTAGCAGATCTGTTTTTACAAAATAACTGAGTTTAAAATGTACTAATCCAAACAAGGCACATTTGTGCAACTTTAAAATGCAACAC
>NW_017729025.1:97794815-97801873 GCF_001723915.1 Gavialis gangeticus
TGGCTCTTAAAGCACTGGGGTATCTGTTCTAGCAGATCTGTTTTTACAAAATAACTGAGTTTAAAATGTACTAATCCAAACAAGGCACATTTGTGCAACTTTAAAATGCAACACCAGTCTTTGCAGCAGCCCTGGCTACTTCATGATATCCCTGTTCAGGCTCAGCTAGGGAAAAGGCCGAGTGCTTTTGTGGCTTAATTAGAACAGGGCTTCGTCAAACACTGAAAAATAGCTTCCGAACACATGCAATCAACTCCCCTGGACTCTTCAATCATGCTTCTAGATGCTGTAGTGACAGGCATACAGCAAATACTGGGAGACTTCATGGTTTTCCAGATCATTTACAAAGAGATGTTGGGACAGAATTAATTTGACCCCACATTGTAACGCTCTGAACTAAATTTTCAAAGTGATCCTCTCAGTCCAAAGTGGAGAGCCTCCTACTCAGCCTTCCTCCTTGATCTAGTCTAGAAGTGTACAAAGCAGAAAACATCAGCAGCAAATCCCAAGTACCCTCCATGGAAACTCTAAGACCAGCTGATCCTGTGACAACAGGCTGTTTTATTTTTAATTTGTGGATGAATGTCACCAACAACTCTCTAGCACCAAATGGTGTTAGGTGGGTAACAAGCAAGCTTCCCCATATAGCATCCCCGAGCTGGCTTGGCACACCCTCTACCTTTCCCAGACAGGGCTTGACATAGCTCTGGCAGTGCCTGGCCGATCCAGCACGCCTGCACAGCCTTGCTGCCATCTGCCCATCCTCGCCTGCAGCTGGGGTGGCCGTCATAGAGGACTTTCCAGCTTTCTGCTACTCTGTCTGCTATCGACACGGAACCGTATGCCTTCATGTCCTCTCTTTTTCTCTTCAAGAGAAAAAACAGAGGACATAAAGGCATCTGGTTTTGTACCAATAGAGGACAGAGGATAACCAGACGGTCCTCTATGATGGACACCCCTACCCACAGCCCTGGAGGCTATTCCAGTGCCGGCATCCAAGGGCCAGGCTGGCTGGCACCAACTCAACTCCACGGAAGGAATGGCCCGGCCTGGCCCCACCTGTCCACACGCTTCCCAGGGCCAGCGCCTCACGACCTTTGCAGCCCCCTTGAAAAGTGCCAGCTCTTGGCTTTCACTCGCTTTTTTGGAGGCCGGAAGCATGACAGAGCTGTGGGCCCCAGGGGCATCTCTGGGCTTATCGGGTGCGCGGCGCCGGCGCAGCCTGGAAAGGGACCCCTGGCACCCCGGGGCGCTGCCCGAGGACCGCACGAGAGGCAGTGACGGCACCCCAACCACGCCGCATCCACCGGCCCCGGGCCCTGGCACCCTGGGCGGGAAACCACCCTCCCCCCGGCCCTCACCTGGGCTCCCGCGGCCTCCGCTCCTCGCAGCGCCCGACCGGCTGCAGCGCGCCCTCCCTGCCCGCCGGGGGCCCGGGCTGCAGTGTGAGGCTGCGCAGGAAACAGGCCCCGACGCGCCTCCGCCTGCTGCAGCGCCGCCCTCCGCCAAGGGCCTCCCTGCACGGCCCAGGCCCGCTCCTTCACAGTCCGAGAAGCCGGGCTGGAAGGGGCCTCCAGGTCATCTCGTCCAGCTCCCCGCGCCTGAGGCAAGATCAGCCCTATCCCAACTGTACATCCAAACCTCTACCTAAGACTGTCATGCGCGAGCCAGTTTTGCAGCCAGTGCTTTGGGCTCACGTGAGCAAGGATTCATTTAAGCAGCCAAGCTGGAAGCCCAGGGGGGTTACGTCAGCCCCTCGCCTCAGCAGGGAGCGAGGTGCCCACCATCTGTGCGACTCTTAGCAGGACTGTGAAGAGGGACCATGCCGGGCACCAGAAGGCTCTGACTCTTGCTGAAGACAAGAAGTCGTCCCTTAAAAAGTGGAGTCTTAACTCTGCAGCGTCACTGAGGCAGCTGCGCTGACAAGCACCCCCGTGGCAGCTCTGTTAGGGAGAGAAGTTGAAGAGAAAGTAGCAAGGTTTTGTCCGTGCTACTATAACACTCACCCAGACAGCCCCAAATCTCGACAGGAAAAGGAGGCCAGCAAAGCAGCCTGTTATCAAACATGTTTTCTAAGCTGGTGGTTCTCAACCTTGATAGCCTCAAGGCATCTCTTGGAAAATACCAGCTGCCACTTTTCCCTTGCTTTTTATAACTACAGAAAAATAGGAGAGAGAGAGAGCTGTTCTTCCATTGCAAAGAACTGAGAAAGACCACAACGGGCAGAATGATTTTAACACTTTGGATTCCTAGTTGAAATCTCTGGGTTTATTTTGTGGATTGTGTTTGCATATCTAACAGTGCTAACCTTGTGTGGTGCCCCATGACACCCTTGAAAGGATCCTAAGGCACCCGAGGATACCTGGCACCCTGACTGAGAATCACTGTCCTAGGCCTATATGTGAAGAACAGTCTGGTCACACACAGAAGCTTGCAGAAAGCTTCTGACATATCACTGGATAACAATTTATCAGGTTCTTAAATGTAGGTTTCCTAGACAATCTTTTTATTGGTTTTATTCCTTGTTTGAGTGATAAACAGATACATAGGATATAATTTTGTGGTGTCAGTTTGGGCTTCAGTTAGTGTTCCCACACAGAGCTATCTGACCTTCACAAGACCACTTTCTAGGGTTGTTCTCAAAAACAATCTCTGTTTATAATTTAAGCCAGTGTCTCTCAAACTTTTAAGTAGCAAGTACCCCCTAACTGCTGAAAATGTTAATGAGTACCCCAACACTCAGTTTTCCCAGGGATTTTATATTTACAGACTAATGTGTTGGAAGAAGGGCTGTGTATATAAGGCCGTGATATGACAGATGTCTGATCTGGTGTGAGTAGGGTTGCCACCTTTTACACCAGGGGTGCACAACTGAAGTATGTACCTGGGCTAGAAGTGATGTTGGCCAAAGCTAGGAAGGCTGAACCCAGTGCTGCACAAAGCATGGCATGCCAAATTATTATTGGGGAGTTTATTCCAATTTTTTTTATTCCAATTTTTTTGCCATAGTTTTGAGAGCAGGAAGGGGCAAGAGAACGAGGAAGATGGGGAGACAGAGAGAGAGGAAAAAAGGGTGAGAAAGAGATAGTGTGGGGTACCCATGTACCCCTTGCCTGTGTCTTGCGTACTGCCAGGGGTACGCATACCACAGGTTGAGAAACTATGGTCTATGCCAGGCAGAAGTAGGGAGGGAAGAAGTAAGGTATATTGATTCATGGAGTCAACTGCCACACTACTACAAGGGAACCATGTTTGTCCAGACCTGTTAATCAAGCCTGTTGATTTGTGAAGTTTGTGTCACCTACACCTAAATAACAACAACAACAACACTAATAATACATGTCTGGTGAGGTCCAAAAAGGGCTTTACAGTAACCAAGATGTGTACTACATAAATTGAAAAGTGTTAGAAACATCCACAAGAAGTTGCAGCTCCATATTAGAGCTCAAGGAAAAATGTGCATTTAGACTGTAGCTAAAGCAAATTCAAGAAATACAAGATGAAGTCTAGCTCAAATTCAAGTTGCAAAATCACTTCAGAGACCATTAGGATTCTCTGGTCTCTGAACTGATAACTGGTACTTTACAACGTGCAGAAATGGAGGAGAAAACAGACCTAAGCTATCACTACTTTGGACTGCACCTTTGTGGGTCCTTAACATGTGACTCCTATAGCCATTCAGAATTGTCATCCCTACCACCAACTTATACATACAAATCATACAATATCTGTGTGTGCACTTCTCAAAAGATACTCTTGCTACAAGGGACACCTATGTATAGATAACAATATTTTTCTTCCTACTGGAATATAATAATGTTGCATCAGTCACTTACACCCTATATAACAAACATAACATATTGGAGATACCAAATGATTAGATGGGAAAAAACTATACCCACCCATGGAAAACACTTAGCTCCCACTACATTATTGTATCTGTCAGCCTCTGCACATCATTTTCAATCATCTTCTGCAAAAAACAAAACAAAACACAGCATCCTTTTCAGTGCTGAATCAATTCATAATCATTCAAACTAGCATCTGTCATCAGGACATAAGACTCATGAAATCCTGAGGACCTGTTAAACTAGATCCCTCAGGAACCTAACAGGGAAAAAGACTTCCTACTCTATACAGGAAAGGGAAGTGTGTTCAGCAGTATTCACAGCTTCCTAGAGACTACAAAGGAAAGAGGAACCCGTAAAGTTAAATAATAGATAGCAAAAAGTGCTGATTATATTACTTTCATCTTAACCTCTACTGGTTTCCTCAGAATTGAAAAATTGTGATTCTTACCTTTCCATTGAAAAGATAGGGATGAGATGGAAAAATTCCCACTGACTTCAGTGGACTATGAAACGGTCCCAAAATAAAGAACAAACTGTGATCCTGTTATGTGACCCTGTTGTGCTAACTTTGCAGAAAGTTGTCTCCAGCTAAGATGTGAAACTCCCTTTTCCTATCCTGCTTACCTTCCTGAGGTGTTAACTGGAAAGTGGCCCAGAAGAGATTAAGCACAGTAACCTATGGACTTTTCACCTAACTAGTGCGGAAGGGCTTAATTAATCTTTAAACAAACATGAGGGGCTTTTTTTTAATCAAACACTAACACTGTCCTGATTTTCCCTTTGGAAACTCACCGGGTACCTTGGCAATTACCATTCTTACATCATTTGTTAAGGGCCAACTGTGCTGGATATTGTGCAAGTCACAGAAAAAAACAGACTTGAAAGATAAAAGCTTTTGAGAAAGACTTATGCAGTCAGAAGACCACAGGAAAGAATAATTTTAATATAATAATGTTGTTATTACTTGTATTACTGGGTCCCAGTGATGGTATAAATGAAAACAAGTCACAGGCCCAGTAGCAATCACAATTTTAGACATGTCTAACACTTCATTCAGCTTGGACAGGGTTAAAGTATCTGGAACATGACTGAAGCCCTTTCTGCACTTTGAGGGTAGCAATATTGTAAGGGAGGGTCCTGATTTGGTGGTATACATAGAGGTAATGGGCCTTTTGCTGCACAGTGCCTGGATCTTTGCTAATGGAAGGTTTTACTTTCTTGGATTATATTAGTTTCTACGTATTCTTGTAATTTTAAAGACAGTAACATCTGAGCAACTTGATTCTCATCAGGACATGGAAGCAATTAAGAATTCCAACAAACCAAAAACATTAAGAAAAAAAAACTGCATAACCCTAGCAAAACTGGACCTCCTCCTATCCCAAGATCTTTCCCATCAAGCTGCCCCTGCCCTGAGAGAAAAAAGGTAACAGTATCTACTTATCTCCTTCTTTACCTGGATACTCTGTCCTTTATGAGCCACACCTTCCTCCCAGAGGAAAGACACATTAGAGAGAACATAGCATCACGTCAGTGACTCAGAGACAGAAACAAGAGACTAAACCTCACACACAGTATGAAACTTTGTCTTGGGCAGTTGCTGGATACACAGTATCTGGCTCTGACTGCTGAGATTTTTTTCCTTTTTCACACTTTGAATTGTGAATTTAACTAATGTATTGAAAGTGAAATGAACTATGGTGGAGCATCACATTGTTACAGAGGTCTACTACTTTCTTTCCTCTCACCTTCATTACAATATGAACACACTGGTTAGTCTTTCCTCTCACTCATCTGCTTATGTTTTCTGGAATAAGGTTTCAGATCTCAGAAGGGCATTGGGTGCATCATCACTTTTGCTCCCTGGGAACTGGCAGCAATTAAAAAACAAACAGTCCCAGAATGCACTCTGAATAACCAGGCCCAACAGTCATGGAGTGGATTTGTCAGTGCTACGGGTGATCTTTCCTTTCTGCCTACTTTCTGTGGGGGTTTCAATCTTCCCTTTCTGCTTTGATTGAATCAATGTAATTGTGAGTCCATAACTCATCCTGGTGCTTGATCCTCTAATCATTTAGAAACAAGTGACAGGAAAATAGCCCAGCATGGGCCTTCCACTCCCTTAACTTCATGTTGAATCATGGCCAAACTCTGGTTTAGAAATGGAAACTTGGGTGGGAAGACACAGTGGGCAGGCCTACACTTGTGCTTTGATTCATAGATTCATAGATTGTAGAGTCGGAAGGGACCACAAAGGATCATTGTGTCAGAACCCCTGCCTCTGGCAGGAAACAGGAACGAGGTCAGATGGCCCCAGCCAGACGTCTATCAAGCCTCCTCTTGAAGACCTCCCAGTTAGGTGATAGTACCACCTCTCTTGGAAGCCCATTCCAGATTCTGGCCACTCTTACTGTAAAAAATTCCTTCCTAATGTCCAACCTGAATCTACTCTCCACTAGTTTGCACTCATTAGTCCTAGTTACTCCTAGGGATGCTCTGGTAAATACTGCATCTTCAGTTCTCTGTTGTCCTCCCTCAATAAACTCATAGGCTGCTATAAGGTCTCCACTCAGATGTCTCTTATGAAGGCTGAAGAGATCCAGATCCCACAACCTCCCCTTGTAGGGTCTTTTATGGCGGCCACTAATCATTCGAGTGGCCCTCCTCTGAACCCTCTCCAGATTCTCCATGTCCCTCTTGAAGTGCGGCACCCAAAACTGGACACAGTACTCTAATTGTGGTCTGACCAACGCTGCATAGAGGGGGAGCATCACCTCCCTTGATCTGTTGGTCATGCACCTGCTAATGCACAACAAGGTGCAATTGGGCTTGTTGATGGCTTCGTTACACTGCTGGCTCGTGTTCAAGAGAAAAATAGAGCACATAAAGGCATCCGGTTTCATATCAATAGAGGACAGAGCAGCAGGAAACAGGCATGTCCTCTATGATGGCCAGCCTAATGCAAACACCTGCACCTGCCTCAGGAGATAAACCCAGTGACTAGATGACCTCCTTCCAATCCTAATCTATGATTTCAACTAGGAACCCACGGGGGCAACACCACCCCGACCTGCACAATTCCTTGCAACGGAAGTGCTCCCTTCTGTCCCCACCGCCCAAAAAACAAAGGAAGAGGTGGCATTTCCCGGGGGGCGACTTGAGTCTCACGAGGCGGGACGCCCTGCTCCCCGAGGGCGGTCTGGCACT
>NW_017729025.1:97802096-97802943 GCF_001723915.1 Gavialis gangeticus
CCCGGGGATCCGTAGCTCCCGCCGCTCGGGGGCGGCAGCAGCAACGCAGCAGGCGGCGGCGGCGGCGCGGTGAGTTACGCAGCTCCTTCCCCCGGCCGAGATGCCTTTCCTCCTGCCCGCGACCCCCGCAGTTGCGGGGAGGGGGCGAGGGACAGGCTGCCTTTGTGCGGGCCGGTCCCATGGTGACTGCAACCCGAGCCGCTGCCAAGGGGCCCCCGCCCCCAGCTGCAAGCCGCTGGGATCCCCCAACGCCCTTGGTGAGATCCGGGAGTTGTCGGGGAGGCAAGCTACGCCTGGCGTCCTCCCTCCCCGGTCCTTGGGAGGATTGAAGCTGCCTTCATGTGGGGCCGGCCCGCTTGCCTCTGGCTTCCTCCGACCCTGCCACCCCTCTGCTCCACAAGTGTCACCGCCTGCCCCGTCACTGCAGGCCCCCGGGGGACAAGCGCCAGCGTTCCTGCCCGCGCTCTTCCCCTGCCTGTCTGCCCTGCCCTTGGGACCTTTGGGTGGGCATGTGACACTGAGGTGGGGTGGGCCGGCAGTGCCTGTTTTGCAGGAGCAGAAGCTGGCTTCAACCTACGCAGTTTGCTATCATGAGAACCTGGGGGAGTGTAACTTGCCTTGGGGAGTGGGGGGGGAGAAAATGGCAGCGACACTGCCCATCTGTTTTGAGCATGGAGGGCACCAAGCGTGGCTTGGGAGAACAGGACATCTGCAGCTTGTCCTTCCCTGTGGGCGGAACAGATCAGTCTCTTCAGTAGAAATATCACAAGTGCGGCCAGCATGGCCCAAATGCTTTAACCAGTTTGACCACTTTCTGTGCCAGCAGCATATTTTTTGCTGAGCCCTT
>NW_017729025.1:97807943-97808639 GCF_001723915.1 Gavialis gangeticus
CAGCAGGAAACAGGCATGTCCTCTATGATGGCCAGCCTAATGCAAACACCTGCACCTGCCTCAGGAGATAAACCCAGTGACTAGATGACCTCCTTCCAATCCTAATCTATGATTTCAACTAGGAACCCACGGGGGCAACACCACCCCGACCTGCACAATTCCTTGCAACGGAAGTGCTCCCTTCTGTCCCCACCGCCCAAAAAACAAAGGAAGAGGTGGCATTTCCCGGGGGGCGACTTGAGTCTCACGAGGCGGGACGCCCTGCTCCCCGAGGGCGGTCTGGCACTGCCGGAGCGGGGTGAAAGCCCCCGCCGTCCCTGCCCTGGGAAGGGAGCGCTAAAACCCGGCGAAGGGGCGAGGGCGGAGTGGGAGCAGGGGAAACACGAGCCTCCCTCCTAGCCCTGCCCTCGGCTGCCAGACTGGCTCCCCACTGCCGCACGGAGCCGACGCGGGACAGCTCGGCGTGCGGCCGACCTCGGCTCCAGCGCGGCCGCCAGGTGAGCTGCGGGGCCGCCCGGGACCTCGGGCACTGCTGGGGGCCGCCCCATCTGCAGGCGCCTCCCCCAGCCCTGCCAGACGGCGGGATAATTGGATCAAGGGCTGCGAGGGCGGGGGGAGCGCTGCTGGCAGCAGCCCGCCCAGGCCGCGGCGGGGCGGGAGCCCCCGTGTCCCGCCGCTGAAATAGGGGCAGGGGTG
>NW_017729025.1:97813639-97818793 GCF_001723915.1 Gavialis gangeticus
AGCCGCTGCCAAGGGGCCCCCGCCCCCAGCTGCAAGCCGCTGGGATCCCCCAACGCCCTTGGTGAGATCCGGGAGTTGTCGGGGAGGCAAGCTACGCCTGGCGTCCTCCCTCCCCGGTCCTTGGGAGGATTGAAGCTGCCTTCATGTGGGGCCGGCCCGCTTGCCTCTGGCTTCCTCCGACCCTGCCACCCCTCTGCTCCACAAGTGTCACCGCCTGCCCCGTCACTGCAGGCCCCCGGGGGACAAGCGCCAGCGTTCCTGCCCGCGCTCTTCCCCTGCCTGTCTGCCCTGCCCTTGGGACCTTTGGGTGGGCATGTGACACTGAGGTGGGGTGGGCCGGCAGTGCCTGTTTTGCAGGAGCAGAAGCTGGCTTCAACCTACGCAGTTTGCTATCATGAGAACCTGGGGGAGTGTAACTTGCCTTGGGGAGTGGGGGGGGAGAAAATGGCAGCGACACTGCCCATCTGTTTTGAGCATGGAGGGCACCAAGCGTGGCTTGGGAGAACAGGACATCTGCAGCTTGTCCTTCCCTGTGGGCGGAACAGATCAGTCTCTTCAGTAGAAATATCACAAGTGCGGCCAGCATGGCCCAAATGCTTTAACCAGTTTGACCACTTTCTGTGCCAGCAGCATATTTTTTGCTGAGCCCTTGTGGACTGGGGGGAGGAGGCAGGAAGGGGGGAAGCCTAGCAAACCACCTCCTTTAACTGGGAACTTACTAGCCAGTATTTTGTAAGCGAGGTCTTTGCTCCACTTGTCTCTCCACCCCCAAGCAGAAGTTTCCTTTCTTTAGACCAGGACATGAGCTAGAGTCTCACTCCATGAATTCCACTGCCGATCTAATTAATGGAAAAGAATCTCAGATACTATGGTGATGCAATACAAAACCCGAACAGAGCCTCCCACCCTGCCCTGGAATTCAAATGCAGCTGAGAAGTAGCTAAGCCTTACAAGGGCTCGGATACTGCTCTGTGTAATAGGAGTAGAACTTGTCACCATCCAGGCAGTTACATGACAAGAGCTCTGGATCCTCCGTTCTCATGTGAGCTGATCTTTGGGTGGAGCCGAAATGGATTCCTCCCTGAGTCTTGCACAACTGAGTACATGCTCTATGTTTAGGGGAAGGATTACCTATCTCTGGACTGTACTGGATACTTCCCTGCTGGAGAGAGGCTGCCATGTAGGTGATGCCTAACGGCCTGTTGTGCTTTGACCACGCTTGTGCTCCTGGTTGCATACTTCTCATTAAAAGAGGCTTTGCTTTCCTAACATCCCCTGGACTTTTTCTCAAGTTTCAGCTTGAGTAGAGGAGGGGGCTGGCTGTTTGCTCTTCTTCCTGCCTATGTCTGCTGAGATTTTTACCTGCCAGCTTTTTCCTGTCTGTGGCTTGTCTGTGCTTGTTCTTGTGGTGACTGTCTCCTCCTAGGCAGAGGCCAAACTTCTGCAACAGTAGTCTGGGGATCTGTTGTCTGTCTGTAATTCCATTATGGAGACTTGGGGAACAAATGGTTTGAAAGTATTTTAAAGTGGTCTGGGCTGCATGTGACTGGACTATGTAGTGCAGCAGAGAACTCCAGCCAGGTGGCTGGCTTGTGAGTATCTATTATGACTTGGTTACATACCACTCTAAAGGCCTGAACACTTTTTTGTAAGTGCGTGAAATGGCCTCAGAGCAATGATAGATCTGTTGCTGTTTGACTGGAACAGGGTATGGTTGCCACAAGACTCAAACTAACCCTCTATGCTGCATCTAAGTGAATTCTGGAAAAGTCCAAAAATGCACTGTTTCACTCAAGGTTATGGTAAAAGTATTTCTGATGCAATACACTTATTCCTGAGAGAGAATTGCAACTGTATATAGAGTAGTGACTCTAAAGCAAGTAAGGACACTAGTGAGCCTGCTCTAACCTTAGTACCACTGAAATCGCCATCCATCTGGAGCTCATGTTGGCTCCCAAGGGAAGAACAACAGGATTCAGTGTGTATTCTACAATACATGCACTGGTCTGCCTGGCTCCCTCTGCGAGACTACAAATCATTCAACTGTTGCTTGCCCTACCTGGTGAGTGATGATGACTATTTTGGCTGACATGTCAGATACCGAACAGATGTTCTTCAAAGCTAAATTAGGCTTGCCTCTTCAATTTACACTAAAGAGCCATCAGACAGCAGTAATAGACTGGCTATTTCCATCCTGTCTGGATGAGGCACAGAGGAATGGGTAATGTACACTGAGCAGTGAGTACGCACATGCTGCACGTAAGAAACTTCTGGGACCTGTTTAAACAACAATAAAGCTGCATAATCCCAGGGAGCAGGCAGGGCAGCATTTTGAAGGACGCTGTCATTTTAAAACAGACCTTTTCTGAACAGGCAAGTTTTTATCATTACTCAGCATGGTGCATGCATGTGGCAGTGTACAACAGGGACCTGTGGCAAGCAGATAAACACCAGCTTCAAAATCTAAGTCTAAAGGCTTTAGTGGGTAGCACAGAAAATGGAACAAAAACTGACTATTGTATCCGCAAGCTTTTAAGGAGAATGTGGAATTCTGTGAGCCCGTCTGGAGAACCTGGTGTGCTTGAGCTGGAATCTGTTGCAAGACATCTAGTTACTGCTCTCCACCCCTCTTTAGCACAGTTGCTGCTATAACATTCCACATGCAGTCTGACTCTGTATGCAAAGTTTCTGCAGCATGAGGCAATGTCCCTTTTTGTAGGTGCAGCCAGCTTGGTGGGTCTGCTGCTGTGATTAGTCAGCTTTGTTTCCGTGAATAGTACAATAGTTTCGAGCTCCCTAGAACTGAAATGTGGGCTGAAGCAGGGCACTGGTGTAAGGCAGTATGTGTGACTGGCATCCTAATCCTATTTTTGCCCTTCAGTAGGTTCCTTCTCTTTCCATTGGAGCTAATGGACTGAGTCTCCCAGATCCTTGGGGGCCAAAAACTAAACAAATAACCCCCCTAAAAAGGCCAGTACTTGGTGCCCTTTTTAAAGTGGTGGGTATCACTGGGACATCCTGATCTGTAAGGAAAGCCTGGCTTGGGAAGCTTAGCATTTGAAACACTGGGCATATCAAGACTGCTTTACCTTGAGCTCTCCTGAGGATATTTGTTTTGTGGCTTTGTACTCGAATTAAAAGTGTATCCTAAAGATCCATTGGGGAGCTCTCTTTTGGAAGAAAAGTACTAGTGTTGCAGCTGAAACAACGTGGTTCCTTTTCTACTAAACTGAAGATCTGTCAACAACCTGACTAAAACTATTTTTGTCAAAACTCCAGCTCTTACTCTTTTGATTCAAGAATTTCACAAGTTCTTCAGTCATTATGGAGTCTTCAGGGTAGATAAGCCAATGCCTAATCCAGATTCCTTTCCAAGATTCAGAAAGCACTTAAATGGGTTTTCTGCACTTATGAGACTAGGTCTGTAAGATCTCCTGCTTGGCTATGGCATCTCCCCCCCTCCCTTCCCTGTTTCCCCCAGGCCTGTCCTGGATGATCTTGCTAGGAATGGTTTTTTTTTTAATCACAATCTGTTGGTGATTTTTTTTCCATCCTAGGGGCTTAGAATTGCTACCTGAGTCATTGTAGGCCAATAGTGTTTGTAAGTCTCCAGCTACCTACAAGTTCTCATCCTTTCTCTGTGACCTTGCACAAGTCGAGTCCCTTATCTTCAGAAGGACATGTGATATGCTTGCCTCTAAGGGGTACTGTGGACAATGATAAATATACTTGGCTGTCTGTATATGATGCACAACTGTGCTTATAGCTTCTTTTCACTTTCTCTCTCTCTCTCTCTCTCTCCCTCCCTCCACACTAATGCATCTTCTAAAGCTGAATGAATTCTGTTACTGTGTATGCCTGACTGTGTGGGCTTCAGAGCAGCTCTGCCACTGCTGTGTACAGCTCGGAGGGGGTTTGCTGTGTCCTTTTGATAAGAGCCTGTGAGCTTTGAGGAGGGTTGAGAGATGTCATTGTGTATTGCAGTTGCTTAGTACTTTTGGCTGCCTTTCCACTTCTTATTTTGCCTTCTAATGGTTCTGCTCTTCCCTTTTCTCCCTTCCCTGTCCCCAGCCAGTGCCTTGTAGTGGGAGCCCTACCAGAGGTACTGGCTCCACAGGCTGGAAACTTGAGCCAAAGCTTGGTGTTGGCTCAGAGCTGGAAGGTGCTGTGCCGGTGCCCACAGAGCTTCCTGTATTTACATGTACACAGTCTGTCTTAAGTTGGCTCTGTACTCCTGTCATCTTCTAGAGAGGTAGCTGGGAGGGAGGGACACAGGAGGTCCAGGGATGAACAGCATGTCTTTACCCTAAATGCAAATAGAAACCTGGTGCTTCAAGCAGTGGGGTAGGGACTGATTCAACAAACCAAGCAGAAAAGACTGGTTTGTTTAAAAAACGTACCCTTGCTGTTCCAACAGCATATCAGACTGGGCACTGAAAAGGACAAAGTCCTCTGTGCTGAGGGATGGAGTTAGGGCAGGGGTGGGCAAAATGCGGTCCGTGGGCCGGATGCGGCCCACCAGGCCATTCTATCCAGTCTGCAGGGCCCCTAAAAAATTTAGCAAGTTAATATTTATCTGCCCCTGTCATGCGGACCTTGATGCCTTGCCAAAACTCAATAAGCGGCCCTCTGCCCAAAATAATTGCCTGCCCCTGAGTTAGGGATCAAGCCACAGTCCAGTGATAATGAGCAGCTGAAATATCTTCCTGCAGGGCCTGTCCTTCAGAGCTGACTGTCCCATTCTCTTCAACTGGCCTAACACTTCAAAGGTCAGCGAGCCATCTTC
Organism: Gavialis gangeticus; assembly: GCF_001723915.1. NCBI lineage: Eukaryota > Metazoa > Chordata > Crocodylia > Gavialidae > Gavialis > Gavialis gangeticus. The sequence continues at coordinate 97,818,426 of NW_017729025.1, forward strand.
AGTACAGAGAGGCTGGTTCTGTGCATTGTAATGCTCCTGTGCCATTCGGGCAACATGATGGTTGCAGAATGGTCTCTTGATTTACACTGGGCTCCATGCAGGGTGCTTAGCTCAGAAACAATGAGTGAGTTTTCAGTACAGGCCACTTGGTGGCTACTTCAGTTGAACTCCTCTACCTCTATGTATGCACTGTATATGTGCTGCTTATCTGGATCTAGTGAAGTGGTGCATCTGTCTTTCTGCTTTGTGGGATGGGCAGTGTGCTGTGTTCTCCCATCCCCTCTTAGACAAAACTTGTATCCTTTTTGCAAGTCTCATGCCCAGGTACATGGTTCTTGAAGGGACCTTGGTTCTGCAAAATGACTGTG
>NW_017729025.1:97818804-97820972 GCF_001723915.1 Gavialis gangeticus
TCAATAAGCGGCCCTCTGCCCAAAATAATTGCCTGCCCCTGAGTTAGGGATCAAGCCACAGTCCAGTGATAATGAGCAGCTGAAATATCTTCCTGCAGGGCCTGTCCTTCAGAGCTGACTGTCCCATTCTCTTCAACTGGCCTAACACTTCAAAGGTCAGCGAGCCATCTTCAGTACAGAGAGGCTGGTTCTGTGCATTGTAATGCTCCTGTGCCATTCGGGCAACATGATGGTTGCAGAATGGTCTCTTGATTTACACTGGGCTCCATGCAGGGTGCTTAGCTCAGAAACAATGAGTGAGTTTTCAGTACAGGCCACTTGGTGGCTACTTCAGTTGAACTCCTCTACCTCTATGTATGCACTGTATATGTGCTGCTTATCTGGATCTAGTGAAGTGGTGCATCTGTCTTTCTGCTTTGTGGGATGGGCAGTGTGCTGTGTTCTCCCATCCCCTCTTAGACAAAACTTGTATCCTTTTTGCAAGTCTCATGCCCAGGTACATGGTTCTTGAAGGGACCTTGGTTCTGCAAAATGACTGTGTGTGTAGCTGTTTGCCTTCTGTGAACTCTGCCTTACCTCTGCAGCCAGCCTTCCTGTTTTAGACTTTCCTCTGAGGAAATAATTGGGTAAACCTTTTTTTAGTGACAAAAGTGTGAACAATGAATCTTCCCATCATCAAAGCAGAGGAACTGACTGTAGTGCATAGCAGAGGCAACAGGGGGTGCGACCTTTTGGATCTCTGTATTTCTCTCTTTCCCCCATGCTTGCTCACATCCCCCCCATGAGGAGTTCCAGTCCTCAAACTTGTCTTGTCCAGCTTTCTCCAAAGGTGTCACCCTGTGCCCTCCAGCTTTTCTGTAGCCTGCTTGGGGAACATGGGACAGATCAGATGAACTTCAGAAAAACTGTGCTACTTCACCTCTTTCTTTCAGACGCTTGTTTCAGTTGTACACCTTTCTCCCAAACTTCCACACAAGTGACAAACCTGGTTGGCAAATAATGTGGTGCCAGGCAAAGGCTCTGACGTAACCAGGGGATAGAGGACTCTTGTTCTGAGTCTGTGCCTGTGTCACATGCCAGGCAAATGCAGAGCGCTTTCTTAATGGCAAAGTGGCAACTAAATACTTCGAAACAGACTAGTGAGGAGCTAGTGGAAATGATTACTATTACAGCATTTACTTGCTTATGTTGAGGTTGGACTGAAATGCAGTTCAACTGCCAAATTGGAAGAATAGGTGGAAAAGATTTTAGTAAGTGCTTTGTGCAGTGTGAAAGCTAGTGAAGGAAGGAAATATTGAATGCCCAGCTCTACTGAGGACTAACAGGGCAGTGGTGTGGAGGATGATTTGAATACTATGTAATGAAAAGCCTTTAGCATGCACAGATGCTGTGGACCTTGCTCTGAGTTACCTTCTGTGATGGAGTCACCTCACGAACCAATGTCCCAAGACGATGGACCAAGAAAGGGTTCCTGTGGAAAGAAAAAAACTCCCCAAACTCTTCCATTCTCTTTGGTCCTGGGTAGGCTCAGGCTGTGGGACTTGACTTTTCTGTTTGGGGTACATTCATACAAAGACAATCAAATTGGAGTCTGGGGAGAAGCAACACAAATATATAAGCTTTCTATCTGCTGCTAGTGAGGGTGGTGAAAGTGAGCAGAGAGTCTCAGTCTGGTGTTCAGTTGGGACTCCTTTACTACTTGACAGGCAGTTGTTAAAGGATGAGGCCACTGATGTAACTTCACTATTTCCCTAATATGTAAACCTATGTTTTTCCTGCCCGTGGATTCATGTTCAGTGCAGAGTGGGTGTGGAAACAAACTACCCTGGGGGTGTGGGGGCAAGCCTTACCCTGGGGCTGGCCTGATTAGATACCTGCCTCTGGTTTGGGAATGAAATCATTCCTGTCACAGTACAGGAAGATGGACCTGATAACGCATCTGAGGCATTTTCCAGATGAAAGAAGTCTCTGGGCTGGTATGAATTTGCTGGAAAGCTTGATGGTAGCTCAGGCTGATAGGAAGGGTAGGAAATTCACATAACAAAATCAGATAGCTGGAGTGGGACAGTGGTGACTGCAGTCACTGAGATAATTTGGGAAGAGTGAAGCTCTTGTCCTCAGGGAAGGACAGGGGACAGAGAAATAGCGAAACTGGTTAGTGTAGGTAT
>NW_017729025.1:97820983-97841759 GCF_001723915.1 Gavialis gangeticus
CCTGGGGGAAGGACAGGGGACAGAGAAATAGCGAAACTGGTTAGTGTAGGTATTGTAGGGGTAGATATGGTAAAATTCATGGAGTAGTAAGAGAAGGTAAGTTACTCTCCATGGCTTCTGGTGGCTTAATCCTGATTAAGTCAACCTCTGGTTACACGTTGGGTAGCTGGGTTTAGACACAGGCTGGATCTATGCTCATAAAATTCCCTTCAGTCCAGGCAGGATCCATGCAAAGTCTTTGGTCTTGCCCTCATGGGTACACTTGTAAACAGGCTGTTTGATACCAGATCTAGAGAATGAGACTCTAAATTATTCCTTCCCCCAAGAAACCTACCTGGCCATCTCTGAGGTCTACCCTCATAGGTCCTATAATTTAGTCCTTCATGGACATGTCACAGGTAAAATGATCATGCAAACATTGCAGAGTAACTTTTTTATTTTAACCCATTGCATTTTCCCATGCAAAACATAGGTGGCACTGAACCTGATTTTTAAAATAATCCCTGTATGTACTTTCCTCTGAGTCCTTGCCATGTGCAAATGTTTGTGAGGAGGGGCTTGGTCAGAGCTGCCAGCGTTCTGGACTTGACTTTCCATTTTGGGTTTTCTTTTCCTGGCCACAGGCTTTCCTTTGACTCCTGCAACAAGATCCCTTTTACCTTGTTCAAGTATGACTGGAAAAAGGCTAGAAAACTCAGCATGCACATTCCTTTTTTAAGAGCAGCTTTTTAATACAACTTGCTTCTGTTCTTCCTCTTCGGTTGGGTATTTTTTTTCCACTGCATCAATACCACTCCTTGAAGACAACCTAGTGAGAGTTGACCTCCCCCCACCCCTCCCCTCCCCTGTTTTCCCCTAGGCTGCAATCTAAGTTGATTAAATGGAAGGCTATTTGGCTTAATTCATTACTACTATTGGTTCCTGTGGTACTTTGCTAGACCTGGTCTTGGGGGTACATAACACAAACCCACAAGCACGAATAGCTTGATTGATATATGGCAAGTCAGTTTGATATTTAATGATGCAGCAACTTGGACTTGTGTTTTTTGTGAAAGTCTTACAAAACAATTTGGGAAACTTGGCTACACCTGACAGGCTGCCTTTAGAACAACAGATACAGCTGTGGAAAGGCAGGAATATACTGCAAGAACCACCCAAGATTTGCAGAAGATTCTATGCAGAAAAGAATAAACTTGGAAAGGTGGGGGGGATATACCATGGTCATACTAAATCACTTCAAATTGTTATCTTCTATTGGACCAACTGAATAGGTGACAGATGTTGGTCGAATATAAGATGTTACCAGTGAAAAACCTCTCGCTTCTTGCATGCTTCCTGGACCATCATGACTACTACAACCCGACTTCAAAGTGATAATCTAATGATGGAAGGAGAACTGTGTTCGGCTGTGTCTGTGCTAGAAGGGTTTGCTGGTTTAGCATGGCAGCATGCCTATACCTCCTCCTAGTTTGGATACAGCTTCCTCTGGCAGGCTGCACCTCTTTACAATTGCTTTCTCAATTCCTTTTGCATCCCCAAGTCCATCTAGAGCATAACTAGGATGCATGCACAAAGCTTGTACTGACAGAAGTCTAAAGGAGATGTGGCCTCAGGTGAGAGAAGGGAGGGCAGTTGCCTAAAGCTAAAGAGCTTTTCCTTGATGTCTAAACATTTCTTGGCAATGGCAGCCACTTGCTGGTGGGGCAGGGGGGAGAGATCTCTGCTGTGCTTCAGGATGTGGGCTCTGTCTGAGCTCTGCATGAGACCAACACAGTCAAGTACCCAGACATGGGGGAGTGTGAAGCAGCTGGTTGGCCCAGTGCCTCTGTCCCTTCACTTTGAATGAAGCTGCTGCATTTCTTCTCTCCACCTTGCTACTTCATTGCGATTGTGGAAATCTTCCAGCTATAGTGTTGTCTGATCTGTGGTGAGTCTTTATGTTGCTAGGCATCTTCTAGATTGATTCTTGCATGTTCCTACTGTTCTGCTAAATCTTTCTCTGTTCTCTCCCCAAGCTGGAGAGCACAGCTGAAATTTGTCCCTAAACTATATCGCACAACTCTGACAGGCTTCAATTCCAAGGAAGCAGCTGAGAAACACTGGCTCTTCACAACTTTCCCAGCTAGGTGACTCCACCATGGGTGTGACTCATGGACCGGGGTAAACATCACTTATGAAAGTCTGTATGGGACATCCTTGTTGTGGGTCAGGGGCAGTCATTCCCTTCCCCTCTCCTCCACGCACAAAGCGAGTCTTGCATTATCTGATACTTCTACTGGGCATAAAGCTGAGTACATGCCAGTCAGTAAGTGATAGGGGCATACTCTGGGAAGTGGGTATGTATTTTGGCAGCTACAGGAAGTTACTGAATGGTGCTAATAGTGAAGTCTCATTCATCTGCATGCTGGTGTCATGTAGGACCTGCTGGTCCTAGGTTTTTAATTCTAGTGACAAACAGAAGATAAAGGGCTTCCTCATCTGGTGCTCTGGGTAAAGTAGAAGATCAGTTGTCTTTTTTAGACAGGCTGGATAAGAGACTAGAAGGCAAAAATTTCCAAAAAAATCTATCTGTGTAGGTGTGAGCCTGAGCTGCTCTTGCTTGTGGGACTACTGAGGTGTCCAGAGGAGGAATACAGCCTTTACCTCTGTCCTGTGTAGAGGTGAGAAGACTGTGACCATTAGCCTGATGCCTCAAAGGTCCTGTTCTCCCTGAATTGGAAATGAGCTTGCTATAGCTAGATCTGAACAAACCTCAGCTTGGCTTTACAAGAAGAGACCACTCTGTGCTAAAGTGGTCTCATTGGCCAGAGTGGGAGGTAACCGTTTCATGGAAGGATTGTAATACAACTGGTTTGTATCTGGTGATAGCTGCTGGGTGAGGCAGAAACTTCTGCAAAACTGCACACACTCGCCCTTCTAGCACTAGGAGAGTTGGGAGATCTTATTTTTCCACCTAGTAATTGTACTCCTCTAGAGAATGGAGGAGTCCAGGCATTGCTCACAAGAAGCCTGCAGTCAAGAGACAGACAATGCACCCAGGTAGTGCCCTGGGCATTTAGAAGGTGGAAGTATTGAAGGCTGGTGTGTAGGAAGGAGGATGCCCATGTCTTGGATAAATGCTCCCAGAGTCGCGAAGTGGAGTGGTTGTGTCTTAGAGCCCTACTTGTGGACCAGGGCCAGGACCCCATCATTTTAAATTATCTACAAATGCAAAAGGAAGATGGTCCCTAATGTATCTTCCTGGAAGAAAGTGTGTCTGAAAGAAAAGATGATAGCATAGCAACCTAGGTCAGGGATGGTGTTAATGCATGGGGGACTGCAGGCATGAAGAGTGCGAATGGGGGGGCAAAAACTGTGGCTGGGTGTGAGCAGGATGAAGTGGGTGAAATGGAGACTTGACTTCTTGGGTTGTTGACATGTAATCTGCATGGGACTCTAGCTCTCCTCCACTTTGAGGGGAAGGGAACAACTCTTTCCCAGTTCAAGCTAGAGTGCTGCAGGCAATAGAGGGTTGACCTTGCTTCCCTGACTGTGGGGAGCAAGGTTGCTCACCATGCAAACTGAACTTTTTTAGTGTCTTGCTCCTGCTACAAGCCCTGATATGGAGTCACTGGATTTTAGAGGATGAACCTGGCTTATCTGATCTAGTAATGATTGCAAGTTTACCAAAAATGAACCAGAAGTGGGCCCCATTGCATTGGTAGGGGATATTCCCTGGGGCGAGGAAGGAGCAACAAAGCCACTTAAGAGTTATTACATTCTCCTGTGACTACTTCTGTGTGTGTTTGCTTTCTGATTGGCTGCTTATGGTGGTGGCACCTCTGAAGTCAGATCTTTAGGGCTGCGGCTGCGGAGTGCTGATTAATAGGAAATGATCTAAGGCGGTGGCTTTCAACATTTTTTCTTTTTCATTTGTGGACCCCTAAACATTTTTGAATGGAGGTTCAGACCCCTTTGAATTGTAACTGTGGGTATTTGCATACTTTTTGATTGATCACGGTCATCTTTTGTGGACCCTTTGGACATAGTCTGTGGACCTGCAGGGGTCTGCAGACCACAAATTGAAAACCAGTGATCTAAGGCAATCTTGAGCCACAGTAACACTTTCTTTGAGGGTTGCCAAGCATATTCGGCTAACTTAGAGTTGGCGATATCAGGAAGGGGGGAATGTGTTTCTGGGGCTTGCATGTGAGAATACATAGTTCTTCTATGTCTCCTTGATTTGAGGGTACATAAATTCCATACTTTTTTAACTACCTGGTCTTCAGATGCTTGTACCAGAGCTTTTGGTGCCTCTGTATGTACTGGAAATCATCTTGCAGTGGAATGAAAAGGGCAGAGTTCTAGCCCCTTTAACTCTTGTCTCCTGCACAAAGGTTGTCCAGAAAAGGCAGGAGTTACAATATGATTTTTTTTTTTCACTAAGAGAAGGAAACTAAACAAACTTAGTTGCTGCCCTCTTCCAATCTCCACTGCTTCCCCTGGTTCTGTGTACCTGTTGATCTGGTCTTACTGTATCATCTGCTCAGCTGGTAGTACCAGAAAAAGAGCAGAAGTACTGCTCTGCCTTGGTTCTGAGCTGCATACTTAAACTTTTCTGGTACTATGTCCTTTCCTTCCTTCTCCAGAGCAGCTGCCAATTTTCCTGAATCGTGAAGTGGTCTCTACTATGTTAAGATATCAACAAAGTACTTCTGCCACTTGCTTAGTAGTTATTGTCCCCTTTCACTGTAAAAACTTCTCATTCAAAACTATATTCCAGGGATTTCTGGAATTAATTATCTGGGGGGCTTGTCTTTGCCATTCCCTGTCCAAACTGTTCCTAGAACTTGAAAAACTGATATCAAAACTACCTTTTACGTCTAGTTGCTAGTGAATACTGATGCCATTGCATTCGGTTCTCTGGGTTTGCAGCTGTGGTCAGTTTGATCTGGTGATTGACAGGGGCTCACACTACTTGGGGGAACTCCAAAATAGTAGCATAACTAGAGGTGGATGAGTGGGGTGCCAGCTCCAGGCATCAAACTTGGGAGGAGTGTAAGATTGGTGACCACTGCTGCCAGCAGCCTAGCCACAGTGGCTGCTGTTGCTGCCCAGGGCACTAACCCTGATTATTAGGCCTCCGCTCTGGAAAGAATGTGGCAGCAAAAGGACCCTTCTCACTCCTGACATGATGGGCACCTGCAGAACTTGTACACCTACAGCAGTCTTGTGTCTTTGGTAAAATGCCAGAAACAGTCTCTTGTAACACCTATCCATTGTGGTGTTCTCTGTGTAAGTAAAAAAGACGGACTGACCAACCACTCCCTTGAAGGAACAGCCATTCTCCATCTAGTGCATTAAACAACTGCTCGCCTCCACACTCAGATTCTAATATTGGGTAGTTGGTCAGAGCTGGAGATCTTGTTGGCAAGCACTGATCTTTCCAGATCATGGTGTGTGTGAGAGGTCACCCTGGCCTCTGAAACACATGTCTAGTCAGGAGTTCAGGGGAGTGGAGGCTGTCCAGACCTTCCATCCCCCCCCCCTTTTAGGGCACTGAGACAAATCCAAAGACTAATCCAGATGTTTGATGCCTCCATGGCTGTAGTTGTAGTAAGTGTCCAGGAACTGAACCCCAGGATACTACCACTGGACCACAGGGGACTCCAGCTGGATGTCAGTGGTTGAAAATATGCCTACCTCTGAGTCATTTCTCTCTGGATGAGGAAGGAAAAAATACTCTGCTTAAGGGTAACCTGTAAAATATTTTCTTAATTGCATTGTCCCTTTTTTTCCCCCCTGCTTCCTGATGATGAAATCTGGGTCAAACATTTACTTATCCCAACATTTGTGTGTTTTGCTAAGAGTCCCTTCTTAGCTTCCAATGAAGTAAACTGCTGCTTATGAAAGCTCATGTATCTTTAATTTGTACCTTCTAGACTAACAAAAATCTACCCTGCCTTTTGCTTGACTGCAGACCAGCACAGCTAACTACCCATCTTTGCTGGAGATTTCCAAGTAGTCCTAAATGTTTATCAGGAATCCTAACTCTTCAAGTGAAGGGGCAGTAATTGGATTTTTTTGTTTTGTTTTGTTTTGTTTTTAACTAATTTTGTAGAGATCTAGGAAGTGTAATTATGGACATTAAACTGCAGTAACCAAGCCCTGCTACTCTCCACTCCAGTCCCAAACAGTATCTTGACTGCTTCAGATTCCTGGCATCTGCTAACTTCCTTGGCTCTTGTGAGGTCTCCACTTTGAGAATTCATAGTCATTTTTAGCCTTCCAGCTTAAACAACTTTCTTCTTCACCACCCTCCCCCAGGATCCTACATGTCACCTCTTTAAAACCCTAATTTCAGCTTCCTCTGCAGACAGTTGGTGAACACTGTACAGCATAAGGGTGATACAAAGGTTAAAAGGTCCACAGTGTACATACAAGTGCATGTGTTATACACACTCTGTAAAGTATACTATATATAATTAAATAAAGCTTAATTTAAAAATCTGAGCAGTATGAGAAAATTCTGCTTGACATGTAAGATCCTTGGGGCAGGGATTTTCTGTGTTCTTGCCTCTTGCCTTGGGTTCCTGGTCTCTGATTGGAGTCCTCTAGCACTACTGCAACAACACTAATTTAATTTCTAAATGTGTGAATCACCATGTGTCTTTTGATTTGTGTGAATCACTTGGCATTTTGGCAGGACAGCCCTTGAAAGGCATTGCTTGCTGATTCCCCACCCTGATGCTCAGAGGAATCCAGCTGGTTAAGCCTGAGAGAGCCAGTAGGACTGTTTGGAGGCTTTTGGGGGTGGTGAGAACACAAATGTGGGTACTAAGCCTGGTGCAGGTACTGAGTTTGTTTTAGTCCTTTCTAGCAGCAAGCTGTTCCCTTTGCTCAGCTGTTATGATGGTGCCTTTCCCGCACAATGCTGTCATGCCACCCCAGCGCTTCTATTTAAACTCTCTCTGGAGTTGGATCTTGTGACACTTGGATTTGGCATCTCTTCTGCAGGCTGGAATGTGGTACATTTGAGGGTGGAGAGTAGCAGCAGCTGCTGTATCAGGGCGTGCTCCTCTGTATTTGGCAGAAAGGGAGACCTGGCTCCTACCCTGGGACCTTTGGCTTGTCAGAGCAGCGATACCTGTATCTCTGGGTTGAAGCAGCAACTTCTAACTGTGCCCCACCTCTCTCTTCTCCAGTCTACTTCAGGAACTCAGCAGAGTCCAGCAAACAGTCCCCAGGTGTCCTAGACTCCTCGTTCTTTTGGCTTCCAGGTATGTAGTCTATTTGTTTCTGGCCACAAGACTGGAACCAGCTGCCTTGTTAAGCATGCAGGGTTGTCACAAGCTGATTATCAAGGCAGAACAGGGTGTGTCCTTCAAGCATTAGGATTTCTGTACCTGAGTTACTTCTCTAGTGTAATAACTTGCCTCTAACTATGGGTTTCCTGGAAGGCTGTGGGGCTGGGGCAGTAGTGGCTCCCCTTCGAAGCCAAGTGAGTTTCCTTATTGTGCCTCTAATACTCTTAACAAGCACATCACTCGGGTAGGAGATGCTTAATCCTCTCCTTGGTTCCCTGTGTTGCATCTCTTATGGAGACTGCCTTCAGGCTCCTATTGTGTGGGTCAATATTTAGAAAGCTATTGGGGGGGGGGGGGAATGGGATGGAACAGACTGAGACCCAGTCCCTTGAGTTGATTCCTACTGTATAACTTCTGCCTTGGTTGGCAGAATGAACAGATACCTTTCTGGGGTGTGAGGGAAGCTTTTTATAACCAAGAATGTGCAAGAGGAGATGAGCAGCAATCAATCCTGTTGGTGTTGTATTAACCTCAGGCTTGTCTGGGAATCAGCCTGTTTGTGCTGCACACTTGGGCTGTCCTGTTCTCCCACCCCTCTAATCTCTGTGCTAGAGGCATGTGGGAGCCCACCCTTGGGTCAGTCCTGGTGGAGCAGTGGTACCAAGGACTTGGTTGCAACCAAAATTTTATGTCAGACTGGACAAAGTCCATGTGGGGGGAGAGGGCTTCCCTTGCCCTCTTGAAGGGATTCTCCATGCCTGACTCAAATGCAGTGACACAGCTTTCGAAGTAATATAAGTCACTCTGACCCTGTTGGAAGCACCACCTACTTGGGTTGGGTCATCCTTGGATAGCTGGCACTAGGGTATGTGTATAGTTCTGCCTCCTAGCCCTGCCAGATGCTTGCTTCCTCACTTTTTATAGGCCAGGCCTTTTAGGACATGCTCTCTTGGTGATGACTGGGCCTTGCTTTCTCCAATTAGTTGGAGTAGTCTCTTAATCATGACCCTTTCTATTAGGAATCTGGAGTCTTCTCTCTTGATGCAAGACTTATTTTTAAAGTGCTTCAAGGCTGGATGTATTCAATAGTTTTGTGTCTCTCCCTTTGAAAGTCTTGGTTTAGAAAAGAGGAGCCTCTGCTGAAGTTCTTAGTGCTGGTGAAAGGGACTGGACTTGCTGAAATCTCCAAGATGCATACAGTCTGGCCGTGCCAGGGCCACCTTTATCCACAACATCCTGCGGCACTGTTCTGGGGGGATTTCCTGTGGGGTTTTCAATTCCAGGGAGGTCCAGGAGTGAATAAGTCTTAGTTGCTCAGTGCTAATGAGGCTGTTGTCCAGATTCCTGTTTGAGCCTACCCATTTCCCTCCATAAGCATCTTTGAAGGGATGGTGCAAGGCTCTGCTCCGTGCCTGGTCCCTGTCAGTATCCTGCTACCAACAGCCTTTCTCTCTTCCAGCTTCCTTGAAATCTGCAAAAATTCTCTGCTGCAAGGAAACAAGAGCGATGTCATCAGAAGATGATTCTGGCGGGGAGGCTTCTGGAGGCAGTTTCTGGGAGGTAAGCAGGGATACTTATGGGTGGGAGTGGTAGGAATGTTTTCTGCCTCCCACTCATGGGATTAGGAGGTTAAATTTTGGGCTCCTTTGGCAACACAATGCTGTCCTCAAATGGATGGGAGAGACTTTTTGACTTGCTCTTAGGAGTGGCTTTGACCTCCTCAGAAGGACATGCCTTCCCCTGCTATATTGTGACCTGCTCCTGAAGGTATATAAAGTCAGTGCAATAGAATTGAAGTGTTGTCTCTAATTGTAGGCTGGTAACTACAAGCGAACAGTAAAACGTGTGGATGATGGGTACCGGCTCTGCAATGATCTAATCTCCTGCTTCCAAGAGCGAGCCAAGATTGAGAAGACCTATGCCCAGCAGCTCACAGAGTGGTCCCGCAAATGGAGGACCAATGTGGAAAAGGGTGAGGCAGGCTGACTGTGCTGGGCACAGGCTCCACGAAACCGTCTTCAACATGTAGCACATGGTTGTGCTGTGAGTGTGTCTGAAGGAGATAAAGTGGATGGAACAGCACTTTAGGCTAGCACAAAAGGCTGCTCCTTTTGGTTTTAAGCTTGGAAAGAAAAATAAAGGAGCTGTCAATTCAGTCCAGCCATGTGAAGGGGATGTTCACTCCTTGAATTTTCAAGTTCTTCCTCCATCCCCCCCATTACAAAGAAAGGCTTTCCAGAATGCAGTGGGGTCCTAAATCCATGGATGACTCTGCTTGACAAACTGGCAAGCATTGTAGCTTGTTTTTCCTTCCTGCCCCCCACTTTTTTTTTAAAAGAACGGAGGAGAGGGTTAGGACCCTACTGTCAAGAGTATCTAATGATGGGTGATCCACAGGCACTTAATTCCCAAGGTTTTGGTGCCTTAGGGCTTAACTAGAAATGGTGAGGCGCATCTCCTAAGGAGACTGCCAGCCTGTGGAACAGGCTTTCAAGGGAACCAGGTTTTCACTTCAGTCATGGGATGCTATTAAGCTGGGGGTGGGAGGAAGTGTGTGTGTGCACACATTTTGAAGGTTGGTAGGGGAAGGGAACAACCTCCTGTGAAAACCTATAGCCTATAGGGGGCCATCTCTAGATGAGCAGCAGCTAGAGCTGAGATTAACTAGAACACCCATTCCAGCCACCACCTCGGCTGTCGGTGTAGAGCAGTTATGCAGGTCACGGCATTTGGAAGATAGGTAGCAAGTATCTGCTTTGGCTACGGTGGGAAGTTCTAAGGGGTTATCTTTGTGCTTGCTCCTCCAGGGCCTCAGTATGGTACCCTAGAGAAAGCTTGGCATGCCTTCCTGACAGCTGCAGACAAGTTGAGCGAGATCCATTTGGAAGTGCGAAACCAGCTGGCTGGGGAAGATGCAGAGAAGATCAAGGGCTGGCAAAAGGAAGCCTACCACAAGCAGATGATTGGGGGATTCAAGGAGACGAAGGAAGCAGAGGATGGATTCCGCAAAGCCCAGAAACCCTGGGTGAAGAAGCTGAAGGATGTGAGCAAGGAGTGGTGTCTGGGCAGGAAGGGGCTGGAATGTTGGGCTACTGGAAGGCAATTGGCTTGGGTGTTCTTACGTGGTGGGATTGCCTATAGCAAGGGTTACAACACGTGTCCTGAGCAGACTATAAGGGATGGAAAAACTTGGACATAGTGCATGGCTCTAGCTTTGTATTCCTGCCTGTGTTAGGTGGAAAATTCTAAGAAAAATTACCATACAACCCGGAAGGATGAGAAGACAGCACAGACCCGGGAAAACCATGCCAAAGCTGATGCCTCCATCTCGCAGGAACAGCTACACAAGTTGCAGGATCGTGTGGAGAAATGCACGCAGGAAGCTGAGAAGGTGGGTGTAGGCTATGTGGACTTGAGCCAACGAGTGTGTGGGCATCCCCTTCTGCCTCTCAATACCCCAGTGGAGGAAAGGAGGAGAGTAGGACTCTATCCTGTGCTGAGCAGTCTTGCTGCCTCTTGGATTCAGTGGCAGTAGAAGGAATGCAGTGTCTTGTGGGGTAGACCTCTATTTAGTTGGGTCTGGGGGGCAGGAACCGCAATTTGAGCAGGACATGATGCACTGTCCATTTATGACTAATAAGGCAGAGAACTTGGGATGGCATTATTCTAGAAGGTAAGAGCTGCAGCCTACTACCATGGAAGACCAGACTAGTGAGACCGGCTGCTACTTTCTCCCTTGCCCCCTCTGAGCAGAAGGGAGAGGGGAGAAGTTGCTGTCTTTAGATTGAGAGGAAAGCAACAGAAACAGAGGGGTCACTGGTGCAACAATATGCTCCTGACTCTGAGCTGACTACTTGCTGTACCCCTCACTTTGCTCTGTGTGGGATGAGGGGTTGTGGTAAGGGGAGAACTGCAAGGTTCCCTTGAGGGAAAGGATAGACGGGAGGGATTGTTTTGTGACTCTTCTCGTTCTGGGCTGCTGCAGTGTAAGGATCAGTATGAGAAAATGCTAGAAGAGCTGAACCGCTACAATCCCCGCTACATGGAGGACATGGAGCAAGTGTTTGAGGGCTGCCAGGAGGCAGAGCGCAAGAGGCTGTGCTTCTTCAAGGAGATGTTCTTGGATCTACACCAGCACCTCAACCTCTCCATCAAAGATGGGTACTGCTATGGGTTGTCTGCCTATCCAGGACCTAAAACACACTGATCCCTGGCAGGGGGGTAGAGACTCTAGGGGTCTTTGAGGAAGGAGATCATCTGCCTGTTGGAGGGGCTGCTGTCCTGTCCCTTCCTGTCTTTAACATTGCTGAGATTTGGAACTAATCTCTCTTTTGGCCAGACTTGTCTGGTTGTGAACAAAGTGCTCATCCCCCTTGAAGGTACTGTCTGCAGTTCCTCCTATGAGCCTCCAGGATTCCACCACATAGTCACTACCGTTGAGCACCCATCTTGTAGGTGTGGGTTCTTGACTTATCTGTTATCCTGACTTACCCATTTTTCAACAAAAGCTGTTTGTTTTTAAATGCCTTTGTTCAGAAGGCCTGTCTGGATAATAGCCACCCCTTCTCCTGGCTGTAGTACAAAGCAAGGGATTACATTTCTGAACCTCTTGCATTACTGTGCGGTGGGTACAGAACTGATTCTGCCCTTGCATCAATCCTGAAGGTTACAAGTGTCCTATACCCATGATGTTGACTCTTCTTTACCCTGCCCAGGATGTAAGATTGATCCAAGTCAGATGGGGCCATTTCCCTTCATCTCTACACAGGGAATCTATTTGCTTCTTTCAAGCTTTTTGACATGGGTGATGGGAAGGGGAGGTTTTTACCTTCCTGGGTTACTGCTGTGGCTGCTGTAGCAGCATCAGCTCCACTCCAACAGGCAGCCCAGCTCCCTGAGAGCCTGTGCTCTGCTCACTCCCTCCCCCATATGTACATAGTGGGAATAGGGCTGAAATGGGAGGACACCATTCCACTCACTCCATTTGTCCCCTTCCCCCTGATTTAAATGCTTGGTGGGTGCTTCCCTATGCAGATCATATGGCTGGGCAGAGGAAGTGCAGGGCTGTCACTATTGTGGCAAAGACTCTTGGTGGATCCCAGTGCCCCCCTATAGTTGGCAACCCGGGCAGGTGCTCCCTTCACCCTGCCTAGTTGCTAATATTGGTTCTGTTGCTTATTGCAGCTTTCAAACACTGTACCGAGATCTATATCAAGTGATCTTGGCTGCGGATGACCAGGAGGACCTGAAGTGGTGGCGCAACACCCATGGGCCAGGCATGGCTATGAATTGGCCTCAGTTTGAGGTAGTGTATGGAGAGAGTGTTACCACAGAGCCTTCCTCCCTGCCATCTGACCCTTCTTTTCCCCCGTGGATGTAGTTGTGGATTCCCACTCATGTCTATGTTGCTCCTTTTGAGGCATTTTCATTGGAAGTGGTTGGCCTCTAATCACCAGGGATCTAGAGGATCCCTGTGAAAAAAGGGATCATTTGTAAGCTGATTCTTCATGGCTATTTGTATGTATGCATGCCATCTGGACTGTGGTGCATCATTCCAGCCCCAGCTGGGGAAGATATACTTTTAGGGGGGTGTGGGTAGGCCCAGGGCCATGCAATGAGCTGTTTTTATCCAAAATGCTGCATCTCTGTCTACTCCCCCACCCCTCCCATCCTCAGGAGTCCTTTTAGGTGCCTCATCAGGGCTCCAACAGGTGGACTACTCCATTACATTGTGCTTAAATAACAAATAAGCTCTGTGGTGGTCCTTTCCCTCCCCTCCCCCACATTGATCTAAAACTCTGGATTTGGGACAAATATGGGTGTCTGCTTTTATCTTCCCCCTGAATAGGAATGGTCCCTGGAAACACAGCGGCCAATCAGCAAGAAGGAGAAAAGTAGTAAAGGCAGTGAAGATGTGACCCTGACTAGCATCGTGGCCACACGGGATGGTGTCTCTCCTACTCCTCCACAGACAAAGCGAGGGTAAGGCCTTCAGCTTGGGACATGGAGGACAAGGCCTTTCTTGGCCTACAGGTCATGGTTTAGCTGAACTGATAGCGACTTCCTTTATTTGCTTGCAGGTGCTTCTAATCTTGGGAAGGGGTGAGAGGGTTATTTTATTTCCATGGCTTAGGGTTGGTTGGTACTAGTACAAAACCTGATAAGCCAGTGGTGACCATTCAGGGAGCTGTCTTCCTATGACAGTCTCTAGAAACCAATCTAGAGAACAGCATGTGGATCTCTTGAGTAATTTCTTACTTGGTCCACACCGTTCCTGCTATAGGCCAGTTCTAGTAGCACAAATGGTGCTTGGGGTCAAATACAGGGGAAGGGAAGGAAGGCATTGGTGACGGGGATTGCAGGGCCATCTCCACAGTGCTCTCTGTGCTCAGTCTGCTGGATTCAGGGCCATATTTGCCAATCCACAGGTTTTCCTATCAAGAGGAGCAGAACAGCCTCTTCTACAACAATCTGAGGGCATCTGCCCATGTGAAGTTAGTATGGAATGCTGTCCTCACAGGGGTGACTGGGCACAAAACATCTATCTTCTGCTTTCTTTCCCTCCCTTCCATGTGTTCCCCACCCCTTTTTGCTGTGGCTGGGAGGCTGGCATGCCAGCTGAGTCTGCCTTTGATAGGGGATGTAGTTTACCCCCTCTTTTGTGTGCTTGCCTGGAAATGGACTGTCTTTGGAAGTAGCTGGGTGATGCCTGCCTTTATGGGTTTAAGCTGACAAGCTGTACGTTTGCCTGCCTGAGAGAACAGAGAAGTGGAAGGAAGGTGCTTTATAGGGACCTGACTTGAGCCTGAATTTCCTGAGCTGCTTCTAGCTGCTCCTGGTCGGTGTGTGTCTCTCTCTCTCTCCTTCTGGGTACCCCACTCTCCTGTCCTGCCTCATGCTCCTTGATCTGTAACCTAACTCTCCATAGGGATCTGGGGCATGATTCAGGAGACTGGGGAAGTACCTCAGAGTCAGTCTGGAGTTTCCCAAGAGGCTTTTTATTGTACCCCTATCCCTCTGCCCCTTTCCACACAGCGGAGGGAAAGAGGACCTTTCAGAGTGGTCAGATGAGGACACTCCCAAGAAGTGTCTGGAGGCCAATGGACATGAAGAGGACCTAAAGGTACCAGGTGTGCGGGTGCGAGCGCTGTATGATTACACAGGACAAGAGGCTGATGAGCTGAGCTTTAAAGCAGGTACAGAAGCACTAATCCTTTTACTAATCTTTTGCCACTACCACTTTGGCTGACTGATTGAAACATCCCACTGAGATCTGGATAGCCCTGTTGGGAACCATACAGTGCCTTTCCCTGCCACCAACCCAGGGAAAGCACTGGGCAGCCCAGACGCTGCCCCTGCTCCCACTCAGTAGGGAGGTCAACAAGGCACAGGGATGCTAGAAAGGGAATCCTTTGCTTTTGGCCACAGAGGGCGGGGGAAAAGGCACAGCTGAAATTTGTGAGGCAAGTCTGGGATTTACCTGGTATGTGTCACAGGTGACACCCTGAACAAAGGGAAAAAGGGGAATGCAGGCAAGCTCTTTGGGTGCCTTCAAACTTGATTGTATACTGCTCTCTTAGAATCACAGGGCTGGAGGGGACCTCAGGAAGCTATCTACTCTAGCACCCTGCTCCAGGGAGGATCTTCCCAGAAGAGTATCTAACTTGCTCTAAATAAAACTTCCAAGAATGGAGATAATGAAGTTTCTCTAGGTAATCTGTTCCATTTCTTACCCATTCTCATAGTGAGAGAATTCCTTGTAATAACCAATCTACTGTTCCGTATTGCAATTTATTGCTCATTGTCCTGTCCTCTGCAGCCATGAAGTCATCCGTTGCCATCCTCTTTATAACCACACTTCAGATACTAGAAGACCGTTGCCAAATTCCCTTTCAGTCTTCTCTTCCTCACTAAATCCCCCCCCAAATCTTCTTAGTTTTTTCTTGTAAGTCATTTTTCCTAGATCTCTGTTGGGTTTTTTTTGTTGTTGTTGCTCTCTGAGGGACTCTGAATTTTGTTCCTGCATTCTTGAAGTGCAGTGTCCTATACTGGATACATTGTTTTAAATGAGGTTTCTGTGGAAGAATCACTTCCCTTGACTTATAAGTGATGTTACTGTTAATACAACCTAGTATACTATTGGCTTTTTTTTCCCCAATAAGAGCACACTGATTCATAAACTTGTAATCCACTATCACCCCAAGTCCTTTTAGGTAGTACTCTGACCTAGCCAGTTATTCCCCAATATGCATCTGTGCATACAGAGCCATCCCTTGGGGCGGGGCGCAAATCGGGCCCTGTACAGGCCTCACTGGCTGCTGCACACCGCTGGCTCCATGCTCTGCCTGCTTGCTGCCCTGGCCCTGCACAGCCTGATATGCCCCGGGTCCCGCATACCCCTAGGGGTGGCTCTGTGTGCGTGTGACTGTTCTGTCCTTAGTGTGTGTACAGTCATTGAATTTTGACCATTTTTTCTAGTTTTATTAAGGTAATTCTGAGTCCTAATCCAATTCCCCTCTGCCCCCCTCCCCCCCAATGTCTGCAACTCTACCCAGTTTAGTGTTGCTTGCAGATTGGCTAGCTGTGTACTCAGTTCCACCCTCTGAATCATTAATGAAAATATTAAACCGTATTGGACCCAGGACAGATTCTCGGGGAATCTTACTCAATGCTTCCTTCCATTGAGCCATTGGCTACTCTTTCAAATGCAATGATCTAATGAATTAGATATCTAATGTATAGCAGTTCCGCCTAAATTAAAGGAGTGCAGTCTACTAATGAGAATGTCATGGAAGACCATGTTGAAAGTCTTGCTTAAGTTGAGGTAAATCACAATGACTTGCTCTTAGCCTAGCCATAAAACCTGCCTTCCTGTCATAGAAGGAAATTGGGTTGGTCAATAGGAGTTGTTCTTGATAAATCCATCTTGTCTGTTCCTTTAGGTCAGGGGTGCCCACAAGCCAGATCCCACCCCTAGTGCTGTCATTCAGCCTGTGGGGCTCCCTATTGTAGATAAGGCAATGCAGGACCTGGTCCCAGCTAAGTGGGGGTGGCACAAGGCCCCCAGAGGCCAATCCTGGCTGGCTGGGTGGTAGTGGCATGGGGCCCAATCTGGCCCATGAGTGTACACACACTTCATCTAGACCACAGGGCTAAAATCAAAGTACTACTGCTCAGAGGCAAGGATAGGTGCTCCCAATAGAGGGTGAGGGATAATGCTGGGATCTCTGTTTTGAGTTAGTTTCTACCCCACCTGCCTCTCCTCAGTTTCCAAAGGGCTATCTGGATCTCAGGACTGTTTCTAATCTTGCTTGTATTGAATTTTGTGTATGAGGAGTGTGGTGCATGTCATTAGGAATACATGTTGCCTTTTTTTCAAATGGGTGCTAAAGTCCCTGGGCCTGCACATGAGGCCAGCATCTGTTCTGCTGAGTCATCACCTAGACTTTTTAGCACTAACTTGCTTGTTGCTCAGTGCAGCAGCTTTTTTTTTAAAGCTGTCCCAACAGTACAGGTGGATTGGCATAACTAGCCAAGAGGTCAGGGGATAGAATTTCCCTTCCCTGTACATGTTGGGGAGCCTCCTACAGGCCAGAAGGCTCTAGGATTTGATTTTCCCTCCGGCTGCTTCCCTACCAAGTAGCTTGGACCCAAGCTAACCAGTCCCTTCCATATCAGACTAGAGGTGTATCACTCAAATCCTAATATAACTAATAAATCCATTAAAGGGGACTTCATCTGCCCCCAGGGTGAGGTCACTTTCCAGTCCTCAAGATAAACGGGACTGTATCATAGGAAAACTCAAAAGCTGTATCTGACCATATATACAGGTTTTTCTATCAGTGGGAAGGGTTCCTGTTTCTTCCTTTCATGGTGCAAAGCTGGGGAGGGTAAAGGAGAGTGTTGTGTCCCCCCCCCCGCCTGTCTGGTTGGGAAACCTAGGCCCATTCTGTGGCTTGTTTTGACTGCCTTGGGCTTTGGCTATTCTGTGTTAAAACCCAAGATGGTTATTTGTCTAAAGCTGAACATCTTGCAAGTCTGTCGTACCTGTTTCAGAGGAAACATGCAGTAGAGGGGACCTGAAACAAGACTCTATGCAGCTGAAGATCTGGGGACAGTAATGCTCCCCGAGGATCCTCTGACCTTGCAGATGCCAACTTCTCTGTCTTGGGAAGGGGGGAGGAAGAGTGCTGATTAGCGAGAAGCCAGTTTTTTTGGTTTTTTTTTTTTTATAAGCAACCCATTTTTCCCCCTTCAAGAGCTCCCTCTGAAAGACTTCTTGCCTCCAGTTGTTGTTCCCTCTTTTCAGTGCACGCTGAGACATTGTGAAGGATCAAGATTATATTAGTTAGGTGCATCTAACTCGTATGGTGTTAGTGCACACGTGTGTATGTGCACTTCTGCCCTAAGTCCCTACATGAGGTCTTCAGACACTACGGAAAAGCTGTGGAGGCTCCTGGCTCTTTCCCAACGTTAAATTGTTGTGCTGCTTCCCTTTAGGTGAAGAACTAATGAAGATCAGTGAGGAAGATGAACAAGGCTGGTGCAAAGGCCGGCTTCTCACAGGCCAGGTTGGACTCTATCCTGCTAACTATGTCCAGAGGGTTGGATCATGATTGCTGCTCCCCTCCTAAGGCATCTCTTGCACATGCAGCAGCCTACCCCTGCAGAGGTCATCTGGTCACTGTTGGCCCCTAACCCACCTCAGCAGGGTGCACAGCCACGTCTGGACTCTGATTCTGAGGACACTTGTTCCTTGTAACCAATGCTTCATTTTAAATTTCTAGAATCATAGGGGTTTTCTAATAAATAAATATGGATGAGTAAAGGCTTATTCTGCCTTTGAGCACTAGGGGAATTTGGGGGTGGGATGTGGACAGGGGCTAGGGGTTTTGCTTGGGTGGTGCAGTGGCACATACTGATGCTTGTCTATTAAAGACCACTCTTGCCTGCTTCCTTTGTGCCTATGCATTAAAGCTAGCTGGGATCTTCTGGGTCCACAGGTGGCTGCTGACTGCTCTATCCTTAAGTTCCTCTAAAGGGGGATTGAGAATGTGCTACAGTAGCTTTCAGATTTGGTGGTGGGGATATGGCCCTGAAAAAGCTCTAGGAGTCTTGGCTGCCCTTGGCCAAAAAACAAGCATTCAGTTTATTCTAGATGAATTAGGAAGGCTTCAGTAATGCTGGTAGTACTGGTGTCTGCCCCAGTTTCCTGTGGGAGCATTCTGAGGTTCAAATAAATCTCTTATCTTTGACAAGTCTCATTGCCTCCCCCAGCCATCTGGGATAAACTATATAGGTTGACAGTTCACAAAACAGCTGTCTGATAGACCAAGGGTTGTGCACTGTCCCTGCTTTCCTAGTTGTGGGAGGGAAGGGCTAACTTGGGTTCCTTTTCTAGTACCAGTAAGACCATCCTTTCCCCAGTCCTCCTGGCCCTTGACTTCTACACTGAGTAATTACACCTTTAGAAAAAATCTTGTCGCCCATTTTAACAGTTATGTGGCATAAAAATGTAACATTAACTAAGGTTTTAGTTCAACTGTAAGAGACCTAACTTCCCAACTGTTTCCAGATGCCACTCAATGGTGGTGACCTAGGAATGTCTTGAGGCATGGGTCCTTTCTCTATCTTGGTGTTCCTCCGGAGCAACTGAGATCAACCAGGGGCCTGGTACTCGGCTAAGGGTCTCTGATTCTAGCCTTCATATTCCAAACAAGATGGACCAAGGAACTGAAGCTTAACAGATGAGCTTTATGATTGAAATGCCTCCTTAAGGTGAGAGCAGAATTTGGTTCCTTGGTACAATAGGTCAGATCTGGGTGAGTGTGAATTGTGGTAGAGGCTGTGGCCAGACAAAATTTTTTCTGTTTTAAAGTTGGTGGGGGGACTTGCCACTGGTGACCACATATCACCTAAACCACTGTAATGTTTTATTTTGTCCTGCTGTAAGTGACACTACCTGGGTGAACTTATACTGAAATAAGAGCTGCTAGACTATGACTGCTTCTTTCTGCAGGATTGAGTGGATACATAAAACCATTATGAGGGAACAGCTTGAAACACGGTAACTCCCTCCCCTTCAGCTGGCATAACTATTTCGTTTGTCTGTATCCTGAGATGCAGACTCAAGGTGGTAAAACACTAGTTCACAGAATTTGTCTGAGGAAAGCAACCAGGGCTGTATTAGCATCCATGAGGTGCTTGGCCTGGCCAAAGAGAATCAGAGTAGCTGGAAACAAGTTGAACCAGGCATGAAAGGAATGTCATCGGATGGAGGTGTGAGGCACAGAAGGGAGTTGCATGCTGACCTAGATAGGTAGCTGACTTGGAATTCTTTAACTATAGGCTAGTAAAAATACGCCATTACTTATTGGTCAAAGGAAGAGCTGCACAATGTGACATTCAGCAGGGAGTTCAGTTGAGCTGCTTGTAATGTTCGTAGAGTGAAGAGGAGCAGACTCAACTCTACTAACCTACAGTAATTGGAGCAGTAGCACAGGAAGGAGCAACATTTCTGCTGAAATGGCAGAAGCTAAATTCCTTATCAGACTGTATGCATTGGCAGGGTTTGAGCAGATTCCCTTGGGCCCAAAGCTTTGCTTGGCTGTCTCTGGAATACATTTGTCACTTGGCAGTATTTCTTGGTACAACAGTGCAGATGTTGGGTAATCACAGAAGAATGGATGTATGCTGTTGTCTTCTGGGGCAGCTGACCTTCAGGATCAACTACAGAAAGGACTGGAAACTTCAAAAAGAAACTACCTGGAACTGAACATGACCCAGACTAGACATCCGTTTTTAAGCTCTACTTACTAAGCAGAAAAATGGATCAAAGGATGGGTGACTCTAAGATTCATGCAAAGGTGAATAGTTGGAGACCCAGAGTTTTTAAATCTCTCTAGTTGGCTATGATCTTGCCAGTCTACTTCTTAGCTTAAGCAGCATTGAGGAAAATGCCTTCCCTAAGAAGCAGAATAGATATCAAGCCCACCTCGGAGATCTTGTATTTACTGACTGAAGTGTGAGTGTTGTAAGCCCTGTAACATGCTGCAAGAGGATTCTCATGGCAGAGAATCTGCAAATCCTGAGATAGTAGGGGTAGTGTACTGGGCCATGGCTTTCTGTGCTTAGTCTTCCAAGCTGTAATGGACCATAATCTGTGACTCCATATACAAAAGGATATGGGAAAGTGCAACCAAGGATACAGCCGCTTTTTAAGTACCATGATTCTGAATTTTTAGCCAATGTGTCACTGTACAAATGGAGTACATGCCATTACTTGTTTTGAGTTTCATTTCATTTCGAAAGCATTGTTCCCCTTCGTTTTGTCAAAACTTTCTGTTTCGACTCTGTTTTGACGTTTCGCCTATAGGCTATAATGGGGAAGCATAAAACTAAGTATAACTTTGTCATTTCTTGCCTAATTTAAATGAAACTTGCAGGGATGGTAGCTCCTTCTGAGGCCACAGAGCCTGCCAAGTTCCAAG
>NW_017729025.1:97846759-97852715 GCF_001723915.1 Gavialis gangeticus
CATTACTTGTTTTAGGTCAAGAATTGCAACATGTGGAGATAAGCAGTTGTGGATTCTCTGTTCCTGGAAGTGTAAGTGCAGGTCAAACAGAAGTTTGTCCAGGGTGATTTAGGTGGGGAGATCTGCCTTGACCATGGGTTGGACTAAATGACCACTTGAGGACCTTTCTACCCCTGTAATTCTATTTAAAAAAACTTATTATGAATGAGATATGGTAAAGGAAAACAGGCCAAGGATTAAATACAGCATCTACTATAGGTAGTTAATTGATAAGTCTCTTTCTACCTGTGTGCCCTGGGTTTTAAAATAGGCTTTCATGTATAATTCCAAATGGGACAAAAAGGGTAAATGGAAAGACTGCCTCTGCACTCTTTCCCTGGAAGTTTATCAATGTTCTTATTCAGGCCAGTACATAATAAACTGGTGAATGTGTGTAGGACCTGCTATCACAGGCTTTCTGCTGCACAGTTCTGCCTCTATAAGGTATGAACAATTCAAATACCAGAGGCCAAAGTCTAAAATGGGTTGTTTTTTTTTTGTCCTGGGGAAACATGACCAGCTGATCATTATGGACTGTTGGGAAATTTCCTGAAATAACATTTAAGCATACCTCAGTGTGTGATCGGGTCCACTCTAACAGTATTTGCTCACTGGACACTCTTGGCAAGAGAAGGGAATTACTGCAATTTGGGAATTTATCTAAAGGAAAAAAAGGGATTAGCAGGGCAGGGAATCCAAGGAGTAAGAACCTGCTTAAAATGGATTTTTTTTTAAAGACAGCTCTGGAACAGCAACAGCCTCTTCCTATGCTACAGGACTTGTGTACAAACACCCCTTTCTATGCTTTTCTAAAATATGACACAACCTTTTTCCCTGGCTGGGGTTTGACAAATCAAACTGGATACAAAACTGTAATAGCAAAAACCTGGCTTATCACAATTGAACTAGTTGCTTGAGCTATTTTGGGGCTGCTTGTCCTAAAATTCTCTCTCAACCTGAAACTTGCTGAGGCAGGCGGACTGAAAAGTGTTAACATTAACCCTAGCCTGTAGTTACTAGAACTTGTCCAGCTCGAACTAAATAGAGAGAAGCTTCAGGCATGGAGTCAGGTGTTTTCACACGCCCTGCCCCATAATCCACACCACTGCATGTTGCAGTCACATGATTACAAACAACAGAGAGACTAGTTGCAGTCAGATTTTGAACCAAGCAAAGCCACTTGCTTCAGCACTGCTACTGTAACTGTCACTTCATGCACATGTTATTCCTCTATGAACTTTTAAGGTTTTATGTCATTATTCTTTGCCACTGAGGATGACCTGACTACCTGCTACAGTACTTCCAAACTACTGACAAAGCAGCCTGTAGAAAACCTGTGGGCCAGCTATTAAATATTCCAACGTGTCATGGGATCTTCAAAAATGGGCTTCTGCATTCCCCTAGTGCGGCATGGATTTCCTTGTGTGCACAAGATTTATGAGCCTTGGAGGAGGAAGTTCAAAACCGTTTGGCTCTGTCCAAGGGTAACATCACGCAGCCCTCAGAACCTCTACAAAGCAGTTACCCAATAGGAACTGCTGCATCATAGGGACTGTGAAGCTTGATAACCAGTTTTCCCAGATGGTTTTAATCAACATCCATCATCCTTCATGGCTAATTTGGTGGTGCACTCGGACCCCTTCAGAGAGCTCAGTACTGCTTGTGGTAGCTAGGTTTTAAATTTAATTTCCCCATTTACCTTTGACACCTTTTTGTGTTCTTGTTCTTTTACCAGCTGATCATGTAGCACAGCTAAACATACGAGCTGTGGCCTTTGGGCTTGGAACAGCCTTAGCAGGGCCTTCTGCCCTCCCCAGTGCACTTGCTGCAGCAGGTTGGTGTGGCAGAGCGACTTGGCATGAAGAGTGATATGCTCCAACAGGTGCAAGTGTGTGGAAAGCCTAAGCAGAGCCCTTGGGAGCAGTTACAAACTGTCCTGGCATCCCTTCATTCCTGTCCTGTTTACCCAGCCCAAAGCCACAGTGTCTTAGTAGTGGACATTGCCTCTCCCTGACCAAAGGTCAGGCTGTGCACTAAGCAAGACTGCCTTAGCTGCATTCCTAGGGCAGCTGGAATCTTCTCATGTGCAAAGTCCATCAGCAATCCCTTAGACAAAATAATGGACAAAAGATGTGCACATGAACTTCTTTCCCAGGGGCAGAAGCAGCACCTGAAGCCTGGGGGTGGTCTGCAAATGGGAACAGAAATTGAAGGCTGATCATGCAGGCATCTTGCATAAAGAATTATGCCAAATTTGGAACTAGACCCATTGCTTTAACCCAGATTAGGATTTTCTAACCAAATTGAATTTATTGAGAGAGAGGGAGACCTTGGCACGGCCAGCCAACCCCAAATAGGGTTGCAGAGCTGCAAGACACAAAGGCAACACAGTATTTTAGGAGAGAGGGGAGGAAATTTGCAAGGCCAGCTCATAGCACCCACATTTCCCAAACATGAACTGCTTGAGAATAAAGCAAGAACCCCTGATCCTTGGTCAATGTTTCATGGGGGGAAGAGCTGTGCTACAGGCCTGTGAGTGACTTCATTTCTACTGGGCTCTGAGTGAGAGACCAAGTAGAGGGGGCTGAATGGAGACAAGCTGTGTTGAACAGTGGGAGGAGGCCACAGCTAGAAAGAAAACCATCCATTTGACCTGATGCAACATCTTCAGAAGCCAGGACTCTGATCAGAGCAAGGTCTCAGATAGGCTTACCAGGATCTGTTTCAAGACCTTTCATCCTTCTTGATCTTCCAGCAGCTTTTGGTTCTGCCAGCTGTGCCCTCTTCCAGCTGCTGGAATTCTGTCCTCCCCCATTTGCTTTTCTTCTGTGGATTTCTTCCCTCTTGCCCCTGCCACATAGTTTCTGCATTTCCATGTTTACCTGTCTCCTCTAACTAATCCTGTATCTTAACCTGTTGTACCCTCAACTTAGGAGGAGTTCAGTTGGAATCATACTATCTTCCTTTTCTCACTGCCAAGGCTGCTGCCTCAACAGAGCTACTCTGTTGCTCAGGGCCAGATTTTGTCACCTTCATTTCCCCTCCTCCATGCACATTTAAGCTGTGCCCAAACCCTGCTACTCTTTCCTAGAGATGTGTCCATTTCTTTATATCCCATGTATCCAATCATGGATAAAAACTCCTGAAAGACTGCTTCAGGCTCAATTCTAGGAAAAACTCCTTCACAGCCAGGGTGTCTATACTGTGGAACAAACTCCCTCCAGAGGTGCTGCAATCACTTACCCTGGAAATCTTCAAGAGGAGACTGAACAGTCACCTCACTGGGATCACCTGACCCCCAGCTGTCTTTCCTGCCCAGTGCAGGGGGGCTGGACCCGATGATCTTGCGAGGTCCCTTCCAGCCCCTAACAATCTATGTACTGAGTCTCTCACACCAGCACTTGTCTTTCTCCCCCGTCTTAATATACTGCCTCCTTTTTGGTGTTTGTGCCATCTCTCCTTCTCCCTATACAGAACACTGACATGGGAAGAATCCCTCCTATTTCAAAAATCTTTTATTAAAACATTTTTACTTAATGTCGCTATTTATTACATCTGCCTCTCTGCTGTATGCTCTGCTCCTTTCTCCTAAATACCTACCCAGTCCTTTTGGGTGGGAACTCTGCCACCTTACTGCAAGGTGCTGCTTAAATGCATCACAACCACTGCTGTGATAGGGCCAGGGAGTCAGTTTGGGGAAACTGGCAGCTAGAGAATACAGCAACTGGGCTCTTGCTTTTACTGACAGATTTGGAGGGATCAGGTTTGAAAAGACAGTGGTCCTGCAGCTAGGGCACTGGACAGCACTCAGCCAGGTTTGATCCCCAGCTTTCAGACGGTATGCTGTGCTGTAGTTCACTACCCGTGCACAGAGATCATTTCACTTCAACCAGTATCAGCAGTAGTTGTGGGTCAAGCTTTTGGCAGGCATGGCACAAATGAGCTCCACAACCTCCTCAGGCACTACTCTGACTCCCTTCCCCTGCCCAATCTGCTGCCCTTCCTGCTCCCAGCCCTGTGCTCCCTGTCCTATCTGCTACTTGACTTTCTGCTCCTTGCCCAATTTGCTGCTGTGCTCCCTCCCTCATTTGCTGTGTGCCATACACAGAGGATACTCGTGCCACTCATGGCATCTGCACTGCAGGTTCACCACTCCTGCAATAGCTAGGCAGTCAGGCAAGGCTGCAGGTTGGCATGCTGAACCCTGGCCTGACTCTTCTCCACCTGAGACTAGGCTTACTCTGCAAAGCAAGGCTTGCTTTCTTTAAGGAGTATTAAACTGCTGCTTGAGTCCAAATGTCTGATGGGACCAAGCCCTGTGCCCTGTAGCGCTGCCCAGACTCTGCCTGTTGTTTGCAGCATGGGAGTGACTGCCTTGAGTGACTTGTCCAGATTCTGGCCCCTGCACTGCCCCCCACTTCCCTGAATGCAGCTCCAGGAAGTTTCGCACAAGGCCCTGCAAGAGGGTGACATAGTGATTGGAAACCACCGCATTGTTCTCAAAGAGATGATTGTGCAGGGATGGGAAGAGGCCTGGCTCCTCGCTCATGTCAGTCAGGATGGCCAACTCCAGCGCTAAGCCCCAAGTCTCAGGCTGCCTGGAGTCCCTGAAGAGCCACATGGAAAGGCCAAGGATCTTCTCTGCTCTACGAATAACTCTCCGCACAGATGCAGCAGGGAGATGCAGCCCTCCCCTTTTCTCCAGGAACAGGAGGGCACTACCTGCAGGCTCCACACCAGAGGAAGACAGCAGAGCAGCTCGACACTTGGCACAGGGCAGAAGTGGCAGCATCTTCTGTACTACAAAGCATGCGATAGAGGTGGTTTTGTCTTCCTCCACCTGAGCAAGAAGGGATGGGGCTAGGTCTATGGCACTGGGGACCTGCCTGGAACCTAGATACCAGTGATCCAGCCAGATTTTCCCCTTTTCCAGGGGCCAAGTAGCCTGCAGCTGGAGACTGGCCCGTCTGTTCAATGACACATCCAGCAGACTAGGGACACTGGTTCCCAGCTTAGTGAGACCCTTGTGCAGGACGTGTCTGTACGCAAGCTGGAAAGCCTGCACAGTGGGAGTCCCTCGCTCACCGCAGGCCTCCTGAATGGCCTCCAACCACCACTGCAGAGGGTCTAGACTCCACCAGCCAGGGAGCAGGTATGGCATAGGCCTGTCCTCTGCCTCCAGGTAGGTCCTTGACATCTGCTGCAGACTGCGCAGGTTCACTAGGAAGCCCAGAAAGCCCCAGCGGTGTTTGCTGAGTCCCAGCAGCTCCCCAGAGGCATCCCGCAGCTTGCGTAGCAGGTTCTCATATTCATTGCAGAGGCTATTGAGGAAAATGGAGCTGGTGCGTGTCAGTGGCGCCTTGGGCCCTTTGCCATAGACACTCCGACTACTGCAGTTATCAAACACCCTGCCAATCAGCTGGAGAAAATGTGCTGTCACCTCATAGCCCTGAAACTGGGGCAAACCCAGGCTGGCAACAAAGTGCAGGGCCTGGGCTGTGCTCTCGCTGAACAGCTGTGCAGCCCCATTTCCCCACATCTGCTGCCCTGACAGGCCCATGCCGTCCAGTCTGCAGACAACTTCCTCTTGCTGTAGCAGCCCCAGGCGCAGGATGTAATCCCAATAGATGGCCTTGCCACTCACCTGAAGGCTCCTATGTGCCTGCAGCGTATTGTGAACAAGTGTGAGCAGGTGGCAGGGGTCAAAAAAGTAGGTGACCTCGAGCACTGGTGTGGCAGGGTGGAAGAACGTGGATTTCACGGAGACTCCATCGACCACCACCCCCAACCGCCGGGCTGTGTCCACGCTGGGGGCTGTGGCATCGGAAGTCACGGAGACCACCTGAATTCCAATGTCATGCAGCTTGAGGATACAGTGGCGCAGAAGCTGAGCCTGAATGTCACCGGTGAGCGTAGC
>NW_017729025.1:97857715-97865810 GCF_001723915.1 Gavialis gangeticus
GCAGGGGGGAAGAACGTGGATTTCACGGAGACTCCATCGACCACCACCCCCAACCGCCGGGCTGTGTCCACGCTGGGGGCTGTGGCATCGGAAGTCACGGAGACCACCTGAATTCCAATGTCATGCAGCTTGAGGATACAGTGGCGCAGAAGCTGAGCCTGAATGTCACCGGTGAGCGTAGCAAGGAGGAAGTAGCCGAGAGGAGCTGTCCAGTGCCCCTGGAATCCTACTGCTATGAACACAACGGCTTCTCTGGCTGCTGGCACCTCGTCTGCATCGTAAACCCCAGCCCCAAAGTCTATCAGGCCCTGCATGCACTTGGTGAGCTGGTTATAATGGACTCTCCTCTCCAATGGCATTGCCCCAAAGAGCAGAGAACAGTACTGGAAAACTCTGTCTCCTGCTTGGGCTCTCTCTGCCAAGGCACTGAAGGTTTGCTGGCTGAACCCAGGCCCATAGTCCAGGTTGGAGAGCCACCTGCAATGGAAAATTCAGAGGAAGGTGACCAGGAAGGAGACCTGCAAATGCCACCCTGCAGTGGGTATAAGACATCCATTGCCAGGTGACACAACCTGGCAGAAGGCAGGGGGAAACAGCCACCCAATCCAAAGCTGCTCTCTCTATCTGATCTGAGAGGGGAGACAGTCTGTCTTAAGCTCTGTCTGGGCTCTCTCTCTTTCATTCATCCAAGAGAGGGGCAGGTTCCCTCCCTCCTTTTACTGGTTTCAAGAGAGGGATGTACCCTACTGGCCCTCTCCTCATCTGTCTTGTGCTTTAATTCCTAGAAGCCTGTAGGGTTTTGTTTTTCACTCTTTCGGTCTTTCTTCTCTACCTACCTTCTCAGCTCTGGCATGCAGAGCTGCACGTATCGTTCTACTGGGGCACAACAGAACCTCAACAGTATCATGTTTCCCATGCCTCCACTGGTGCCTCAAACTCACTACTTTCTAATTCACAAGTGCATTCTCTCTGCATTTAAGGGTGCATGTTATTTGGACAATCCTTGTTGTCCGTTTCTCTGTCTTTGCAACTCATGTGGTTTTTTCCGTTTCTCCTGCATGTCCCATCCTCTCTGCTTCAGGGCTGTCAATAAACCCAATCTGTCCCAATACAAGGACTGGCAAAAATGCTAATGGACCCTGCACTGATCCCTCACTCCCCTCCCTGTTGTACAACTGTGGTGATCCCCAGGCAATGCCCCACAACCTTCTCTCCATCATGGGTCAGGATCTCAGTGAACCCTACTCTTAACACTCAGGTAAACAATAGGTTTATTGGCCACCTTGCCCAAATGTCTACACAGCGACAGTCTGATTATCAGCCCAGGCTTAATGCTACGTAACTGGCTGGCAAGTTGCTGGTTCTGCCTTCTGGTCCTTCTTTGAGATGAACACAATGATTTTCTGGAGCCTTGGCATCCAACCCACTTACTAGGCATGGGCAAAGGTTGCTCTTCATCCCCTGGGCTTTCTCCATGTTGTCTGGTGCCACTGACCTGGGCTGATCTAGTTTGGGCCTCTGATCCTGCTCTACATTGAAACAGGGCCCAGTTCCCAGTTCTGCCCTTGTGTTGCTGGGTGGAACTCCCCCTCGCTCATGAGAGACTATTTTATTTCTTCTTTCTAGCCTGCTCCATGGGTTCAAGATGGGGCTCAGGAGTGAGGCCCCTCAGGCCAATATACTGTTCTGCTGGAGGCTTCCTCACAGCATCTGTATCCAGCAGCTGAGACTACAGTGCCTGTAGGAGACGCACGTGCGCAAGGTAGCAGGCTCTGGCAGCTGGAACGTCCTCCTCACTGACTCATAGGCCTTAGCTGAGAACAGGTGAAGCGAGACAGCAAAGTTACGAGTGGCAGCTGAGTAGTTCCCTGGCTGGGTCCCTTCATAGTGCAGGTTGAGCTGCAAGTCTGCAAGAGCAAAGAGATGGGGTTGGGGGCAGCAAGGCAAAATTCCCTGGGACAGGGGCAGGTTACACAGGAAGGCTCTGCAGTGAGCAGAGGCATTACCCTTCTCAAATGCAGCTTGGGGTCAGAGAACAGGGATAAGGTCTGTCCTTGATGGTGGGGGGAGAGAGGGCAGTGGGTATAAGGCCCTCCTCTTAGAGCTCACAAGGAAGGGGCCAGAGAGGGTGCATGGACACCTCCTCGAGGTTCACTCACACAAGTGGAGAAGGGGCAGTACCCAAGTCTCTGAGAGGAAAACCCCTGCCTTTTCCTTACCAGCAAACTGGGCTCTCAGCACGTGCATGATGTCCTCACAGAGGAGATTCTGCTCCTTCAGGCCTTCCAACACACTCCGCAGCTCCTGGCGACAGTAGCTGAGGTGCCGCTTGGCTGCATCCTGCTCCCGCTCATTCCCCAGCACGAGGCTGGGGAGCAGGGATGGTTGTGTTTTGTCCTCCATGCACTCTGTCAGGCTGTACTGGTGCTCAGCCTGGATGAGCTCCACCTGCCAGGACACAAGAGCATGCCCATCACCACCTGACAGCCCTTCCCTTTTCCTGAGCTCCCTTTTCCCATGTCCCTGCAGCCCCAAATGACAGCCTCCAGGCCAGCAATCTCCCTCCTGTCATTTGTACAGCCCAGGACACTTGCTCATACAATTGTTTTTGAAACCAAAAATTATAATCAACTTCTATTCTCTTCTCCCCTTTGCAACCTTTGTTATTAGGCTGATTTTTCCAGAAGTATGTCTGCATCAGAGACCCTGGGCCCACCCTTCGTCCTAGGATCTAGGACGCAGGGAATCAGAACACACTTCAGTTACTGCCCTCTCCAAGTCACCCCTACAAAAATGCCCCACCCCACCCCACCATGCCCTGGGCTGACCTTTTATCTGAAATCCTAGGGGACAGAAGCTCTAGGCTTTAGGTATCACAATAAGCATTGGCTGCCCTGTGCGTTTCTACTCACCGCTTTAGCCTGAGTTGGAGAGACATCTGCTGGTAAAATAGCCTCGCCAGGGCCTGCTGCTGGTATATTGGTGCCCATGGCTTTGAGAGACCTTGTTGGGCGCTGCCCTCTAGGTGATTTCTGTACAAGGTAAAAGTTCAGATACATATGATCTGCCTCTGAGGAACTGGGACGCACCTCTTGATACTGATCCTGAGTAGGGCAGGTAGAAACAACAGTGCTGGCAGGCCCTATGATGGGGAAAGCCAGTGCAGATGAGATGGGGCAATGGTGCTGCAATCCCACTGCTACCAACAACACTCTGAACTGTTCAGAATGCACAAGTTAAGCCTCACAACACCCAGGAGGTATGTATTAACCTCCCACTTTAATAAAGGTGCGGAAACAGACACACAAAGTGGCACCATGACTGGCTCAAGGTCCTGCAGAGGATGTCAGAGCTGAGAACAGAACTCAGATGTCCTGACTCTATGCTTGAAACACAGGACTATCCTTCCTCCTTTAGCCTGTAAGTCCCTGGTCAGCTTCCCTGATCCAAGTTCCAGCTATGCTCCACAGAACCCTCCAGTGGGCTGTGAGCTGCCGAAAGAACAGAAGCAATGCCAGAGGCTTCCATTAGGTTAACAGGGAGACCAGAAATGATTGTTTTGTCCCCTGATCACCTTCCTAACTCCTCCAGTCCCCTCATGAACATCTGTCCCAGGCTGGTCAGGGATCCCAAGAGTAAGGAGCTCTCACTGATATGCTGCTCTTTCTTCCAATATCCAGCTTAAAAATTCCACAAATACCCCTCAGAAAAAGCAGCAGCCTGAAGCTACCACCACCAGGCTACTCCTGCTTCCAGCTCAGTTCCTTCCCATATGTTACAAATTTCTCACTCCAAGGCTTTGAGCTATCATTGCCATTTCTTAATGTCTGTGGTTTCTGTACCTGCCTGCAGCAGGGACATCTTCTTCTACATCTCGACTGTTACAGGTGCCTGATGTCTGCAGTATTAGTCCTGCATTGCTGCGTTCTACTCTGCTATCTCTACACTTCCATCACAGCCCCTGGGCTCTCTCCCATCTATGGTATTAGGATATCAGTCATTCATATACCCTGCAGCCTCATAGCCCCTGCAGCCCTGGTCTCTCCAGCTTTCTTCTAGATGGTAGATAGAAAGTGGATTCTTTAACTCCATATCCCCATTATAGAGTTAGCTCATTTTCACTTCCTGACACAGCCATTTCCTAAGGATTTTGTTAAGAGGTGCCTAATAAACAGGGATCCAGATTTTCAGTTTCCCATGGAAAAAAGTGCCGATTTTCCCTTTTACTGGAGAAAAACACTGATTTTTCATTTTTACAAAGAAACACGCAGGTTTTGCTCTTTTGCAAAGAGCTCTCTGCAAGCTGGCAGAGTTCCAGCCTGCAAGGGGCTGGGGGGAGCAGAGAAGGGCAGTCAGGCAGGGGGTGCCATGTATATGCACATGGCTGCCAGGCAGCCTGGAGAGCAGCTCCCACAGGTAAGTCTGGGAGTGGGAGAGGCCCCCATAAGGAGGGAGGGAGGGAGTTGGGCAGGATAGTGCAATATGTGGGACTTGGAGCCTAAGGCCACAACGTGTTGCACATGTCCCCACATTCCCCCCAGGAGTGCATGCAGTGGTGGGGAGCCAGTCCCCTGAGTCCGCACAGGGCAGCCCACACCCATCCCCCGGCTTCACTCTGGCCATGCTGCCCATGGCAGGGAGGGGCGAGGGGGGGAGCTGGGCTCCACTTTGCTGCAGCAGCTGCCACCTGCCACAGGCAGCAGCTGGGGCTTGGGCGCTGCTGCAGGAGGCAGGGGGCTGTGGACCTGGGTCCCTTATCCTGTAGCCCTGGCAGCCCCCTCTGGCAGGGCTGGGGGGAGCACAAGGGGCTGTGGCTGGTGGGGAAGGGGCACCAGCAAGGCTGTGGGTAGGGAGTGAGCAGCACCAGCGGAGCCAGGAGGCTGTGGGTGGTGCATGAGGGACCTGGCCCTGCATCCTGGTGAGCTAAGGGAGCAGGGGGAGCTCTGACATTCCATGATAAAAAACCCAAAATCAAATACCAAAATGTATAGGTATTTAGAATTTATTTTACTATAGTGATTGAGGCACTGGTAAGCTTCCAAATTGCTTTAAAATTGTAAATATATCAATAAAACACTGTGTTCTATTAATACCTATATAAATAGTGGTGTTTCACTTTAATCACAGATTTTGGGGGGTTTGTCAGATAATTTGTTTTTTTTTTTATCAAGAATTTGCATTTTTTTTATCAGGGAAAACCAGGATCCCTGCTAATAAAGGGGGGGACCACTTCTTGAGGAACCTCTAATTGGGGCAAATTGAAAGCAAGAGACACACAGAGGGGCCCTTTAATGGATAAACTGCTCCAGTACAAACCCTTGTGATGAAAATATGGTAACGACTTCCCTTGGGCTGGGCTTCAGTGTTCAGAGGAACTGATGCCATCTTGACAGCCTCCATCAGAGCTAGAAATGGGGATAATTGTTATATCAGACAGCCAGTGTGGCTGGACCCAGGAAGCTGGGTACGGTTTACTCCAGAAGAAGGATTTGCTTATAGGCAAGGACTCTTAGGAGATCTCCAGTGACGACAGAAGTGCTGACTGAAAAGCACCCAGCCAGTCTGGGCAAAGCAGTGTGAATGGGGCTGGGAGTTCTTAGTGGCTACTTTAGGGAAACCATCTAGCTGGCTATTGCCACAGCCTGACAAACTACTGACTGGAATGCAAGGAGTTTGATTAATGACATCTCTTTTTCCTGCTGTCTCTTTTGAATGTGCCACTTCTGTTCCCGGCCATTCCATGCTATTGAAGGATAGACTCCACACTACACCTATGGGCAACATAAGGTGCTGCTTCCTTCTGAATGATTTTTCACAGTAAATTGAACCTGCAGCAGCCTCTCCCCTGTCCTCTCTTGGTCCCCTGGTTCAGTGGTGGCATGAGAGGTCAACAGCTCTGCTTGGCAGCCTGCCTCTAATCAGCCCATGACATCTGCTCACTGGGCACTTTCTCCCAAATGGCCCTTGGGTCAGGATTCACTTCTGGGTGAGCTGGTGGTTCTTGCTTTGCCTTGCCATACTTCATGGGACAGATGAAGGTTGCTCTTAGAAGATTTGTAGTTACCACTCTTGGGCTCAGCCCTACAAGTTCAGGGCTGGTCCACTCCAGTCCCCTCCATTCTCTACTCATGGCTTTTGTCTCTTATGTCCTGCACAGAGTTCTCAGGTTTCCTCTTTACCGCTTGTCCTTCTTATTGTCATCTGAGCTCAAGCACTATTTACAGCAGAACTGTCATGCTGGGAAATGCCCCAGCTATGTGTCAGGAAGCAGGAACAAACCAGATCACTTTCACTCATTTTCCTTCACGCAAGGCATGGTGTTTGAGGCCGTTACTTCCTGATGGGGCTGGAAAACAGCAAGGAGAACTAAGCCTGGGAGGGACAACTGGCTCAAGGCTTGCTTTACTGGCAATTAAGAGGAGCAGGACCAGAGGCCAGATGTGATGTAAAGGGACCTGGAGACTGGGGGCAAGGGACAGGCTGCTAGGTTGGAGCTCAGAATCCTGTCGGTGCTGCCTGAATCATTTAGTCAGGTTGCAAGGCAAAAGAAACAGCTGCAGGAAACAAAGAGAGCTGCCCTGTGTTGCTGTGACAGCGATTACTCTCAGGGAAGAGAGAGCGACAGGAGGTCTTTCCTGCGCTGGCTGAGGGAACAAAAAGAAACTATTTCTACTGCCAGCATCTCTCTATTCCTGCTGCTTTCATGGACAATGGGTACTCGGGATCAGAAGGCCTCATCCTGAGCAGGAAAGTTTTGCCAAGAGCTGGGAGCATCAACAAAAGATTCCCCTGAGCTAGCAATGCTTTTTGGCTCTGTCTGTTACAGCAAACACTCCTTGGTGACTGTGCTGTGCATCCAGGCTAACTGAAAGCCCTGCAGAAGGGACATAAGCCTACAGTGCCTCTTCCCCTACTGCCTTTGCAAATGTGATGAATGCAGTGGCAAAGTGTAGAGGTGGTTCAAAGATGTTGGAGGCTATGTACATCACTGGGGAGTTGGTCTGTTGAAGTGAGCTCAGGGCTGGTCAACATAATGTCATTTTACTCCAGGTTAGGAACACATGTTAGATCTGAGGTTTATCTAGTCCCATATCCTGTCTCTGACACTACTTGAAACCAGATGCTCAGAGGAAGGTGCAAGAACCCTGCAGTGAACAGATACATGATCATCTGTCCCACATAAGGGCTCACTCAAATCCCTTGGAGACAAAGACTGGCTGAAGTCCTGAAGCATGAGGTTTAGTGTTTCATCCAAAGTTGTGGTGGGGTTTTGGCTATTAATTATGACAACTCTGACTCCCCTCCATCCCATATAAATGATGAAATCTTGGCCTCAGCTAATTACTGTGGCAACAAGTGCCACACCACAATAATTTCAATGCTCTGTGAGAAAATATTTCCTTTTGCTGGTATCAAATTTCCGACCATTTTGTGCTGATTGAATACAGATGACCCTCACCATTTGTGGGGGATACGAGAGCATATCCCCCACGAATGGCAAAACGCACGAATAAGGCACTGTGTTCATGAATGCAGTTTGCGTTCATGAATGCAG
Organism: Gavialis gangeticus; assembly: GCF_001723915.1. Lineage (NCBI taxonomy): Eukaryota > Metazoa > Chordata > Crocodylia > Gavialidae > Gavialis > Gavialis gangeticus. The sequence goes on from NW_017729025.1 coordinate 97,865,271, forward strand.
TGTCCCTGGTGGCTGGGGTGGGGGGCACAGCTCCAGTGGCAGCCTCAGGAGCCTGGCAGCAGCCTCACAAGCCCGAAAGCAGCAAGCATGGAGCTCCAGTAAGTGTTCAAAGTACATTTAAAATGCAGGTTCAGCATTTGCAAATATTTGAAACCGTGAATCCCGAGGGTTTCCTGTATTGCTTTGCTTGTGTTTAGAGACAGCATGAACAAAAATTCCTGATTAACTCTCTCTCTACCATGGATCTTTTTTATGAAGTTATCAATCTTTAAGGCAGACAATCTCAATCACTCAGTCTCTGCACATCAGGTATTAGATCCCACAGATTTTTCTTGTCACCTTTTAGTTCTGCAATATTTTTTGAGATGGGTTGACCTGTGCAGCAAGCACTATGCCGGGTGATGCTGCACCACTGATTCTCATATAAAGTGTTTTAATATTCCTAACTACCCCATTCCTTGTGATTTCTGTATTGTAAACAAACAGCCTTTTGGTCAAATAAATTCCCTTCAGTTTTCAGGACAGTGCCCTAACTCCATC
>NW_017729025.1:97870810-97872977 GCF_001723915.1 Gavialis gangeticus
GTTGACCTGTGCAGCAAGCACTATGCCGGGTGATGCTGCACCACTGATTCTCATATAAAGTGTTTTAATATTCCTAACTACCCCATTCCTTGTGATTTCTGTATTGTAAACAAACAGCCTTTTGGTCAAATAAATTCCCTTCAGTTTTCAGGACAGTGCCCTAACTCCATCCACTGTGCTCCATCATCAAGTCCAGTACCTAGTTTGGTGCATTTAGGGCTGTGGTGGGTGTTCTGCGGTGGCTTTTTCCCACTCTACAGCGAGGTCTAGCAGGATAAAAGCTGTTTTCATGACCATCCACTACTGCAGTGAATCCGGCCAGTTATCATCTCAGTTTCAGATATTGCTATGAACTCTAAACAGGGACATCTAGCTACCTCTAGCTAATATAAAACATAACTGCCAGCAGAGCTAGCTCGAGAGAGCACATACCATCCAGTTTCTAGTAGCTGTTTTGACTCCTTGGACTCCTATTCCTTTTCAGGTGTCAATTGACCTACAAGAACTCAGACAGTTTCTCATGGGCACAAGATATCTTTCTCTCTCTCGCCCTCCTCTGAAATCAGCTGGGGGCTTTTGCTTGGGGTGTTTTAATAGATTGGAACACATAGGGATTAGGGTTGGAAGTTCTCTGTGGGACTCTTGACTCTGAGATTTGCTCCCCCTGGTGGTCTGGATGAACCTGGGTGTGTTGACTCCACCATAAAATCTTCCCTGGGGATTTTGCTCCAGGATAAAGTACTTGGAGTTTTCTAGCAGATGAATCTTTCACTGCCAAGAAATATCACATAGGCATATGTGTTACACTTGTACAGGTGCTGTAGTCTGTTCTGGGCTCCTGTTTCAAATAAATGCATGCTGGGTAAACAGCTGGGTCCACTGCTTTGTTTTCTTTCTCACTATGCTGCAAAACAGCCATTACCTGTGGGCAATAGCTCCCATCCATGCCATCTATTCTAAAATGAACTCCTTACTGTGATCTGATCTCTAAACTCAGAGCACCCAGGGAATGGAGGACACATCAAAAGGCCTGGCACAGAAGACTCCTACAATGATTGCTGAATGCCCACAGAAAGGGGGAGAAAAAAGGGCAAGGGAGGACACATTGCTAGGTGTGAGGTATGCTATCTCAAGCCAGGATAATAACCAGCCCTAGAGGGAATTCAACAAGAAAACATTCTCTTCTGGAGTGTGAGAGAGGACATAACTTGAATAAGATACTGTGCTGAGGATTGAAAACAAGGGCCTCAAACTCATGGGGTTAATGTCCAGTACAGTACTGTAAGTAGGTCACATAGAACTGATTTGGTACAGATATACCCAATCCCACATCTGTACTGGGAGAGAGGCCATGAGGAAACTGTAAAGCCAAGCACAAGGGGTCTGAACTAGAGACATCTTTGGCACTGTGCTTTGTCTTTCTCTACCTCATCCAACTGGGAAACTCAACACCCTTCCTTGGTGTCCCCAGAGGGTGAGGCAGGGCCACTGGCTCTGTGTGACAGAGGAGATGACTGTGCTCTAGAGAGGTGGTAGTTGTCCCTGCACCATGGGAGCAGGCACAGGGTCTGCAGGAGAACCCAGGAGTCCTGCCCTTCAAATAACTTTCTTCTCACCCACTGGGGCAGGCCCCCTGCAGACAACTCCTGTGCCAGCACAGACAGGACAAATGAGAGCCTGTTCCTCAACATCATTGCTGGGGACAGGCACAGCCAGACACAGGGGCCTGACACAGGGGTGGAGGAGAGGGAGTCTGAGCAGGCTTTTCCCACCCCAAGGAGCTAGTACCTGCAGAGTTAGGAGCCACAGCCCTACTCACACTACCTTGAAGGAGAAGAGAGATGGGATGACGCCGGCTTTGAGCCGCCGCTGCCCGCCATGGAGTTCAAACTCCTCCCGTGCAAAGTGCTGCGAGCAGAGGCAGGCGCCAGCGCCCGGCACCCACAGCCGGTGGGAGCCAGGCTCGACGCGCCGCACCGCCAGCAACCAGCGCTTTCGCAGCTCGTGCGCCTTGGGGAAGCTGCGGGCAGATGGAGGTGTGGGTCAGTGCTGGGCTGGGGCAGGTGCCCTTGACCTCCAGTGCCTGGCCCCACCCTGCCCTTCCCCAAACCCACGTGTCCCGCCCCCTGTGCACTAGCCCCACCCCATAGCCTCTGGCCCCGCCCAC
>NW_017729025.1:97873137-97883052 GCF_001723915.1 Gavialis gangeticus
CCCCACGGAGTTACCCCGCCCCCATAATGGTAGCCCTGCCCCATGTACTTAGCCCCGCCCCATGGAATGATAGCCCCGCCCCCAGCCAGCAGCCCCGCATGCTCGCCCCACGGCCGGACCTATGGAAGGAGAGTCCCCGGGCGCGGCTCTCGCGGGTGTCGCGGTTGGGGCAGTTGATAGCGGAGCAGGCCTTGGGCATGGCGCCGCGCAGGCCCCGCAGCAGCCTCCCTGCTTCGCGTGTCCCGGCAGCCGCGCTTCGCTGTGGCCTGACCCGAGCGGCTTGCCGTCCGTTAGCCCCGCCCCCTGCGTGGATTGGGCCTGGCGGCGCCCCGTCGCCGCGGTGTTGCCTGGGAAGGAGAGATCATGGCGGCCGAGCCGAGTAAGGTGGAGATTCAGACCCTGTTCAAGCGGCTGCGGGCGGCGCCGGCCAACAAGGTACAAGCGCGACCCGGCCCCTCCCGGCGGCCCCTTGTGGCGGCCCCAGACCATCCTTCTTCTCCCTCCCCCCACCCCGGGCTGGGGGAGGGTGCGGGACCCCAGCCCCCAGGGTTCGCTCGCGTTTGCGCAAGCGCGCGGACGGGGGTCCTCCCACCCGCCCTAACGCTCTGCTCCCTCCAGTGCTGCTTCGACTGCGGCGCCAAGAACCCGAGCTGGGCCAGCGTCACCTACGGCGTCTTCCTCTGCATCGACTGCTCGGGTGCGCACCGCTCGCTGGGCGTGCACCTCAGCTTCATCAGGTGTGTGCGGCTCTGGGTGTAGCCGGGCCCGTGGCACGGGGCGTGTGCTGGGCAGAGGCCTGTGTCGGCCCTGGGCCTCGTGCCCAGTGTGACAGAGCCGTCCGTGTATGTTGTGGGGCGGGTGTTGCGTGCGGTGCCCATGGAGGCGGATCCAGTCTCATGCACTTAGTGCGGTACGTGCCAGCGGCTGGGGCTCGTTGCAAATGGCTGGGGCGTGGGTGCCACATGCAGTGTGCCCCAAGCCTCCTGGTCAGCCTCTTCCTGGCCTTAGCTAACTTGGCCATGGGCTTGACCAGGAAGGAGGCTTTGGCTGGTAGGGTCCCTGGCGGCCGCCTTTCATCATCCCTGTTTCCGAGCAGAGTATCACTAGGTGGATTCTGCTGGCTCCTTGGACTTGTTTGAGGGCCAGTGGGTGCTGTCTGGTGCACTCTGCTCGGCATCCCCCCATTGACACTCTCATTTTAAACTTAGGACCAGCACTCCCACCCCTGTTTTTTTTTTTAATTATTTATCCTAAGCAATCTGTTGGCACCTTTTCCTGTCTGAGGGAGGCCAATAAGAAACTTGCTGGGCTGGACCGGACCCACCAGACTAAAGGTGACAAATAGGCCTGTGCCATGGACCCACCCCATGTAGCATATGGGGCCAGATAGGCCTGTGCACACCCCATGTAGCACATAGGGTCAGGGCCAGCACATGCCACATATGGTAGGTGGGGTTGGTGTGAGATCCATGGGGCAAAAAGCTGACTTCCATAGGCTAGATCTGGCCCACAGGGCATATCTTTGATACCTCTGGATTAAAGAAAGGGTTTGTATCGGGCAGGAAGGAGCAGGCCCAAAAGCACTCAGGTTCCCTACGTAGTTTGCTGGATGCAAATAAAAGTCTTCACAAGCTTCTGAGGTGCATTTCATACAAAACTCAATGAAAACCTTAAAGCACCAACGTAACCTTGGTAATCTGAGAGGAGAAGACTGGACTTTTCTGTGTAAGAGTTGGAGGGAAATGGGTGTGAGGTGCAATGTGAGGGCTACACAAAATCTTTTTGCACAGTAGCCTCAGGGGAGGGATACCTGTAGTTGTTTCTGTTCAGGCTACCAATGAGGAGGGAAGCTAGAGCCAAGCATAGGCTCTCTGATCGGAGCCTGTTAACATAGCAAAGCACTGGTGCAGAGAGCAGTCAAAAAGAAGACAGGCAGGAAGCTGTACAGAGAATACGAGTGGTGGTTTAGGGAAAGTTAAACCCTGAGCCTTGTACACACATGTACAGCATTTTATTATGCAGCATGATTTACACTCCTGGTGCAGGTACCACCCCTGCATCAGGAGGTTAGCCTAACTCATTTAGTACAATGAGGTCATATTCTGTAGGCACTAGCATATTCATAATTATTAAGCCAAACTTTCCCATTTAAGATGTCTCTGCTGCTCTGTTTACATCCTTTGTATAATTAGACTGGCTTTTTAGTAACCTCTTAATCTCACTGGGCAGATCTAGCTCTTAATTTTTCCTTAAAACTCAGGGTGTTTCTGCATGACAAAATACAGTGCTTTGTGGAGGAGATTTCTAAATTAAGTTGGATGCTGGAAACAGTACGGCTGCATTAGCTTAGTGCTTTGCCTGCTTGTTAAAACCTACTTCTCATCAGGGCTAATTAGCCTGGCACGCTACCCAGCTGAACAGACGGCTACACTGCTTCTGGTAGCAGCCAGCTGAGGGGTTTCTGGATGGCACTGCATTGTATCATACAGATGCGTCCTGAATTTCTTATCCATTGAGTTACTTTTATTGATGTTTTCTGGCATGCTGCCAGGTTCATGCTGGCATTTGAGTGCCAAACAGAAGGTGATATTCCAGGAGCAGTTGCAGTAGAGCCATGGAAGGAAACTTCCCTCTCTGTGCTGTAACACAAGGCATCTGGGTTCTAGGATTACATAGGCTCCCTATTTGCCTTTGTATTTCTTCATAAACTGCAGTTGAACATGGCAAAAACTTTCTCAAAATATCGCCATGCTAGGCTTCTCTCTCTCACTTGGTTCCAGTATATTTTTTCCTCAGATATATTATTTTCATTTCTGGAGTACAGGATTACTTTATTTCTATGCCTATACTGTAATCTCTTGGTCTGTTTTTGTTATACCGTATACCACTGTGAACAGTGTTTCTCAGGCACAACTTCATGTCAGGGTATTCAGTGAATGTCCACTGCATGCTTTGCCATTGAGGTCTTGTATGATATAGTGACTAGATTCATGCCCCGTTGTAGGATCCATGTCTATGTTCTCTGATTTTTCTTCCAGCTGGGGCCCTGGTGGTAGCTGCTGTCTTTTTTTTGTGCAACCTTCTGGTAACGGAGGGTGGGATGACTCTTGAAATGGCTCTTCCTCATGCTGGCTTCAAGGTTTCTGTCGGTATGCAGCGCTCCTTTGAGTTAGGTCTTTCACACAGATAGTGTCCCTGCAAGACTTTAAATGCAGTAGGATGAGATAAATAGATACATCTTTCATACTGTGGTGAGACCAGTTCCAGAATGACAGGATATGCTTCCTGGGGTCTTCTAGCTTGAGCTACAACATGTTAAAAGTATAGTGTTAGTGGAAAGCCTTTCTATTTGGGCATTACATTATTCCATGTGGCGAGCCAGCTGGTGAGATGCTGATCACTAAAACTCTTCTTAATTTGTTACTGTTGGTGTGGGAGGCAGGGAAACAAGGCTACAGTTAATATCCCATAATTCCCCTGCAAACTGAGACTGAATAGCAGCAGGATATCAAGCTTTTTTGATTGTTATTAATTTTTATTAATGTAGTTGATTTGTTCTTTTGCAGGTCTACAGAGCTGGATTCAAACTGGAGTTGGTTCCAGCTGAGGTGTATGCAAGTGGGCAGCAACACCAATGCGGTGAGGATCCTCTGTAGGCATTTATTTGGTTCCCCTTTCAGTAATAGACACCTGCTTCTTGCTTGTCCAGCTCTTCCTGCTATTGCACCATTGTGCTGCTGGTGCCATTCTCTTCTCTTGTCCTTTGGAGGCCTGCAAGGGAGAGAAGGCCTCTTCATTTTTCATCTGAAATCAAGAGGTCAGAATGGTGACCTTGCTGGAGAGTGCAGCTTCCTGAAAAATAGGCTTGCCGTGCTCCTTACCTCCCAAATGAGATTTTTTTTTCCCCCCAATTCAGGGCATTGGAAACTGGTCAGGGGACTTGTTCTTCCCCAACTCTCTCTTGTGATTCAGAACTGTTCTTCTCTGGGGAAGGGTGGGTTGCATTCTTTCATGCTTCTGGGTCCTGGACAGGCAAGGTCTAAGTGAAAGCTGAGTTGAACAGTGTCTCTCCAGGCAGAAGCTTTTCTCCACCCTCCCCAGCCCCAGGAAGCCCTTACTTCCCCTGCTGCTGCTTTTGTCTAGGTAGTTATAGCCCTGTTCTGTTTATTTCAGTGTGGCTTGGCTGCCAGCAGACTGACGAGTCTCTCCTTTTCAGACTGCCTTCTTCCGCCAACATGGATGCACCACCACAGATGCCAATGCCAAGTATAACAGTCGGGCTGCCCAGATGTACAGAGAGAAGATCAGGCAGCTGGCTAGTGCTACCATGGCCAAGTATGGCACTGATGTAAGTGATGACCCTGACTCATTTGATGACCTTGTGGCAAGGCAGCATCACTATTATGGCTGTGGGATGTCTTCTTTTCTTTTCAGCTCCTGATAGATGGGTTGAGTGGAACACCTGGCCATTCTCCTGAAAAGAGTGATGCTGACTTCTTCATGGAGCACACACAGGTGAAAAGAATCAGATAGGGCATTTTGCTTGGCACATGCGCCTTAGGGCTGGGGCTGTGCTGCCACAATAAGGATTGGGCCTCTCGCGGGCCCCCTGCCATCTGCCCTTGGCATGCCAACATCTTACAAGGCAAGGTTGCAGGTGTTTTTGGCACTGTGCCCAAAAATGTTGCTACCCCCTGCTCTACTGTGAGGAGCCCAGGTTTGTTGAATTTGGGTCACGTCTGGGATTATTCTTCCTAGGGTGTGGAATAAAATGAGAATTAGAGTTGGGGGCTAGGGTGGGGAGCATCAGCTGAGATAGTTAGACCTTTCAGAGTCTTTCTTCACCCCCTTCTTGGGATGTCAGATAAAGGTTGTTCTCTCAGAAATGGACAGCACAGTCCTCAGTGCATCCAATGCTTGGTCCTTGCTTTTCACTCTAAAGGAGGTCATCCAATCCAGCCCCCTTCCTGAGGCAAGTTTTATCTCTATCCAAATCTTCCCATACAAATCCTTTCCTAAACTATTACTAAAACTACATAGTCAACTCTGTCATGCAACTTACAAGGCATAGCAGTCTTATCTGCTATGGGTAAAGCAGGGGAATTCGGGTGGTCATTGTCCTGCTGTTACAAATGTTGTTAAAATACTCTCAAGAGATTGTTGACTGGTCCCTGGTATCTTCTATTTCCCCAGAGGAGCTATGATCTGTGCAGCTTAAGTACATTTCATCTGTTCATGCTTTTTGAATTACATTAGGATGCCTGCTTGCTTTGGTTGGAAGAAGGGTGATTGGACCTAAACTGGGTCATTCACCCTTGAGACTCACTCATTGTAGCATATGTTTATCTTTAAGCCTTGTGGTATATGGGACATTGCAGAGGCCAGTCAGAATCCTGCACAGTCCTCACTGGAGATGGAGAGAGCAGCCAAACCATCTGAAGCCAGCACAATGTCACGTGAGTACCTAGCTGACTAACTTCTGTTAAGAACTTGGCTTCTCTTCCAGCAGAGAAGCTGTCTGGACAGGGTTGGAAAAAGCCATGGGTGTGGGTGGAGGCTTCATTCAGCATAGTGCAGGAGGACTGATTAAACTAATCCAGACACTTGGGAAAGTCAATCTACTTCTTACCTACAGAGGATGTGCTGTTCTTTGCTCTCTCTGAAGCAAATGTATAGAGACCTAGACTTTGACTTTGGGCTTAACGGTCTTGTTTGACTGTTGCTTACTTGCAGACCTCATAGTCCTCTCCACAGTAAGCCTCTGCAGTGTATCATAACAGGTTACTTTGCAAGTGGCATTTGTAGAACAGAGGCAGGTGAACATTGCCTCAAAGTTCCTGTTTCCAAATGCATGCTGAAGGGAGAAAAAGGGACTCTGGAGAATCAGGAGGTCCAGAAACAGATTTTGCTTGGAAAAAATGTGCTTCACAGACTTCTATCTAAGATGTTGGCTTAGGTGGCTTCTTGTCATGCTCCTTGAAGTAGCTTACTGTACGGAGAACATGGGTCAGCTACTCTGGAGATATTGTAGCTTTCTGAGAAATGTCTGGGCTCTGTACATTAAGGGATAGGGAGCAGTGAGCACACTGACAAAGGGAGAGGGAGAAGAACATCTAGCTTTTTTTATTGTCTGACTGCTGGTTTTCTTTCCTTAGAGTCTAACCAAGGCCCGTCTATTGACCTGTTAAGCACATCCCCCAAAGCTCCTGTGGGTAAGTGAAATTTCTTACTCTACCACCACTCCTTTCCCCACTGCCCCATTCACTGACCAGATCAAAAATCACATCTTTTCAACACCTTGTTACCTTTCTTGAATTTAGAATAGGCACCCAGAACTTGACTACTCAAGCCATGTTAATTCTAGGCTTGTGGAAAGTTTATTCATTGTTCCTGGCATGCAGTCAGCTCCTCAGGGAGGTATCGCCTGTAGGAATGATGATCCCACCACACTGTCTTCTATCTGGAGCTGTACTGTATGGCTGGAGTTTGCCACACTCTGTTTGGCTTCTAGTGTGAAGCTCTCATCCTTCAGCACCCCTTTCACTCCCCATATTTTGTGTCTTTCTCCCTCAGACGTGTCCATGTGTCTGTCTACACACAGGCCTCCACCTGCCAGAGGTAACTGGCTAACAAATAGCCTGCGCTGGCTGCTTGTGGAACCTCTGCCTGTCCATTCTGTGACTCTGCCTTCAACTGTCAGCTTTTGGGGCAGGAGAAGACCTCCCCATTTCTGCCCCAAGGGCCAAATTCCTAGTGGAACGCATAAGGAAATTATGCTTTGTCTGTCACCCACTGGGTTTTGGGGTCTACCAAAGTAGCCAGTGCACTAATATCCCTTCCAGGTGTGACCGTGGCTGTGGGGAGACAGCACTACAGCCTACTGTGGTTGGGTTTTTGACTTTTTGGATGATGCTCCTACCTCCCTATCTGTCATGTCCGCTAGTGCTGCCTTTTCTTTTGGACTGGCTGCTGGAGCTCTGTCCATGGGGTCACTGGACAAAGACTGGACTTGTCCATCCTTGACCAGATAGGAATCACCCCTGCCTATAATGCATGAAATAGTACCTGGTGTAGCTGCAGGAAGGAGTTGTTTCAGACAGCACACCCTCCCTACCCCCATACCTGCAAAGCTTCAGGGTTTCTCATTTCTCAGAGTGGTCTCAGGGCTTTGTTTTTGGCTGGGTGAAGTCACCCAGGCTGTTGCTGTAAAACTGCATGCTATGTCCTAGACTCTGTTGTGGCTGGGCTGTAGTGGATCTCTGTGTGGGCTGCCACCAGGTTTATTAAATACTAACTTCAGCTTGTTGAGGCTTTTCTTTGCTTTTTCCTCACTTCTTTCTTTCTCCCTGTTGCAGAATTAAAACCTTCCCTAATTGGCAAGAAGAAGCCAGGAACTGCCAAGAAAGGGGTATGTATGTCTTGGCTTCTGTTGTGTAATGGGGAGAGCCCCGCTTCTCATGTGTCCCTGCTTTCTCCCTCCTGGCACTTTACTTGGGCTGCCTCCTGAACCTGAGCAGTGTTGGCCAAACCCTTGCCTTTGCCCTGAGTGAATCAACGCTCCTTTCCATCCATTCTTGCTCCCCCAATGCCTTGCAGAGGTGAAGGTACTTGAGCCTTAGAGCATTATGTGAGCATTGCTGGTAGATTCGCCATGCATGGGGCCAGTCCCACCTTTCCCTACACCAGTAGTCAAGTTCATTCCCTAGTTGCTCTCCCTGTCCTTGGTGTACCCCCTTCAGGTACTGCTTGCTTTGTGTTGTGGCACACAGAATTGGACAGACTGAAGACCTGATCTAGCCCAGTGAGGAGGTGGGGGTTGTTGTCTGGAAGTGACTCGCTGAGTTTCTAATGGCTATGAATTGTCTATCTTTGTTTCTGGGTCTTTCCCAGTTGGGTGCGAAAAAGGGTCTTGGAGCCCAGAAAGTAAGCAGCCAGAGCTTTACTGAGATTGAGCGGCAGGCCCAGGTGGCTGAGAAGCTGAGGGAGCAGCAAGCTGTGGAGTCTGGAAAACAAGCTGAGGAATCCATGTGAGTGTCAAGCATGGGAGAAACCTTTTGTCAGGGGCCAAGTATTTGCTTGCCACAGCAATGAAACTGGCATGATGAGGCTGACTTTTTTTTTTTTTAGAAACTTCTCAGCTTTGGGTGCAGGACTAGCAGCAAGGTAAATCTCTGACCTACAGAGGCAGTAGTCTGAAGCAAGAATAGCCCCTACAGCAGGATAAACGCTGCTCTGTCTTGGTTGCTTGAATTAGTGTCTCTGAAAGGGCCTTAGGTCAGCAGAAGTAGTATTTTCTTACTGCTCTGTAAGTTCTGGGTCTGTTCTACTAATGCCATGTAAGGGCCTGCCATAAAACTTGGCTGGGATTGGAGAGCTTTTGTTTGAACTTGAAGGCTGTGTCTGCCCAAGGGAAATAAGTTTGTTTTTATAAGCAGGCAAGGTTCTTTGAGCAAGCATTTAACTCGTAAATCCTAGTCTAGATGGTATGACATTGAGCTGAAATGACACATCTTCTTTACTTATAGGCTTAATGCCACATCTGTGCACACACTGTTGTAAAAATGGACCTTTGTCAGTGTAGACATGGCCAGAGTTTGGGTTTTGGTTTTTTTTTTGTTTTTTCCCCCATCCCCAAACACAGTTTATCCATTTGGGAGAGGCAAACTGTTGGATTCACAACAGCTGTTTCCTTTAGAGTTACCTCAATGCGACTGGCCTATCAGGAATTGCAGCTTGATCGAAAGAAGGAGGAGAAGAAACTTCAGAACTTGGAAGGAAAGAAACGTGAACAAGCTGAGAGACTGGGCATGGGATTGGTGTCCAGAAGGTACCTGATTCTGGGTGGGGTGGGTGTGAGGGGTACACTCTTGAGTGTGTTGCTTTGGCTTAAGATTTCTGTAGGAATTAGCTTGCTGCCATCTTAACAGATGAGTGTCTGATGTGTTTGATTTAGTTGCTAATGTGGCAAGTGGCATCTAGAACCACTCTGTTCCCTGAAGGGGAATGAAGCCTTAAGTTTTATCTGGAGAATCTGGTTTGCCTTTGATGCTCCCAGAAAACTGAGATGTGGCCCTTTCAGCCTCTGAGTCTTACTGTGGTGGCAGCTGCTCTTGTTATAGACCTTGGGTATATCTGGCTGCATCCCATTCCAGACTCTGCTGTCTCTCGGAGCCTGCATTTTCTCCAAGTTGAGTTGAGACAGATTGGCACTAGTAATGGGTGGGTGTTTTCAGCCCCATTTTGGGCCCTCTGGAACTAGAACCTTGATCCTCTGCCTTGTTTTCCTAGTTCTGTCTCGCACTCGGTGCTGTCTGAGATGCAAGTAATTGAGCAGGAGACCCCACTGGCAGCAAAATCTTCCCGCTCCAGGTTGGACTTATTTGAGGATGCTGGAGGCTTTACATCTGGACCCCCCAAGTAAGCCTGAGCTTCCCTGTGGCCTTTGGTTTAGTTCTAGGTCATGTGGTGTAGCCTGGCTGAGTCCCCCTCTGTTTGATCCATAGGTATAAAGATAACCCCTTCTCACTGGGAGATGCCTTCAGTTCACGATGGGAAACGGACTCCTCCTGGGGTGTCGACAAAGGGGAGGAAGAGGCTGAAGTGACAATTTCCAGCATCCGGCCCATTGGAGAGAGGTAAAGTATACTCCCTTGCTATTGCCAGAGGTCAGGCTCTAGACCCTAGGGGTATGCCTGCCAGGGAGAGTGCTGGTTTGGTGTTCCTGAGGAGCCAATAGCGATGCCAATGTCCACCTACTCAAGTCTTGTGCTGTGGAAACCCCCATAGGCAAAACATCTGAACACTAGCACTGAAAATGGAAAATACCAAGTGTCTGCAGTGGCTTCTAGGTAAAAGGAGTGTTGGCCTCTACTGTTCTAACAAGGAAGTGGATGGCTTGGGGATACAACAGGAACT
>NW_017729025.1:97888052-97895027 GCF_001723915.1 Gavialis gangeticus
CCAATGTCCACCTACTCAAGTCTTGTGCTGTGGAAACCCCCATAGGCAAAACATCTGAACACTAGCACTGAAAATGGAAAATACCAAGTGTCTGCAGTGGCTTCTAGGTAAAAGGAGTGTTGGCCTCTACTGTTCTAACAAGGAAGTGGATGGCTTGGGGATACAACAGGAGCTTCATGACCACTAGCTATATTTGGTTGTGCTAAACTGTCCTAGTGGACAGCAGCTGCTGCATGTGGCTTTGTAGGTTTGTAGGGAGTCTGAGGAGCAGAGCCCATGAACTGCCTTCCTGGCTGCTTCAGTAAGTGCAAAACTTGGAGAGGTCTCTCGTCATCTCCTTAGACCCACCAATCGGAAGGAGGCAGAGAGCAGGGCATCCATAGTGGAATCAAATGAAGCTCGGCAGAAATTTGCAGGGGCCAAAGCCATCTCCTCAGACATGTTCTTTGGGCGGGAAGCTGATGCTGAGGTAAGTGCCACACTTGCCTTGCCCTGCTGCACCCACTTCCAGATGCTTGGTCTGGTTCTCCACCTTTGGACAGACCCTGCCTTCTGCTCAAACCCTGGCTTTGGCCTTTTGTAGCTAGATCTGAGTCTTGTTCTATTTTTTTTTTCCTCGGTGCAGTATGAAGCCAGGTCCCGATTGCAGCAGCTTTCAGGCAGCAATGCCATCAGCTCCGCAGACCTCTTTGGGGAGGCTGAGAACACACATTCAGGTTTGTTAGCACCTAGTGTGGGAAGAAGGGTGGTCCTGGAGCTGGGAGTCTAGAGTACTATGTCTGGGGACCAGTGTGGAGCTTATCCCCCTGTCTTCTGCAACAAGACCTGTAGGAATGGGGGGCCACTGTTCTTGCATTCTGTCCCCAGCCCTCCTGCTGGCTCTTTGCAGGTGGGGTGTCAATTGGGAATGTGCTACCTGCAGCTGACATCGCTCAATTCAAGCAAGGAGTGAAATCTGTTGCTGGGAAAATGGCTGTTCTAGCCAATGGTGTGATGAACTCACTTCAGGTGAGGAAGGGGGACTCTGGACTGGGGGTGGATCTGGATATCAGTTTCCTGCCCAACTGTACATCTTCAGGTGAACTGCAGAGCAAATAAGTTGAATTTGCAGCCTCTTATTTGTCTCATGCTTCACCTGTGCATACGTATGTGCATGTGTGAATGGGTAGTGGTTTTGAAAGCAAATTCCTTTGTATGGCTTTCTGCTAGAGTTACTATCTGTGCCCTGCTGGTTGAGACCATTCCAGGCTGCTGTAGTAAGTGGTGGGGGGGACCCTTGCTGCTCCAGAAACAATTTGCATTTTTCTCACTACACCTTTGGGTAGAACCTACCAGGTTGAGGCTGCTTTTTTTTAAACCTGCCCCTTGGCCAGGTGTCTCTGGGTGGTGTGGTTTTGCTTTGTGCTGCTCCCTGCCTCTTGGGTACCCAAGAAGGTTAAGCTCAGGGCTTTTGCATTTGTCCTCTTGTTAGTGTACATGCAGTGTGGTGTAGACAGCGGCTAAGAGTGTGTTTCCTTCCCCAGGATCGTTATGGCTCTTATTGATGAACCAGGGACTGCAACTCACAGGGATGTCAGCAGAGGCACTGATTTCACTTTGAATTGCCTGGAGTAAACTGCAGGATTGTGTTTTAATGTGTCTGGGGTGGGGTGGGGGGAAATGGCCATGTCCTAAATCCTTTTTAAATAGCTCTGGACTCTGATCTGTACTGGAATCGGTATGCCCTCAAACATGACCCTACCTGTTTAACCAATGAAGAGGGAGGCCTTTTTCCAGAAACTCACACTGCTCTGAACCGTGGAACAGAAGCTACCAGTTGCGGCCATTATGAATGCTCCAGACCTCCCTGGCCCACATCTTGTTGTCTTAAAAGTGACTGCTGTAACCAGGAGCTCTCTAGATGCCATGTGTTCTGCTCAGTGCTGCTAACTGGTGCCCCTTCTCATACAGGCTAGTACAGCAGAGATGACAGCACTGGGTGGAAAGATGTGTTCAGTTACCATAGGCCAGGAGAAGAGGTGGGGATGGAGGAGCTGCGGTTACCAGTGAAGATGGGGTGGGGGTTTCCCAGTGCCTGCATTTTGCAGCATGATGCAATGTTACTGCTTACTGCTGTAAAATCAAGTCACATGACAGTCTTTGAATTAGGAAAAGTGCTTGGGCATAACAATCTAGTAAAGCAAAAAATTAGCCCCTGTTTACATTGGGCAGCAGAAACCCTGGATCTGGAGGGAGCTAAACCTGGCAAAGGTGCCTACCTGCAAGGTGGGTGGAGCAGCCCAGTCTTCTAGTGTTTCCCCAGCTGCTTCTAACTCTGAGGCAAGGGTTTGCTCTACCCAGGCAGAACATGTCAGAGTTGCTGTAGCATGTGATGTGGAGAATTGTGTAAGGTTTGCAGTTAAAAGATACCTCCTGGCCGCTTGCTTCCTGATCTCCCTTGCATTGGGCCCTTGAGGGCTGGGTGCAGTGTCTTTGGCAATGGAAGAAAGGCATCTCTCTCTCCCTTTTTTTAAATTACAATTCTTTCTAAAAAGGGAGGTAGTGGCCAATTGTTCCACACGCCCAGCTTCATGTGGAGTCCACCTGTGCCCAGGGGCATGCGCCTGCTCCACTGGGCCTCCCCACTCCTGGTTTGCACTGACTTGTTCTATCTGAATTCCATGCCCTAGCCACCTCCTGTCTGTGCATATGAAGATGGGAATAGCTTTTGTTATTGGCAGAGGCTGTACCCTGTTCTTCTTCCCTTATAGCAACTTTGGACCTTTGCTTCAAGTTATCTTACTTGAATTAACTGTCTCTGTGGGGAGCAGAGGAACTGGAGGAAGCGATGGGCTGATCTTTGTTCTCCCCGCAGTGCTGCTTTGAGGCCTAGGTAGCAAGGGAATCTTCTCTATTGCAGCCAGCAATGAGCACAGTGCAGAGTGTGTGGAGCCTTTGCATGTAGCGCACCTGCCTGGGAGCCTCCCTCATTGTGTCTTAATGCCTTGCCACTGGCAGGTGAAACTACTTCATGATACTGAGTTCTCTCCTTATTTCACCTGGGGAGCTGCATTATGATTTGATAAAGACTTCAGTACTGCACCAATTGTCAGCAAAGAGGTAGCTTCAGCCAGTGGCTACTATGCCCTGCCCATACTGGTCTGGACTCTCCTGCCAGCCCTTTGCCATCAGTGGCTACAGGTTGGGCCTGCTTCCCCTGTAAAAGGGACACAGTCTCTCTTTCCCACATCTGGATGGGCATTAGTAAATCCTACGCTGATGGGCCTGTTTGTTGGAGGGAGGGAAAGGAGGGAGATGGGAGGGCTCTAGCCCGTGCCTTCAGGGCTGAGCAGGGTCTAACCCTTCCCCCAGCCTGCTGTTCTTCATCGCACAGTGCAGTAGTCACTGACTTTTTCCTTACAAACTTGAAAGAGGTGAGTGTCTGCCTTGTCTTTCTGCAAATTTTCTTTCACCCCACCCCTGTGCTCCCTCAGTTTCTGTTCCTTGGGCTCTGAAATATGCACTGATGCTTAGATTTTAACTATCAAGTTGTCTCAAGAGTGAAGCACAGGCAGCCTCTCCCGCACCCTGCTTCGGAGAATGGTGGGTGTTCCTTGGGGCCTGATATTCTCTCTGCTCTTCTCTGGGTTGTTTATATTATGTAGGAGATAATGGTATTAATGTGCTATGTTTGTGGCAGGGCTCGAGGCTCTGCTGTATAAGGGGGAGTGAAGTGGAACTTTTTCCTCAGCTGAATAAAAGAACCCCCTGTGTGATCTCCAGCTTCTCTCTTTCTGGGTCAGGCATGCAGTGCTGCATGGCATGAGGCAGGAGGAGCAGTAGTGGCTATGATATGAAATGTACAACTTCTGAATAAAGAGGATAAAGCGAACTGAATTAAGGCAAGGCCATGTTTATGCTACCTCCTCCCTTACCACTTGCTGCTCTTGTGACAGGAGTTTGTGCCTCGTTCTAGTGGCATACCATGGCTATGATGACAGAATCGGGTGGGGAGGAGAGCTGGAACTGTGCAGTACGCATACGGTGCAAGTTGACTCAAGTATATTTCTTACTCAGCACGCAATACTGGGCTGAATCTCTTGTCAAATTAGTCCACCCTCTCTGGAAGTTGATGTCTGTAACCACATGTTAGGATTCCTATACACAGGTTCATATTGAGAGAATGTAGCAGTACTTTCAGAACGTAAACCATACGATAGGGGCAGTATTGCTATCCCCAGAGCAAGTTTTAACCATAACTCTGGTTTTCCTGGGTTTAACTTCAAAGGCATCTGACTTTAAGGCACAGAAACATGGAGTTAGATAACATAGTAACCTTTGTTATAGGTTGTTGATAACTGTGATGTGTAGTGTAAGGAAACTACTGCTAGGTCCTCTTGAGTGTTTCAGTAAAATAAAGTTGGTGATTCTCAGTCAAGGTGCCACAATATCCTGGGGTGCCTTGAGATGCTTCCAAAGGTGCTGTGGGATGCCACACAGTGTTAGTGCTGTTAGGAGTACAAATATGGTTCACAAGATAGTCCTAGAGATTTCAAACATAGTGTTAAAAATCATTCTGCCCTGTTGAGATCTATCCAAGATATTTGCAACAAGAGAATGGCTTTTATTACATTTCTGTAGTAAACAAAAATGAGTGAAAGCTAAGAGCTAACTTCCTGAGGGGTGTCTCAGATCTGAAAAGATTGAGAACTGTTGGCTTAAGTGGTGAGGTTGGTAAGGCCTTGTCCCCAACATGGTAGAATTTTTTTTTCTTCTTGTCTCCAAAAACCCTGGGGAATATTGTAGGTAGGAATGGGCAGAGCTCAGCTGCTGTCCCAGCAAAACTAGAAAAGAGGAAATTGGCATCTCTGAAGTTCCTGGCACTGGTTAGCAGAGTTGACAGGTTGAACCAAATCTACAGGTGATGGTAGCAGAGCTTCTTACAGGCCAATTTGGTACTGGAGATGAACACCGCAAACAGCATAGGTAACAACTTTTTTTAGATAATTTAAGTAATTTGTTCTCTACAAAAAGTGAAGGAGAATAACAAAAGAGGGTGGGGAATGGATATTGATTCAGAGCTCTTGGCATGTGATGAAGGGGATGCAGCCCTACTGTGGGGAAGAGGGTGTGGGTTGCAGGAAGTCCTAGAATGCAACCCCCCAGTATAACAGCACATGAATGTTAAAACTCAGAGCTGGGGAAAAATGGTACGTTTGCCAAAGAAATGAATTTTTTAATGGAATTTATTGCTAAATTCAGGTGCCTTGTCACTGAAGAAGTAAGTAGTAACTGTTGAGCTGTAAGAGGAAGATTCCCAAGTACCTCGGTCTCTCACTGGGGTCTGGAGCAGTATGCCAGCCTGGTTGGTTAACCCATTGATTTCAGTTTTGTCAGAGGAGTGCAAATCTTTGGCCCTGTTCACTTTTTCCTGGCTGTTAAATTCTGACTGCTGCTGGCACCTCCATATGCCATATCCCCCCCCCATCAACCCCCCACTTACATAGATAAGGTACAGTGTGAACGTTTGGGATACTGAGTTTAGTACTCTTGCCTTCCGTCTTGCAGTTGAGGATGATTGTCTTGTATGCTCCTTCTGTCTTTATAACTCAGAAAGGAAGGCCTGTGGGGGTGAAGCCCCAGAGTTGATGGACATGCTTCCCTCATTTGAGAAGAATGAGACATTCTTCAAATTGGCAGCCAGGAACAAAGGGATGTTTTTCAAACTGGCAGCACTGGTGTTACAGAGTGCATCGGGGAGCAGCAGTTGCTTTGAAAGAGGCCAGCTTTGAATCCTCTGCCAGAGGGGTCGTCTAGTTCAGCCCCCAGTGCATGGGTCCTGAGGGTTAGTACTTCTGCCTCCCTCTGTAACAGTCTCAGGCTCTTGCGCTACATCCACTCACACGCTGTAATGTACAGCTGTACTCTGACTTCAGACTGGCCATAGAGGAGTGGGCAGAGGCAAGGTAGAGCTGTAGGTTACAGTGAGGGGGAGTCACTGTTCCACACTAAAAGGGGTGGTGCACAGGTGCAGGCATGTGTACACGCTGGCCCTGGCGGCTGTTGCAAGGAGCTCAGAGACGCATGCACTGGGGAAAGGATGGGACTCGGAGGCAACTCGCTGCTTGAGACGATGCAGTGCATGTGCTCAGACCACCTGTGCTTGGCCCGGATTGTGGGAGCTGGGCTCAACCACCAGCCTGGGCAGGTCACGTGGGCAGAGCTGTGCCCTGGCACGTGGGCTGGGGAGTGGGGGGAGCTGGGCTGGCTGCACCAGCACTGGCTTGGGGAGGGGAGGGCCAGGATGGAGGGAGGGTGGCCATCATAGAGGACACTCTGGTTTTCTGCTACTCTGTCCCTTATTGATACAAAACCCGATGCCTTTATGTTCTCTATTTTTCTCTTGAAGAGAAAAATAAAGGCATCTGGTTTGTATCAATAGAGGACAGAGGACAACTGGACTGTCCTCTGGCTACCCTAGCTGGAGGGCTTGCCCCTGCGCTTGGGGTCAGGAGCAGGTTTTACCCTGTGGTCAGGCTGGGCTGGGGGCTTTGCTTTCCTGTGTACCAGGGCTGCAGCCTCCTCTCGGTGCCTCAGGAGCTCCAAGAAGGGACATCACTGCTGGGTCCTGCTTTCCCCAGACAAGGAAAAGAGTTTGGAGCTTGCAGCAATTACTCCAGATGCAGTGTGTATGTGAACCAGAACCTCCCCTTATGCATCCCCCAAGGTTTGCTATGGCAGCAAGGCAGAAAACAGATTCTGGCTACTGAGCAAGTCAGGAGAGTCTCAATACCAGCATCAACGGGAGCAGCTATTACTGCTATGTACATTCAGGTACTGCTATACAACACTGTCCTATTCCCAGAGCTGTAAGACCTTCCTAAGGCAGTGGTTCAAGTCCAGGGGAATTGTAGGAAAAGATCGAAGTCCTGGGATACTTTGATAATTCTTCAGGGGAAAGTGTATTAAGCCCTGGGGTCCTCAGACTGTTTCATA
>NW_017729025.1:97895219-97918127 GCF_001723915.1 Gavialis gangeticus
GTCCTCAGACTGTTTCATAGTGTTTCTCCCAACCCCCCCCCCCCACAAACAGAGACAAGAATGAATGTTCATCTCTCCTGGGCCAGACAGGTTTCTGATGGAGCATTTGTAAAGCAGTCATGAAGTGTCTGGGGCAATGGTCTGGCGAGGCCTGTGGAAGGACTGTGGCCAGCAGTTAATGGAGACATTGGTGAATAGTCAACACATGATCATGCATTTCCACAGACTCAAACTGACAATGGTTCTTTCCTTGGCACTCTCCAAACATAAAGAACAGCCTTAAAAAGAAAGGCAACAATGACCAATCAGATTCATAGTAGGTCCATAGCAAGGATGTAGTCTCCAGAGAAAAAAATACATTGTTGCCAAGGAGAAGGTAACAAAAATAACATTAATCAGTACCCCTGGGTCAGAGCTAAGGCTGTTGTGATAAAAACCTGTCATTTCTTTATGCTTGCTGAAAACCATCTGCTTATTGTATGGGAACAGTAAAACCTTTACATTTAAGTGCTTTTAAATGGTATGACAAGTAAGTAAACTGCTGTCTCTCAGCACCCTTAACTTACATTTTTTAAACAAAGTTTTGGTATTTAGAGTTATATTATTGAGCTCTTTCTGCACACAGTGCAGAAGAAATACATGTTCCCAAGGATTTAGAATCTAGGTTAGACACTGACCAGACGGTCTAGATATTTTCACATTTCAAAGCTAAATAATTTGGGACACCTTCATTTTTTCACCCTATATATGTAATTCCAACTCTACAACCTTGGGAAACAGTTCCTGGTATCATCCCTGGGGCCACTCAATCCCTGGGCTGCAAGTCATTCAGCCCATGGGGCTTTCTATGGCTCCAGAAATTTGGAGTGGGGGAGCAGTGGCACAACTCTTCTACTACAAAATTTCAAGACCCGTGGGAAGCCTCAACCCCTGGGCCCTGCAGATGTGATTGGATACCTGATCCTGGGAAGCAGGGGTAGTGGTAAGTCCCAGTTCTGGCACACAAGTGGGCCGCTCAGCCCCTTGAGCCCAATCCTGGCACATAGCAGGGAGGCAGTGCTGGGGCAGCCTCCAATCCTGGAACACGGGCTTAATCCAGCCCATGGACAGAGACCCTATGCTGTGCATCTGGTCTGCAGGGCCAAAAGGTTGAGCACCACTGCCTTTGGCTATGGGGGCATGCCCACTCCTTCCCCTATTCAGTACCATTTGTACTGCCCTTTGTGGAGCATGTTCTGGTGTGTATTCCACCTCCAATACTGTACTAGCCTTTGGGCATGGTTGCGGGCTTAGACGGATGAAGCTGTGAAACATGTTACTGTTTTACCTTATGGCACGTGGTGGTGCTGACTCCTTAGGACAGAACAGAGCAGGAGACCCCAGGTTTAGCATTCACCTTCCACAGCATGCTTTATTTCCTTCATGTTATAGTCACTCCCAAACAGATGGGAAAGTTATAGCAGTTTAAAAACATAATAAATAAAATAAGTTATAATAAATAAATGCCCCTGCCCTCATATTCTTCTTGGGTGGGGCAGGGACCTAGGCATGGGAGGTTTTGAGTAGAATTCTTCTTAAACCAGATCCCTCAGGCAACCAAGACCATTTGGATGCCAACCCCACACCCTTGGGAAACAGTTCCTGGTATTTGGCACCTTGAAGCTTTCTGTGACGGAAGAGAAGCAAGGAAGCTCCTTCAGACTGAGAGACAGGGGCAGGAGCTAACTGGCTTTTGGGGAAGACTCAAGCAGACTGGGAGATGCCAAGGCTGAGCTCCACGAGCTTCTGGGCTTTGAAGTCCAAGCTGCTGAGCTCTGCAGGAATAACAGGGTGGTGGAGGCTTCATTCTTCCAGTTGTAAGGGCAAAATTCAGGTAGGATTTTGAGTCCTTTGCCATATCAATGCCTGCACCTATTTAGCAGATAACTCAGATTAAGTCAAGATAAGCTCCCTTCAACTCCTGTCATATACCATCCCAGCTAGCACGATAGCTAAAACACTGCAGACCACAAGGTGCATGACAAGGGGAAATTTATGTGCTATGTCCACCCTGTTGCTGCTCTTAAGATAACAGTAAATTATATTATGATGGCATTAGAAGGAGCATGTTCCCAGAGAGGACCCTGTGGCTAGCCCAGTACAACAGATGAGCACAGTGCAGTATTTAACTGAATATCTAGTTTCTTTGTTTGCTCTGGCATCTCTTAGAGACCAAGGAGAAAGCAGAGAAGAGTAGAGAGGGCAACAACTAGGTCTTACTTTTCTGGGAATTACAGAACTTTCTTCCACCTTTGCCCTAGGACAAGTGCAGCTTTACCAGGAATAATCTGAGTGAAGCTCTTGGGGAGATGGGATTCCATCTGTACTAGCTCTCCCTCTGCTCCTCGCACCTAGCAAGCACGGGAAGGTGAGATCAGTGGTGAGAAGAATATTTCCTGCCAGCTGTAGAATGCCATGGGGTGGTCTTCCTAGGGCGAGTTTTGGGTCATTTGTCTTATTTGCCAGCAGGGGGCAGCATAACTCTTCAGCTGGACGTGGCCTCAGTTCTGGGCTCTGGATGAAAGAGAGATTCCTCTGTCAAGTCTGGGACAGGAGCTGATGGTGGTTTGCAGGGAGGGGCTTGAGGCACCTGGGAGTGGTGTGGAGGGAGGCACATGCAATGGAGATGCAGGTGGGACCTAACTTCAGCCTCCGGGCAGCGGTGGTCTTCCGTCCTGCATCCCATCAGTTGCGGGGGAGTCAGGAGGAGGAGTTGGTAACTTCACATCAGTTCTCCGAGGAGTCTGTCTCTTCAGCGGAGATATCACTCTCCGTATCCACTTTCCTACGGTGGTGCAGGGGCTTCCAGGGGGAGTTGATTCTGGGGGAGTTGCGGGAAGGCAAGTTGGCTGGCTCCCCACTGGAGCTGGCAGGAGTGGAGATAGAGAGCCCTGAAACCTGAGCTACCCTGAAAGAAAAGACAAACCCTAGGTGGTCATCAGCAACCTTCACCCCATAAGTCGTTCTGCCAGGGGGAAGCCAGAGATGATGGGGGCCATTGCCAAAGAATTCACTCGGTGACTGGGGGGAGATGTTCACAGCAGACTAGGGAACCCCTGCTCTGACAGCTAGCGGGACAGCTTGGGGGCTTGATTCCGTGAATCCTCCCTCATGTGCTGAGGAACTCCCCGTCTCATGCCACAGTCTGTGCTCCACTAGCTCTCCCCCTGGTTTACTCTGCCATAGCAGACTGAGCATGCACATATAAAAAGCTCTTCCCCATGCCCTGGGGGTTCTCTGCTACCACTGCATCTCACTGCAGACAGCTTTCTGCTCTGCTTCTCAAGCATGTGCCAAGGACTTCTGTCTGTTGCACCCTACATAAAAAGGCCTTTGCTGCCTAAGCTGAAGGGCTCCTTCATCCATTGTCCTAGGGCTGGATGAGAGGAGAGAGGACAGTTCCTAATCCCAGCCTCCCAGCGTGCTGTGCTGGATCTGTTACCTTCCTTTCTTCTCTGGGCACTTACAGTTTCTCCAGTTCCTGGTCCATGGGAGGGTCGAGAAGCAAATCTCCTTTATCTGGCAGAGCCCCTGGAAAACAACAGCAAGGCACACTTCAGTGTAGAGCCTGGCCACGTTGCAACAGGCTTCATGCAGAGTCCCTGCTCGGGGCTCTGCCACAGGGGTATTCAGTATTGGGCTTAAGTGGCTGAAAAGACCCTCCCTGCCACCTCAGAGATAGCTGCCTATACAAACTGAGGAACCACAGGCAAGAAATGGAAGTCCCAGCATACACCCCTTGGCTGAGTTGTTCACTAACACAGCCAAGCTCGGTCTGAATGTGAGGGATGGGAGAAAAACCCAGCCAAGCAACCTACACAGCCAGGGGTTACGGAGGTCCCTCCACTCTGCAAAACAATACAGTGGCCTAGTTACAGAAAGGTGAACGTGTCCCCCCAGGCAGCACAGGATTAACAGCATCATTTCCTATTAGCGAGCTAGCCATATGCATGGGCATTAACCATATCTAGAACAAAGTGGGCAATGGACTGGTAACTGGCTGCTGTGTAGACAGGCCTGAATCTGAGAGTCAGAAGCCGGGGTTACAAGAGTGGCCTGAAGGCTGTGGGGACCCATCTATCAGTGTCACTGGGAACTTGTGGTAGCTCTGAGCTCTGGCATGAGGCCCAAGCATTCCCCACCCCAGACAGTGCTTACAGGAAGGCAGCTAGGCCCAACCCTGGTTGTTCATTAGGCATGAGGAAGACAGGACTGGATAGGCTGCTCTCTGGTAGCAGCTGTTGTCAACATGAGCAAGATATGCTGGTGGGATCGGCCTGTGGTCATCTCTCTTGTCCCTCACTGGAAGGCAAGGGTCCTGATGAGGCAGATAAGGTTCTTTGGGTAAATCCGATATCTTTTATCAGACCAACTCAAATAGTGGGGAAAATTCTTCTTAGCAAGCTTTCGGGCCCTTTGTCAGGCTGAGGAAATGTCCTGATGAGGCATGTTAGTTGGGCTGACAGTTGCATGCAATGTGGGGAGGTGACTGGGCCTGTTGTGGCAGCAGTTTACATTGCTGCTCTTCTAAATTACACTGGCAAGAAGGGCAGAAGCCTCCTACAAAGCCCCTCCTGTAGTTACCATTCCCTCACACAGAGACAACCAGAACTATTTTGCTGCCTTGGGCAAAATAAATCTTGGCACCTCCTCTCCCATGTTCATGTGTTAACCATGGCACCCAATCAGAAGCCACTGATTACTGATCAGTGCTACAAAGACTGTCCTGGGCCACAGCCCAGTTTGTCTGTAGGAGAGGCCAGCCCTGGGCAGAGTGAGTCAGGCAGGCATGCCCAGAGATGGGAGCCTTGGCCAGGCCAGGTCTGTGCCACTATATAACCCCAAGTACAAACAGGCTTCAAAGCATTAGCAGGAGTGAAACAACAGGTTAGTATCATTCAGTGTCCTTGGGATGAGCGTTTTGTATTGCCATGTTCTGTCTGTGGGTTTTGACCCTAGTTTTTTGCTTCTTAGGCAGGCAGGATCTGTGGATTCATACCCCCACCTAGCATAGGGCACTTGGCATAGGTTCTCAAATATGGCAATTTATGGCCACCAAGTCAATTAGACCCTAAACAGGTAGCAGGCCCCTAGCTGCTTCCATTTCTGGGCCCCCTCCCACAAACATCAGACAAGCCAGGTACTCCAGCATCCCTGGCACCAGGAGATGGGAGCCCAGGAACTGAGCAGTGTTCCAGCCTGCTCTCTGTCATGAGCTCAATTAAAAGAATAACCCGGCTAAATCCTGGGTTTGTTCCTGCATTTGCAGAATGCACAGTGAGGTCTCTGGGGCACGTGAATTACTTGGGCGAGTCAGTAAATAACACTTAAAGGATTCGTGAATCAATATTGACACTGGAGTTAGGCTGCAGATTCCAATCTGCCTGACAAACTCATTGGTGCCGCCCCAGCCAGAAGGAGCAGCTCTAATCCCCACTATTCTACCAGAGGGGCTGCTGGCTTTGTGAGGCCCCAGAGAGACTAGAGAGAACACAGACCACTGTGGGAAAGCTCCTTTGCTCCTGAAATTTTCCCTTGGAACTGCCCTGGCTGCAGGGCTATGGGGAGCCTGTGATCCTCTGCAGACCAAAGCCTATTGAAATCATCCTGCAGGAAAGATTAAAAGACATCAGGAGAAGAATCTTCCTTTCCTTGCCAAGATGCTAGCACCTGTTAGACTTGCGGCAGCTGCCCCTCCCCTGTAAGAGGCCTCGGCATGAGGCTGGCAGGGAGCCAGGGGACTGGCCTGTGTTAATGGAAAGAAAAACCCACACACTTTGTACAGGGTACAATGGAAGCTGTGGGCAGGGCTTTCTCATCCCATCTGTTTTCTTTGCACCTTGCTGGAAGTGGATTCTGTAGCACTAACAAAAAAAGCTTTGCTTGGTACAATCCATACATCTCCTTCCTCAATGAATCACTGCTCCCTAAGCCTGTTTGCAGAGGGGATTGCTGGGTTGTATTCATGTTCCTTTGATACATAATCTCTGTGTTGCTGGGTAAGCAGCCCTGCCCCAGAGAAACATTAGCAACAGAAATGGACTGTTAAGAGAGGGGGCTCAGCCAGGGAGGGGATGATTCTGCTTCTTTGCTATGACACACCTGTGCAAAGAAGCAGGCCCACAGGGAAGAGAAGTGCAGTTTCCACTGAGACTCTTCTCTGAGGTGTGGCAGACTATCAGACAGTCAGGCATGGAGCTATAGGAACAGAAACACTACCCATGCTGCCCCTCTGCTTTTCTTGGCATCACATGGTGGGATAGGCCTGTGGTCATCCCTCTTGTCCCCTGCTGCAAGGCCAGCATCCTGAGAGATCAGAGCTTCAGGCATCCAAATATTCTTCTTTGGCCCTTGGACAGCCTTGGGGTGCCAAATTCAGCCTTGCCAAACTCAGCTGACAAGTGAGCTCCTCCCTTTCCTCTTCAAGAAAGGAAGGGAGGTCACAAGAAGGAATAAGGGAGCTGGCACAGGACAGTGGGTTTTGAAATCCATGCAAATTAAGTAGAGTTCTTGGCCTCCTAACAAGAAGCCAATGCAGTGCCCCAGCCCTCCTGATCTTGGACAACATTGATCTATGCAACAGACGAATGGGATCAAGTTTTGATGATCCATGTCCTCTGCACTAACGTGGACCCATGTGCTACCATCACTGGTTTCCACAGTGGTCTGGTAGAGAACTTTGGGTGGCTACAAGCCTGTGACAATTAAGAGGATTTGACCAGATAATAAATAACCTGAATAATCCAACCAGCTGTGTCTCCTCTCCCTTGGGCCTTATTTTCTGATGTTATATTGATGTATTTTACACTGTGATCAGATTTTCGCTAAATGGCAGATTTTTGTACCAACAACACACAACCACATGGGTACAACTGTCTGAGGAAGCAGGAGGTTCCTGTTGTGGTGGGGGAGATAGAAGGGAAGGTCTGGGACCCTGCTAGGATCTTTTGCTGCAAGGGCACAGCAGAATTTTTTAGCACTTGAGATGCATTTCTTCTTCCCTTTTCTCTTGCAGTCATAGACCATAGTCACTTAACACTGGGGGAAAGGAAACTTGAACTCAGTTTCCTACTACTGCAACTGATGAAAGCAATCAGTCACCTTACCTCCTCCTGACTCCTTCCACCCAGTGTTAACTGAATATATCTACTCACAATATTGCTATCATGAGGCATCATGTGATAGAGATAAATGAAGCAATTCATATCTCTCTGTTTTGTTGCTTCAGGCACTTCTCCTCTCAGGCAGATATTGCCTGTGCTTTGAAGAATGACAATGAAAAATAGGTGGCACAATTGTGTAGTACATCCCAGAAAAATTTTGACTCAGAAAAATCCAGGCAGACCCACAGGGGTTTGAGGAGGGCTTCTTCTTCCCTCACCTAGAGCTCTGTTGAGCCCATGATGCTTTGCAAGTGCCATCAGGAATCCATAGAAAGTCAGTCTCTGGACACTGCTCAGTACCTCTTTGACAAGGGTGGATGGGGGACAGCTACATGAAGAGAGGAAGCAAAATTAGCATGACTGGTAGAACATCACCTCCTTCTGTCTCTCAGATGTCTGACCTGCTCCAACATAGACCTAGTTGTACGTGATAACTATATCCTCCAGGAATGGACTGAAGGAAGTAAGCCAAGCTATCACGGCAAATTGCAGCTGGCGTATTCATTTAGCTTCCTAACCGCTGTCCTTTTACTAAGGAATGCCTTTGAGTTGAGACAGATTTCCAAGAACAGCCATGACTGCCTCCAGTCCAAGGACAGGGAGACGAGACTAGATCTACATGGGGACTCAGGCACCACAACTCCGAGCCTTCCCTTTCACAAACCAAACAGTGACCTGTCTTTGTGGTAATGGTGCTGTTACCACCAGCTTCTGTTATCTCAGCTCAGTGGCTAGCACGCTCATACAGGGAAGTAGGTTTTCCTCACACAGGATGTGAGAAACCTACTCTAATGATCAGTTTAAATATTTTACATACAAATTAATTGGAGCAGAGTGTGGTACTCAAATTTCCTACTGCAATACATGGTGCTGGGTGAGCCTCTCTCTGGAAGGATGCCAAGGCAGAGATGAGAGCTCTATGGGGAAGCAGAGCCCCAACAGAACCCTTCATCTCAAGTATCAGCTCAAGCCCCCATTTCTGACATCTGTGATGTAGTTTCTCTTTTTTTGTGTTAGGGCTATTAGGGTTCTTCCCCTTTATATCCACCCAAGGATGCTTAGAGGGCTTCACAGCTTCTCCAAGGTCCTGTAGTTCCTCAGAGCTCCACCCTTACTAAGACAGTTTTCCAGGTATCAGCTCAGAGTCTTCCTTGCAGTCCCAGATCTTACCTGTATTTTGACCTATCAAGCAGGGTCTCTAGGCACTGGAAGAACAGAGATGCCTCCACCCCATCAAGTGGGCTGCACTCACTTGAAGCCTGGCGGGAACGGTGCTGTCCAGAGGATGACGTTGGAACAATTACAGTGTTCGGATTCTTACCAGCCAACAGATCCTGATAAATAGCAGCCACACTCTCCAGGAACTCTGCAAAACCAGAGGACAGGTCAGAACTCGGGGCTGTGGCACAACTAGAACATCCACCTGATCTACTAGAGCTGGGACTGAACCGTCATCCCCTGCTTCTACAGCTGGTTATGACACTGAAAGAATGAACCCACCATGACACATCCTACACATTTAGTTCATACAGGCACATCTTTCCTATAATCTCCTAGCTGACACAGCTGCAAGGCACCCCAGGTTGTTGTAGGCACCCACTCATTCTCATGAGGTTTCTCCAGGGGGGAAAGGAAGCAGCACATAGGTAAAACTGGGGTGGGCAGGCTAGTATCTAATACCACCCTACCAGACTAGTTTACACCCTCAAAAATCTCCCCTTCCCTTTCTGTTCCCATTCAAAGAAATGTCACCCAAGAAGTGGAATGTTTGGAACTGAAGAAGTAGCAGGAATGGGTTAGCCAGGCTCCAGGCTGTATCCTAGCCTGCTTCAGCACCGCTCCAAAGTAAATACAACACAGGACCTAAAGAGAAGGCCAGGGCAGGTCAGGGCTGGACTTGGCAGGAAGCCTCCCCCCAGGCTCCTAGTGCTAACCCACTGTTTACTGCAAGAGTCTAATTTTAAACAAGGTTGTTTATGGCTGTGGTCAGCAGTTTACAAATCTAGATTCCACTCAGAGTGGTTTGCATGTGTGTGGGTTGATGGGAAAGAGTGTGAGAGTCTTATGTGAATGTTCTGCCGGTGTGAAGAGAAATGGGGTGTTGTGTTTTGCGCATGTGCACGCAAGAGGGGGTATGTGTGTAGAGTCCAGTGACGTGGTGCATTATGAGGGGGAGCATGATCAAGTGAGCAGGAGGAGGGCAGCAGGATGACTCCTGAGGCTGTGCTGAGGTTCTGTAGCTCACTGTGAAAATATTTGCTATAGCAAGGAAAGATTTTCTGAACACAGGACATTTCTCAGACTCTGTCCCCAGTGCAGACAATTCCAGCCCTAGTTCTGCCTCATTCACAAAACTAGCCCCCTGAGCTGTTTCACTTTCATGCCCCAGTCAGGAATACTGCTTGGATCTGTACAGAGGCTTTACAGTAGGAAGTATGCAGTGAAGAAGTGCTGAAATGCAGATATTTGTACTATGGATGGGGCCTGTCTTCAATTGCTAGAAATATAGAACATGATCAGACCAACAAACTGCCTAATCCATCATCCTGTCTCCAGCAGCATGGTTTCACATTGCATAACAAATAAGCCTCTCTCCAGCAGAGGTCAGTACCAGCTACTTCAGAGGAAGAAATACGCATGAGGCAGTTGTAAGAAAAGTTGCCACACGAAAAGTTTTTTCCCAAATACTGATAAGTAAGAATTGGCATATTTTCCAAGGTGTAAGGGACTGTACTCCTTACAAGGCTCTTCTTAAAAAGTAAATTATATACCATTACAATTCTCCTGACTCTGGTGGGGTCCTGCAGCAGTAAGTTCCACAAATTATTTGCGTGCTTTGTGTGAAAAAGTATTTCCGTTTCTCAGTTTCAAAAAGAGTGCAAGAGACACAAGGCTGAGAAGTTGTAACAGAAAGACACAAGCTAGCACAGCAGGCAAGACATTAGCTTCCCAGCGGTCTGGGCTCACCTGAGTAGTAGAACTGGATCTGGAAGGCAAAGAGGAAATCAGAAAAAGACATCAAGCAATCCATGGCATCATCCATCAGCACAATCCTGAGAAAGAGTGAAGAGAAACAACTCAACAAACACAAAAAAAGATGATGGTTTCCAAACATCTCCTTCTCCTTAGACCAGGACAGAGGTTCCAGACCTAGGAGGCAGGTTAGCCTTCAAGGGGACTGTATAGGGTGTATAAATGGCAGGACTGAGTCTGATCTCAAACTGGGGTAAACCAAGAGCAAATGTGCTGAAGAGAATGGAGCTAAAATAGTGTAAATTAGCACAATGAAAGAAGAATGAGGCCCTATATCTGTAACAGAGTTTGCAAATGAGGCAATTTTCTAAATATCTGAGGGTGACCTGTAAAGTAACTCCCACTTTTATATCACGCAAATCCCAGGTTACTAGAAAGGAAAATAGTACAACATGCACCTTGCATGAACAAGTAACCCCCTAAGTGCTTTGTGTGCAAGAATGTCCCGCTTAACAAATGAAGTTGTCTCCCCTGCATGCCCTTGTGTTATGTCTCTTGGAGACTGAAAAATCCTTGGGGGCAGCTCCAAAGCAATGCAGCTTCATTGTCTCTGTAAAGTACCAGGCACAGCTATGGAACTGCATTCACCCACAACATAAATATAGATAATATTAGCTAAGGTCACACAGGACATAAAGATGTGACAGAGGCAGTAGTGAAGTCTTTTCTGTAATCTTCTGGTAGAACCTCTCAATTTCACAGCCCTGTAAGGACTAAAGCCAGCAGGTTTACAGAAGTGAAACCACAGAAACAATATTCTCACCACCACTACTGTAAGAGGAAGGAGAAACCAGCTAAAGAGGAGACAGTATTAAACAGGAGACAATATAGCTCTGTTCTGACAAAGAGAGAAGGGAAAGAGCAGGGAAGGTATAACCTCTGATACCCAAGAAGGGATGGGAACCATTTGAGTGTGGCCAAAGGGCTTTGGGGTTTATGCTCTAGCTCCTGGAAGGCTCTAGGAAGCAGCATGAGAGGGTGCATTAGGAGGGTGCTAAAGGACCTGTTTGTGCAAAAGACTTCCTTCCCTGCCACTCAGATCAGCTCAGTTCACTGTAGCAAACTCAAGCATGCAGAGCAGCTTGAATTAATTATCTCAAAGAAGAAAGACTGGGGCTAAGAGGGTCCCCAGGAGAAAAGCCACTGTTTAAAACAAAACCCTTTGAAGATGTCAAAGTGCTTCTGATTTATTTATTATGTCCCAGAAACCACCACCTCCTCCTCTTCCTGTCTAGAGCAGCAGCTTCAGTTCTTAATTCTCACTAATAAGTATGTTACTGAGATTGTCAGTGGCCACATCAAGGAGATGGCTTTGAAGCTGGCAGGCAGAGCATCTTCATCTCCTAGGCAATTCAACTTAGCTGCTGGCATTTCAAACCACTTTTGGAGCACTGGAAATGCTACAGGCCACATCACTGAGAAGCTGGGATCCCTCCCTCTGCCTAATGATCTGCACACCCTCAAAGCACAGTCTCTATAGCTTTGACCAATGCATTTCTCCTTCCCCGAGCAGGAGGAGAGTAATGAGAGGGTTATGCTATGCTCCCATTTTATGGACAGGAAGTGCAGTATTACCATCATGGCGACCAACTAATTTTGCTTGTGAAATCTAAAGCTGTAAGGGGCTGCCTTTGCTACAGCAGCAGCAGCAGCAAACCTCTCTTCCACTTACAGAAGAGCAGCAGGGAATTGGTATTAATCTGAGTTTGCTGAGACACTCTCGCTGTTACAGAAAGTCATAAAGCCAGGATGGAGAACTATGCAGCTGTTTATATGAGGGGGAATTGTCTAACTAAAAGCAGGTGCACTCTGGTGCTGGATACCAACTCCAGTTGGCTAAGGCGTCTGCACTCCAGAAAGGCTTAGAAAAGTGTAAATCCAGGGCGGTCACTTGAGAGGAGACTCCCTGCAGCTGGGCTCTTTCTCTCAAACAGCCAGCTGATTGCAGTCAGGGATGCTGGGAAAGCCCCACTTGCAACATGTCTGTGCATCTCTCCTAAACTGCTGGGTGTGAGGAGAATCCTAGCCACAGGGGGTCCATAACCCCAGCAAGCAAAGTCCAAATATCCAGTTCTGACTCCCAGGATCTCTGCTAGGGGATGATATTTTGGAGCATCCTTGACTCCCTCTTTCTGCTTGTCTGAATTAGATTTTATGCACTTTAGGGTACAGATGACATCCTTTTACATGTCTAGAGAATGATGAAAACCAAGAAAACAAACTCTCCAGAAGGAATTAAAAAAGGGGCCTTCCCTTGAGGGGTTGTGTGGCAAGTGTATTGGCCTGGCAGGAATCAAGCAGGCTTGTTTGGCAGAAGGCTGGGATTACTCTGCCAATGAAAGAACTTCATAATCTGCTAACTAGCTAAAATCTCAGGATGGGTTCTAGGTTACAGGTGGGAAGG
Source organism: Gavialis gangeticus (assembly GCF_001723915.1). NCBI lineage: Eukaryota > Metazoa > Chordata > Crocodylia > Gavialidae > Gavialis > Gavialis gangeticus. The sequence goes on from NW_017729025.1 coordinate 97,907,859, forward strand.
AGGACTGTTCATGTCTTTTTCACTTATCTGCTGCTATTAAAGATTAAGAGACACTGGGTGTGTCAACATGGGAGGCTTTACTATGCAGTAGCATAGTTTACTGCACAGTAAACATGCACATCTACATGTGCACATGCTTACAACACAGTAAACTTCACTAATCGTGAGTAAATTTGCTACCTGCAAACTTATTTACTTGCGATTAGTTAATGTGCAGTAGCACTCATGTAGCTGACTGATTGTGAGCAAATCTGCTCCTGGTCAGTCAGCCAGCAGGCAGCAGGAGATTACTTTCTGTCCCCAGGAGCTGTCTACTGCTGGGGTGGGCTCTGCCACAGGAGCCTAGGCAAGGATTATGCTCCCCTGTCCCAGCAGCAGAGAGCTCCAAGCCCCCTGATCCAAGATCACAATCAGGGAGCAGGGGCTGGGAGATCCTTATCTCCCAGCTCAAGCCCTGTGGTTGGGAGATAAGGATTAGGGATGCGTGAAACAGCTGTGTTTCGTTTCTGTTGCAGATTCAGCTCTTTTGGAGGGACAGTGATTCATTTCTGTATTTTGGATCACTGTTCCAAATCTGTTTCAGAGTTTTGACACTGTTTCAGTGTTGATTTGGGTTGAGCAGGGAGAGGCAGGCACAGCTGGGCAGCTGCAGGGTCTTCCGCAGCTCCTCCAGCTGTCTCCTGCCCCAGTTCTCCCTGCCAGCCCCTGGGTTAGCACCCAGTGGGAGTCTAGAGCTCCCTTTGGTGGTGGCAGGGGCCCATTGCAGGGACCCACGAAGTGAGAGCAAGTTGCTGCCATTAGCAGCAAATCTGCTCCTGCTTTCCTGGATTTGTAGAAACTTGCCTGGGAGCATTTACTCACGAGTAGTTCACCCTTGCAGGTGGGTCTCTTGGGACTTGGCTTGCTTTCTGCTGTTAACAGCCTACAATAAACAGAGCACCTGAAGACAGCAGGGAGACTCTTTTTTTTTATTCAGTTTACGGCCTGCAGAAGTAGGGGCTCAGATACAGGCCCTTGTTTATGGCATCAAACCAGAAAATCCCTCTTTTCCACATCCTTCTCTAAGTAAAAGACTCTGCAAGCCAGACAGCACCTCTGAAGATTAAACTCTTCAAACTTTCTGCATAGCTACTGTCCTACTGAATATCAGGGCCTCCACGGCCTTAAGGAAATAGCTACTAGTCTGGTTCTCCCTTGGGTGTGGCAAGAAGATCTGCACTTCACCTAGAAAAACTAGGCTCCCTGTGTTTTGGTGCCAATAAAACCTTAAATTGTTGTTGCTTCTGTTCTTTTGCCCTGACATTTCCTGACCTTGTTCTCTTCCAGTGTTTGTTATCAATGCATAGCAACAACTCCTGGAAGAGTGGATCATGCTATATTGTGAGATCATCTCAGTCATGCAGCTCTGAGGCTACTCAGAAGGCTGGTCTCTTCCTAACGGTATGTAAGGCCTGTCCCAAAAAGGGTTCTGGGAGGAGGCTAAGCTGGCATCCCGGAGGTGGGGGTCAGCTTTGCGGAACCCAGTAGCCACAGGGTAATGACCTAATGCATCTGCTGTTCTTGTTCTTTGGATAAAGTTAGAAAGAGGAACTGCTCTTGCATGACCCAATGGCTCTGGAAAGAGGAACTGCTCTTGCTTGGACTAATAGCTCTGGAAAGAGAACTTTGAAATATTAGCTTTGCAGCATGTCTAAATGACAGCTTTGCAGCATGAAATAATAGCTTTGCTCTAATCCCTAAAAGGTAATCGGGCTAGAATCTGCTTTGATTGGAGAACCCAAAGAGATAGGGAGTGGGAGTGACAGGATAAAAGTCATGAGAACTAGGCCCCTGGTGGAATCACTTTGGGGAAGGACAAGGCTGAGGACCCGATAAAGAAGACTGTCTTGCCACCCTGGATGCAGGTTGGGGTTCCTGAGACAAGTCAGGTAATGACTTAGGACAGGGTGGGGAGTGCCTTTCCTCCAGCCCAATGCACTAGTGGTTTTGTAGTGAGTTGTTGCTATTAGACTATTTTGCTGTTACTTGCAATAAAAGGTATACTTGTTGCTTTGACCCTGGCATGTGACTTGTGGGTTACTCACCTTCCCCCCTTGGAAGGGAGGGAGCCCTGACAGTACCTATAATTTCAGGATCCCCAGCTTAATCACTGACTGCTGCTACTGATACTCCTGAGTGCATTCTCCTTCCCAAAGCAAAGCAATCACAGCTGTGTGGGGTGCTCAGCCTGTGAAAAGGTTGGCATTCATAATGCCCATACTCTGTGATAGCAGAAGTGGTCCATTAAGGCTTGTCTGTTTTAACCTGTGAAACTTATAGGGAAGAGAGAAAGTAGGGAGACAGCACTAGTGGAAAAACGTAGACCAGGATGAGGGACGAAAACAAGGAGACAGAACTGTGGATGGGAACAAAAAAGGAAGCCAATTTTGAACAGAAATTGGTTTTATTAAGCTTGTTCAACTGGATTAGTGATTAACAAAACAGTATTAATGTGTGTGTAAGTCTAAACAGGCAGGAGTGAGGTCATTCCCACCTGAGCCAGGGTGCCTCAGACGGAGATCTCATTTCTCTTGCACACCTGCTCTGAAACCCGGGCTAGTCTGTCTCTAACACACACAGAGAAGTGCAGTTGTGGGAAGCCTACCCCTGAACGGGGCCTCTAGTTTACAACAGCCTTGTGGATTAAATTCCTTGACACAAACATCATAATATGTGTAGATACTCTGAAGTTTCCCTTTCATGCTGTTTCCCAAATCCTTGCTCAACTCAGCTGGAGCCCTTTACAATACAGGCCCATGTGTGGGATGGTGCTTTTGCATCTCCATGCAAGATTGTAGCAAAAAAAATCTTTGCTACAGCTCTAGTATTCCTTCTTGGTCTAGTGCAGGAGGCTACACTAGGGGAGATATGAAGCGCAGGATTCCTCGCTGGTAGACTAGAGAGAGCTGTTCTGCTCTGTCCTTAGTTTTAGCTGGATTTAATAGCATTAAGTGCATTCCATCTGGGACAGCAGTGCTCAAGGAGGAAGACTTCAAAAAAGAGCAGCGTGGATGTACTAGCAGATGGATTACACGCCTCTTTTGCTCTCTTTCGTTCATGTTTCACAGGACTATGATGCTGATGAGAGGTGCTAGAATGCTGCCTAGAAACTGAAGGCCTCTTTATCCATAGAACAGGAATGACACAGACAGCAGCCACTGTCTTGCTCAAGTGCCTGACCTGGGCCTGGAAGGACCATATCTGGGGCTCGAGAGAGTTCAGTCTCCACTGCTTATGTTCTGAACTAGGTAGCCAGTAAGAAGACCACATATATTGTTATCTTGTGGTTGACATGCATTTATGCCTGATAGCATTTGGATCAATGCCCCCACTTCATTTCACCATTACCTACAGAAGTCTAATAGTCAGTAACCAGTGACTGAGAGGCAAAAGCTCCATATGATGTTCCCAGTATCCTGAGCCACTTATCCCCTCTAAGCCCTATCTAAGATAGAAACATAAACTGTATTTTCTAACAGGTTGGCTAACATTAAGAAATCACCAATATTTTGAACACTATTGCCCATTGAAGTCTTTAGAAAGTGTTGGCTAGTCATGGTGAATGTTGGGAGGAAAATTAACACATTTTCAGAGAGAAACTTGATCTAAAATAGAGTTTAAAATCAGGTTAATTAAAAATGTGCCAGCTAATACTGTTTTAAACATGGCCCATTTTCTGCATCTAGATGAGGTCAATAACAACATTGCGGACCTTAGCATCACTGTGCTATGTATGTCATTCCCTGGCAGACCACTTCTTATTGCTGAAAATGCACCCACTATTCAACCTCAAATCATGATGTCTCCACAAATAATTCTGGCCTTTTGGTTAAATGTCCATGCTCACATTTGAATCTATTTAGCTGTAGCGACTAAAGCCGTAGCACAGGGTTGTTCTAACCATAGAAAGAGGAGCAGATGAAGACCCACCTTGCTGCTTTCTGAGTGAGTTCCATTGGAAAGTCAGGGCACAGCAGCTGCAGCAGGCAGTGGTAGTCCTTCGCTGTCAGCAAATCTACACCAGAAACAAAGGGGGGAGCATCAGAATCTTTTTTGAGGTTGTCCCTTCCCCTTCCTCCTTCCCTCAGAAAAAGGCCCACTCTTATTCTCTTGAGGGAGTCAAGACTACAATGAATGCAAAATTAGTAATAAACATAGTGGAACTGCCATAATTTTTGGCGAAGTGCTTTTTAGATGGCGATTCCAACAAAGCAGCCAGAAAAAGACCTGACAAACGGAGAGTACTGAAGTGAATCCATCAGAGTGAACTGATAGCAGGTAGTGATTTGGGGTAATAAAAGGTAACAAAATTGGAAAGTATCAAGTATCAACCCAGCTTGGTTTAACTTGCGTATAATTATCTGGAAAAAGAAATCATTTCAGAGCTTCTTAAAATTTGCTGAAATTCACTGGCATGGTAACGTTCACCGCAATATGCTTGAAAACCATCTGCAGAACATCTGGCAGCAGTAACAAAGGCAAACAAGGTCTTTGGTTGTATATGGAAAGCTATGGACTAGAAACCCACAGACATTATTACTTTAGCATCCAGTAACGCAGCTGGATGTCCTCTTTTGGAATAATGTGTACAAATCTGGTCACTGTATTATAGGAAGCACAGAACAAAGATCCAAAGTATACAAGAAGGGCAACCAAATGAGTCATGTTATAGGGAGCTGCTCTGTGAGAGATTGGTCAGGAATGGCCTCTGTGGTTCAGTCGGAGACTAAGAGAGGTGAACTCAGGGAGGTTTATGGAATCCCCAGGGACTGGAAACATACTGATGTCAAAAAGCTTTGTATGATTGTATGTTCACAGTCCAAAAGGTTGTGGAATAGAGTTAAGGAAAGGACCAGCTGAAGAGCAGCAATTTTGCAGTATTTCTATATACATAAGTATGCAAAGTATGGAAGAAAGAGCCAGTGGTAGAGTCAGAGCCAAGCAGCAGTCTGGGAGGGAATCCAAAGGGCAAAGGCATCAGAAGTGAAGTGCAGGGCTCGAGCTTTTTTATTACAGTTAGCTATAAGCATGCAGTAGCCCACAAAACTCCTGTTCCAGATATCCAGCTGATGCATTTTCTAGTAAGTATCATTGATGGTGGCCCTCAACTCCTATATTTCAGACTCCTGAAAGCCTGACTGCCTCAAAGAGTAAAAGGGGCAGGTATGAGCACTGCAGTGGCTCCTGCCAGCCAAATTAGTACTTTGCCATGTTCAATGGTTCAATGGTGACTAAAGAAACATTGCAGAAGGACTCTCAGCAACATCAGATCACAGCTTTTTCTTTTCAATCTGTTACTGGAAAAAGGGTGCTCTCCTAGGTGTCCTATTTTTCTCAGTTTAAACCTCTTTTTGGTTGACATAGGTTGACTGATGCCACCAAACTCCTCTGTAACCACTACTGAGGGGCACTCAGAGAAGGGGTTGGCAACCACAGAGCCATTTTATCTGGCCTGGAGACAGGGCTTCTGCGGTGTTTTGGGGAAGGGGGACTTTGCCCAAGTGGTGGTGAGAAGCAGTGATGGTGGCACTGTGGGGGGCATGGTGGATCCAGCTGCACAGCTCTGGCCAGGTTGGAAACAGCCCATGCTCAAGCTAAGCTCAATTGCAGCTGCACCCCCCATACTGCAAAACTTTGCTCCCCTGACTTAGAGGGTTGTATGATAGACAATGACTTGTCCAAGGGACATAGTATGCAGTGCTTCCAGGGGGTAGAGTCTCTTCCCCAGTGTAGCACCTAAGAGATGTCACTGGGTTACACATCACCCCACAAGACAGCTATTCTTGGTGTAAAGTACAGTCACTTTCTGTCAAGGACTGGGAAGGCAAACTCTATACCCATACATCTACTGTGTAACAAGGAAGGCCCAGACAATGCTGGGACTGCAGCACCATTGTGAAGATTTGTGCAACCACCCCAATGTGCTGATTAAACAGGAAAGAGCCTGTCTTCTACCACTAATGGTGTGAATGCTGAGCTGAGTGTAATTACTGCAGCATCGCTGACATTCCTGCAACCTTGGTGGACCCTAAAGCAGGGGCAGGCAAAGTCTGGCCGGGCCTGCAGCAGACTCCACTTCCTAGCAGCCCCTGTCCACACTGAAGCCAGTTTCCATGGAGACCCCAGCACTGGCGGGGCTGTAACAGCACCATGGAGACTGGCCCCCACAGCTCTGGAAGGGTGCATGGCTGGGCGGGGAGCTGCTCCGGGCTGGGATCTTGTGGCAGTGACAGCGGATCATGGCACTGGGATCTTGTGAGCAGCAGATAACTGTTCTGCCTTGGCTCCAGACCACACTGTCACTGCCACAAGATCCCAGGCCAGCCCCTGGCACAGCTCCCTGCCCAGCTATATGCCCTGCGGGTGCTGGTCTCCATGGAAACCTTGGCCACCACTGCCCTTGCTGGGGTGTCCATAGAAACCAGCCACAGCGAGGTGGGCAGGGGCTGCTGGGAAATGGAGTCTGGCCACTGGCCAGATCTGCCATTTTGCCCACCCCTGTCCTAAAGCATAGGCTCCACGTGAAGCTCCTCTATGACAGATGCTACTTGGTTCTTCAGTGAAAGACACTATTTCTGCATGTTAACTATGACATGCAGTGGAGTGCTTTGGATCTTCTACTGAAGTGTTGACTACTCAGTTCCAAGGAAGCAATTCTTGGGAATCGGGTATATTCAGGTATATCTATAGATCTATAGATATATATTCTCAAAAATGTCCCTTGGAAAGGTCCCAGTTACTGAAAGATGGGCATATGGTTTAATTTATACACTGATCAGCTCCAGCTCACTGTCACCCAAGAACCAGGAAAGAGAACCAGTTCTCTGGCTCACTACTGACTTCTCTGAGTTCATTTATACCAAAAGAAAATTTGGCCTAAGGCTTCTAAGACATATACCTGGCTCCATCAGGTACACAAAGCTCAGTGATAATTTTCAGTAGGCTCAGTGTATCTGGCAGGGTACAGATACACCAAGGTTAGAAGTCATCCATGAAAATGCTCTTTTGGAATATTTATTGTATCCTCAGTGACAAGGACAGGATCTTCAGACTGTAGTTTTAAATGACCCTAATCATAGAACTCATACTCTTTGCCAGGTAACACTTTTCCTCAGTCTAAAAAGACTGAACCACAAAGCTTTACCTTATATTCAACCCCAATTTCCCTTTGCTTAATTTCATATTTCCCCCACTGACATCCTCACATGCTGATCTAAATAGTTCCCCCCTTCAAGTATTAGTAGGTAATTATCATAATCTTTTTTACCCCAAGCACCTCTTGACTTTGTCAAGCTATTTCATTCTTCTACTGCTCCTCCTAAATCATTCCCTTCCCAATTATTTCTGTTGCTCTTTTTTAATGCCCTTAGCTTGTGCTGCTGAGATCCCCAGAGCTATACACAGTATTCTAGATCCATGTGCACCTGCCGAGGGTACATACAGAAAGCCGATTGCATGCCAACCTTAGCCAGGATGCCTCCACCTGCAGCACAAAAATCTCTACTAGACACCCAGGGCAGATCACTTCATTTTACAAATTCTCAATATTTTACTATTTTCTTTGTGAAAGTTGAAAGGCAGAGGGTTAGAAGGAGGGTTGTGGTGTGGCAGAAGAGGCTGGGTTTTGGTCACAGCACTGAAGATTCCCCAGCTTAAGACAGCCCGAGAGGGTGACTGAGCTCTAATTAAGCATCAGTTTTGAAACCTTAATGCCAACATCTGATGGTAGAGTAGTTAGGCATCTTGCTACGGTCCCCAGGGTATGAGTTTAAGTCTTGTTCTGGCTTTGTGTCAAAAGCTGTCTCCAGGTGTAACTGAATATCTGGTCTCCAAGGCTAGAGAGTCAGAAGCAGCTAGATGGGATGCTAGTTACATTGCTCTCTTGTGTGTTGTTAGCTATTGAGACTGATGACTTAAGTGCAATGGGCTCACGCAGACCTTCAGCTTTCAAGGTCTCAGTAGAGCTCTCTCACCTGCAGGAACGAACTGTCTCCATTTTAATAACCTGTTTATCCTTTTATTATCCCACCCCCTGACAGCAGCTCCATGATCTCTCCAGCACAAGACAGCCAGGAGCACTATCCAGCAATTGTGAATTTCTGCTCAAAAGAACCTTGGGAACATCCTGGCAAAGACAAGAAATTACTGTCTCATCCATGGAGAAAGATCATCCTCCAAAGGAGAGAGCTGGACTATCAGGTGAAAACTCTTTTGTCAGGGAAAACGAAGAAGGAACTACTATTTCAGTCTAGGAGCAGGTAACCTGCCTAGATCAGGGCTGCAGACCATGAAGGACCAGTGCAGAGAAACTTGGTGGCCTGAGGATAAAAAAGACAGAATTCATTCTCATGTCAGAAGATAGGGTGCCCTTCAAGTCATCTGTGGGCACCAATGTGGGCAAATCCTTTTGGAATTCAAAGCAGGTCAGAAGTGAGACTGACCAACAAGTTGTATCACTTTCTCAGACTAGAGATGGGTACCCACTACATCAGAAAGGATCACCGCAGCCTTTAGAAAGTGTCTGCTCTTTGCGGTGATGATTGTTTTCCTGCTCGCAGGAATGGGGTCACTGAAGACCATGCAAAAAAATTACCCTTGCCCATGCACCCACCCTGTCTGCCAAGCTTTGTTTGGAATAAACAAGGACAGTTTTGGTGCATGACCACACCGCTTCTTCCTGTCTCCAGGGCACTGAGGCTCAAATCCAGGCCACAGCTGAGTAAATAATGTTCACTGCCATACAATGAGGGAAGAAAGAGAAGATGGAAGGTACCCGTCAGAATGAGTGCAAACTGGAATCCACAAGTGCCACTTTGGCTGCTGCCACAAATGACTGTATCTACAGTTCCAGGAACAAATAAACTACATCACAGAGACTTTCGCCCTGACCCCATAACACAGGGAAGTCATCCATGTGCACTCTACCATATCCCCCAAACTGAAACAATTTCTGAAGTCCCAAGTGCTCAGGCACAGACCAAGAGATATTGAAGCTTGAGTGCTCACCATAAACATTTACAATTGAACTTAATAACACTTTGCCCTGCTACCAAAGAATGACTGATCAAAGCACCTCAGAGTGATCTGAAATAGTAATTCATTCTCATAACACACTAAGAAGTAGGTGAAAGAGTTATCTGCATTAGGTTCAGAGAAATTAAGAGGCTTGGCTAAGGTCACAGAGGAAGACCATGGAACAATATGAAAAGCACCTTGGTTTTCTAATTTGTCAGGCTCCTTCCCTAAGCATTTCATCACGCTTCCTATCCTCCAATATCTGTCCAGTCCTGAATGCCAGATGTCATCGTTCCACAGAGATATTTACTTGTTTTCCACCTGATCCAACCTACCTGACATGGTTTCATTGTCTACAGTGCATGAATTACACTTTTCTTCACATCTCAGATATTCTGACATGAAGTAAATGTTTGACCAGATAGTACAGTCTTGGAAAAAATAGGCCAGCTTGTGGCCAAATGTACCATCTTCACAGCTAGAAAGTAAAAAGGCTGTAGCAAATTTCTAATCCTTCCTTGGATTCTGGCTAGGAAGCTTCTACTTCTCACCACATGTTTTTCCTGCCGCATGTGCCTGACAGACCACATGTGCTCCCTCGTTACTTCACTGATGTCTGCCCTATGAATGATAATGGGGAGTGGCAGATCTGGGGTGGGGGGTGCACTTGCAGCCCCTCTGATTCCTGGTGCCTCCAAAGTTTAAAGCCAATTGCCTTGCAACAGCAGCAGAACTTCTATCCATGCAGCAGTGACAGAGTCAATTGACTTCATGGCTCATTAGAATTTGCTTGATTCCTTCTAAACTCTTCATTCCACAAGTGTTAATGACTCTCTTTTCCTTTAAATGATATGCAGCAAGAGGCATGGGCAGGCTCATCTGGATGCACCCTAAGAGGGTGCCCAAATTTTTCTAACAGGACCTTTTGGGCTGCTCCTGATGTGCCTAAAACACAGCTCACTGGGTGTATCTACGCATGCCATTAATATGCAACAATAAACTACAAAGCTTATTGCTTTGCAGTTTATTGCTACCAGGAAGCTCCTGGGCACACCTTACACATACACCTGGACTGTGGCACATTGAGCTAGGGCAGAGCAGCCTTGGCTGGCAGGGGGCCCAGGGAGTCAGCCTGCCAGCCCAAGGCTGCTCTGACTGGGCTCAATATGCTGTGGAGGGGCTGGCTGAGGCATGAGGGTGCTTCTTTGCAGGGTT
>NW_017729025.1:97923127-97931365 GCF_001723915.1 Gavialis gangeticus
GTAATTAACTCCGGAGTTTATTAATGCACAGCATGTCATCCTGCCAGCCCAAGGCTGCTCTGACTGGGCTCAATATGCTGTGGAGGGGCTGGCTGAGGCATGAGGGGGCTTCTTTGCAGGGTTAGCCAGCAGGCAGCCCCCACACTGAAGCACCCTCATGCCCTAGCCAGCTAAGTTGGTGCCTACACATGCACTGCTGTGCATGAAAAAACACTGCAGCAGTTTCCTGCACCCTAATAGGGGCGCACATGTAGATGCTGAGACATTTACTGCAGTTAATTAGTCAACTATAAATGTCTCATGTAGACATGTCCATTATGTCCTGCTTTACTTTCAATACTGAATAGCAGCCCAGCCCAGAGAGGATGGTGAAGCGCAGCAGGGACAAACTATTTCTTCAGGCTCTATTTATGTACAATAGAGTCAGTATTGTTAACACCAAATATTCACAGGTCATGAGACTGTTTTAAATGTAGCAAGATAGTGAAAAAATAATAATGTGGGGTGTTCTTTGCTTGGCTTCTGTCTGGATTTGTGAGCATGTTTTATAAGGTCTTTTATAATCAGTTGCCTCAAGGAGCTAGTGTTTTAGGAAAAATGTCAAATATCACAACTGAATAAGAAGAACTCGCAGTACTACTAATTGTGTGTTTTTGCCCATGGGATACACTTTGGGCTCACCTAGTTCACATGAAGCCAGCAGCTTGGCCTCCCAGGCAAACATTAAGAATAAAAGCAATCTGAACAATGGATATTCTAGAAAAAGAGTCCATGCTTCAAACTTAAACACTGATTTTAAAATGTTTAAATGTAAAAAAAAATGTTTATGAATAGTTTTCTCTTTCACTTTAGTATTTATAAAATTTTGCCCTGAAAGATTTAATGAACCAGCAGTGGAAAAGCCTGTCTTTGTTAGATGGGGGGTTGTTTAAATAAGAACTCTGAAGAAAACAAAAACATTAAAGAGCTATTTCTTTGACTAATTTGCTTTTTCCACTGACAAGAACAGCTATAAAATAAATAGAAACCAGAGCCAGGATGTGCATTTGTCTTACTTTAAAATTTGATTTTCTTCATTTTTCCAAACAAAAACAAACCAGCAGCTCACAATTATTTCCATCATTAAGAATGGCAATTACATAAAGACATGCTAAAAATAGTTGTCCTTTAAAGTGTGTATGAGCATGTATGCACACACACATGCACGCATCCACACACTTGGAAACACTCTGCACTTGGTGCATTTGTGTAATTCCCAAAATGGCTGGAAAACAAACCTAAGAGTCTAGGAAAATCAGAAAGGAGAAGTAAAGAGAAACTCTGGCTGCTTTTTGCAGTGGCTCATGGAAAAAAGACATTAGCTACCCAAGACTGGTTTCTGCTACATTAGTTCAAAATAGTTTTGTATTTTAAAACAGGGTTTCTTAGGTACACCAGTCAGATTGGGTAAAAATCAGCCCTGTACCAAGAGCTAATGTAAAATTCTATGCCACACATGGAGCCTTTGTTTTACACAGACTTAAAGTGCTGGCCATTCAGAGGCAAATTTCATCCATTAAAATGATTACAGTGGCTGAAACTTTTAGCTGCAACAAGAAGATGCCTTTTTATCTATACTTTCTTAAGGCTCCTCAATCTTCAAACCTGAGAAGAACATTAGCCAGTCTTATCCCAGCTGGCTGCTGTAAAAGGTAAAGGATTCTTCACTTGTGGCTTGTTAGTCGCCATGTGATGGGACCTGATAGAAAGCACCTGGCTACAAGGAAGCTGTAGATGGAAGCTATGAAAGGCACATTAAGATGTTAGAGGAAGCACCAGAGTTCTGGTGAGAGTTGCCTGGAGAGGCTTCTTTGAGGTTCAAGAGAGTAATAGCAGGAGTTACTACAGAAGGAAGCTGCTATAGGGGGCTGCTGGAGAATGAGAGGGTTGAAAAGAATTGTTGGAAAAATGCTGAGACTGAGAATTACTGGCTTACCCAGCAGTTCAGTGGTTAGTGTGCCCTTACTCAGGATGTAGGCTACCTAGGTTCTAGTCCCTTCTGGCTGTGAGGATTCAAGTAGTATCTTGCAGCCCCCAAAAGTGCCCTAATGATCAGACTATACCTCTTCTGGGGGTGTTTTACTACTCTTTAGCCAGGTGGCTAGTGCGTTCTTATGGGAAAAAGGCCTGAATCCCCATGAGCAGAAGAGGGACTAGATGTGGGTGGATGTGCTAATCACAGACCTATTTTCTTTAAGCAAAGAAAAGGCACACTTCTAGTATCTTGTCAATCAAGCCTTTCCTATCCTGTGTGCAGGGAAAGGAAATTGGTAAAGGATGCATTTCTAACAAATGCTGCCAAAGAATGAAGCATGTTTGGGGCTTTTTTCCCTCCTTTTCTGTTTGTCTATTTCTTTTTTTGTGGAAAAGCCTGAAACTTCATGTTCCACTTGATCTGAACTAAAGCTCAAGATATTTTAACTACTCTATTTGAGGGATTTGCAGATGGCTAAGTCTATGTTAATAAATTACACTTGACAGCAGGACTGTATTTCAGCTGAGGAATTGCATTCCTTTCCTGGGTGGGAATAGGTAACTTTTAATTTGTTCTATGGTGGAGGAAGTGCAGGGGAAAATGAGGCAGGCCTTGGTGATGAAGGACCCTTGTGTGGGTTGCAGACACATATGCTGTAGCAGTCACAGTCTCTGAATTATTATGGTATAAGGAGCAGATCAAAGAGCTGTACAGTAATGGCCCTATTAGTTGCAAGAGCTTAAGTCACTATGAGTAACTATAATAAAACTCTGTTCACTAATTTGGAGCACTGCCTGTTACACACATGTATGTAAAAGATCTCTCAAGTGCATATTGGAGAACAATGGAGGGGCACGGGGCGGGATTTCCCTTTTAATGTTATGTAAATTAAAGTCAATGAAAGCCAAGAACTTGCAAGCTATGGATGAAGCTGATGCAAGATTCTTAATTCCTACTGTCAAGCTTAAGTGTTATAGTAAAGCAGATAATGTGATGACATGGAAGTGTTCTTCACTATTACTCTTCTGTGAAATATATGAAACATCATAACCAGAAGGAAATGTAATTACATCCTGCTTGCCATCAAACAGCTTTGAGGTAAACAGACTATTCCAACTTTTCTCTGAGCCTAACCTGCATAAAATAAGCTGTGCCAAACAGGAGATTTTACCACACCTTTAACTCTCCTATGAAATATGAACTTTCATTTCTACTTGAGAGAACTTTTACAATCTTTTCTCCTGTGTCTGAAGAAGGGTGCTTATGCCTGAAAGCTTTCAATTTAAAGGTTTTTATTTATTTATTTATTTATGCAAAAATCTAGTTGGTCTAATAAAAGACAGAACCTCTACCATGCATTCTGATTCTTTTTGCCTCTAGACCAATATGGCTACAACTTGGATACTTGATCCTTTACTATCAGGCAGCTTGTTGGCCGTGGTGAGTGGCATTTTCTGAATCTGGCTTATGTGTTTGAGAGACAGAACATGGGGGGCGTACTTGACAATTATTTGCCAACATGTGACCTGTATACTTTTTTGGGGGAGTGGGGAAGATAACCATAAGTTCAGTTCAAGGTTCAAACTTGCTTTTAGTGTGCTGCATATAGTGACTTGCATTCACTTCTCCCCTTATCTGTTGGCTTGTTTGACCTGTACATTGTGAATTTGGCAGAGTAAAGAAAATCTTCCTTCAAACACTTTAAAAAGCACCTACTATGTAGTGTGCATTATGACTTTGATCTATGTTTGTTAGTTAGTCCTGAGGCCACTGTAACTGTTGGGGCACCTTAGCTGCTGTGCATCATTGGTGATTCTTTGGGCCAAGTGACCTGGTGGTGCCCATCTCTTCTCTTGCTATAGAAGGCTGTTGGCTTACAGGAAGCAAATCCACCCTTTGACAGGTCTTGTTTTTAGTCCTGCTGGGTGTCCACACACCCTCCTCACCCAGGCTAGCCCAGGTGGTGGTATTGATTTAATCCCCAACAACTCAACCACGAAACAGGCTGTACTGGTTTAATGGTACCAGACAGCAAACCAAGAGAAGCCTGGCCTGACCGTAACTATGTTGGTAGTTGCATAGTTTAAGTAATAGGTCAGACCAGTAGTGTTCAACCATACCTGGCCTGCTGGGCCAAGAGTGGGGCAGGGACAGTCCATGGACCACATCAAGCCCCTGTGCACCGGGACTGGGACCCAGTATTGCTCCTTCCTGGGACTGGGACCTAGCGCTGCCCCCTCATGGGACTGGTGCCCCCTCATGGGACTGGTCCCTGGGGCCCAGCACTGGCCCTGTGCACTGGAGCTTGGGGCTTCCCATAGGTCTGGAAATTTGGCAGTGCGGGTGTGGTATCACTGCTCTCCTGCCACCAAATTTCTGGACCCATGAGGAGCTTCATGGGTTGGATGACATGGGGATGCGGGTGAGAACTGGTCTGTCGGCTGGGGGTTGAGCACCCGTGGGTTAGAAAAGTATTTGAACAAGGTAGTTTAGATATGGATCTTTTTGCTTTGAGCATGGGGTTGGACTAGAAGATCTGCTGAGGTCCCTTCTAGCCCTACCTTTCTATGAAGGGGGAAGAAAACCTTAGACTACTTCATTTGTGCAGTTTAAGGCCAGATGAACCATGAGGACACCAACTCTGACCTTCTGTACGTTGCAGGATACTAAGCTTGGTTACCCTGTTGTTTTGAGCCCAATACCTTGTTTGGTTAAAATATACTCCAAAGTCTGTTCTAATACCCAATTCACCTTGCTGTTAAATACCTTTGTCTAATTTGAATGATGAATTTTGTCACTGTTATACTCTGCTAGAGTTTAAAGATCCCTTTAGCACCTGGAATGTTCTCCCCATAAAGATACTTAAGGCACTTTGATTCATCATGAAACATTTGCTATGTGACTTGATTCAAGAAGCTGAACTCTTCATGCCTTGGTGTAAGACACTTTCTCTAGCCCTTCTAAACCCTTCCCAATAGGCCTGTGTGAAGCAGCAAGTATTCAATTTGGATTTGGCTGATTTTGGAGGGACAGCCGTTCAGTTCGGTGATTTGAATCACTGTCCCAATTCAATTAGGAGATTCAGTCATAGACTATAATGGGGAATCACTAAAATACCTATAACTGTCATTTTTGGCAGATTTGGATGAAAACAGCAGAGATGGTAGCCCCTTCTGAGGGCATGAAGCTTGCCAAGTTTTAGGGAAATAGGTGCAGGGGGTTCTGTGAAAGTGCACCTCAAACTGTTGAAACTCAGAGAAAGGGAGCTCGGAGAAAGATCACAGTCACTATCAGAGCAGTCTTTCTCCCCCCCCACTCAGTCTTTTCCATATGTAGAAGATCACCCAAACCCTTCCATCTTCTCAGCTTCTGTTTGCTGCAAGCCATCTGAATCTCTCAGAATCGATTTGGAGGCTTCTGATTCAATTTGGACCTTTTAATGGGTCTCCCTATTCGATCTGGAAATTCAGCCACTGAATTGGGCCGAATCTCCTCTGAATCGAATCGGCTACTGAAGCTTCACACAGCCCTACTTTCCAATTCTTTTAACTTTCCCCCTACCACCCAGTGGACATTAAAACCTAAAGCATACTTTGGG
This sequence comes from Gavialis gangeticus, assembly GCF_001723915.1. Taxonomy (NCBI): domain Eukaryota; kingdom Metazoa; phylum Chordata; order Crocodylia; family Gavialidae; genus Gavialis; species Gavialis gangeticus. The sequence goes on from NW_017729025.1 coordinate 97,928,740, forward strand.
GAACAATATCTTCTTCCTCTTAACTGTCTCTTGTTTTCACATTTTGAATCGCTTTACATTACATCTCAGCTTGTACTGAGAAACGTGTCCTCTATGAACCAGCAGAGTTCCTGCTTTCAAGGATATAGTTCCCTATTCCATAGGGATGGCCTGTATTCCTTGTTCCTAGGTGTATACCTCTGCTTAAAAATGGGTTTCCTCAGAACCAAATGCATTTTAAAACTGATCTGTATGACTGCCTTGTTCTTATCATTATTACTTGTCTGTGTCAACTTCATACTTTATCAACAGATTCTAAACTTCAAGCTCTTTGATAGAAATGTTAAAAAGTATCAGGGCTAGTACTGGCTCCTAGGGAACTCTGAAAGAAACAACAGCATTTATAGATGACTTCCACTGGCAGGTTTTTTGAGAGCTATGCATTGGCTCATATCTAATAACTAACATACGCTTTTATGATGCTCTTTAGTGCAACTTCCTATTTGGAATATTTTGTCTATACAACTACAAGTGTAGGAAAGGAAATGGAATGAATGTTTGGAATGGAAAAATGTCATGATATTAACTGGAGACTTACTGCATTTACTATTTTTCAGGATCAAGGACAAAGTTTGAAGGTACAAATGGGGATTAAGTGAAAGTCAGTGGAAGGTAGGGGCTTAATTGCCTCTGGGGTTATCCTCTTCTATTCCATCAAAAAACATGTTGCAGGAACAGATCCATTCACTTACATGGTTCATTTCAGAACTATCAGGGAATTAATTCTTCCTAGGAGCCAAAACTGTTTAAAAATATCCTTCTAGGTAAAAATTCCATTAGAAAAAATTGCTACATATCCTGAAAACTTAAAGAGTAAATCCTCTCAGTTGTCAGATATTTAGAAATCAAAATGTAAAGTTTCTGCATTGATAACTGACTTGCCATGATAACAACAAAACTTCTCCAGTTCAGTCTCCAAATACTGAAAATCCTGCTGGTTATAAATTGCCCACTAGTCCCTGTACACCTCTGTAATTATCTTGCATTACAGAACATCTTCAGACATGTGGCAATACTACATCAGCCTGGAGTGAAAGTTACTAAGGGTTAGATCAGAAATGCCAAAGCAGCTGTGTGGTGTACTTCTGTGGCCAGTGTAGACTATCCAAAAAATGCAGAATCTCAGCTTTCATTAAAAGCGAAGGAAGTTTCTAGCCACTGTGGTTGTAAAGATAACATTCCAAATGTAAGCAGAGTGTAACTGATGCGGTGTGGTAGTATTCCTGAATCCACAGACAGCTTAAAACAATGACTCACAAATATGAGCTCTTTAACTACCTACTTTTGGGGTCTTAATGCTAAAACATAATGACCCATTGAATATCAACACTAACTCTTTAATTGCTTATTTTAATGGCCCAAGGGAAAAGAGACTGGCAATGAGGTTGGAAAGAAATGCAGGCAGAAGAAAATGACTCAGTCTTAGGGAAAGGGAAGAAAAAGAAATGGTGAAGCATTAAAAGGCTAATTCCTACTGTGTGATTATTGAATAACAGGTACTTAAATGATGAGGACCATGATAACTAAGTTTAGCCACGATTTTACACGTGCTCTTCATGAAGACATCCTATTGGTGGCAATAGTAGATTAAGAAATGCATATATAAAATTTATGCTCCAGCCCACTGAATATGATTTAGAATAGCGTTCAGCCTTCTCTAGAGGGTAAACTTTAGGGCTGTGTGAAACAGCACCATTTTATTTTGACTTCTGTTTTGCCGTGTTGACAAGACAGTGTTTTAGTTCAAGTTTCGTTTAGCTTCAAAACCACTGTTCTGTTTCATTTAGTTGAAACTGTTTCGCTGTTTTGACATTTTGCCCATAAACTATAATGGGAATCACGAACATGCCTAAAACTTTGTCATTTCTTACCTGATTTGGGTGAAATGTGCAAGGATGGTAGCCCCTTCTGAGGGCTTGAAGCCTGCAAAGTTTAAAGGAGATGGGTGCAGAAGTTTCTGGGAAACTACCTCAAACTGTTTGAAGCAAAACTTGTGACACTTGCCAGCAGTGGCAGCCGCCTGTCATCTGGCACACAGATCTGGGGGTGCAGGACCCCAGGTCTGTGCCAGATAACAGGAGACTGTTGGTGCCACCTGGGAAGGGTGCTGGGAAGACTGGTGCTGCCACTGGCTCAAGGCAGCAGCAGCAGCCTCCTGTCATCTGGTGCACAGATCCAGGGGCCTGAACCCCCTGGGAGGAGTCTGGCGCAGCCCTCCCAAGGGTGTGGGCCCCTGGATCTGCACGCGGGATGACAACATGCAGCACCAATCTTCCCAGCGCTCAGCACGTGCTACTCCCAGTACTGGTCCCAGCCGGCAGCAGCAGCCTCCTGTCATCTGGCCCACCGACTGAGGGTTTTTCACTCCCAGTGCCCTAGCCCCAGCCCTGTGGTACAGGTGGGGCAGGGAGCAGTGTGCAGCTCCGACCCCATGCACCCCACAGATGAGTGAGCAGCAGCGGCAGGGAATGAGCTGATGCTCAGCGTGGGGGGGGAAAAGCAGACGCTCCTCCTCCCAGTGGCCAGCGCCCCATGCTGCAGCCACTTGCAGCCTGGGCGGGGCTGTCCTGCCTCTCTGCTACATCAC
>NW_017729025.1:97936365-97939591 GCF_001723915.1 Gavialis gangeticus
GTTTTTCACTCCCAGTGCCCTAGCCCCAGCCCTGTGGTACAGGTGGGGCAGGGAGCAGTGTGCAGCTCCGACCCCATGCACCCCACAGATGAGTGAGCAGCAGCGGCAGGGAATGAGCTGATGCTCAGCGTGGGGGGGGAAAAGCAGACGCTCCTCCTCCCAGTGGCCAGCGCCCCATGCTGCAGCCACTTGCAGCCTGGGCGGGGCTGTCCTGCCTCTCTGTTACATCACTGGAGAGCAGGCACAGGCAGCCCTGTGTGGGCTCTGAGTGGCTGCAACATAGGGTGCTGGCCACGGGGAGGGGGAGCAGCCACTTTTTTACCAGCTTGTAACCCACCATCGCTGCTAACCTGGGCCCTGCGCCGACTCTGGGTTTGCCCGTTGGCACTGAGTTGCAGCAGCTGGGCAGAAGCTGCTGCTGTGTGTGGAGGAATGCCTCTCACCCCCACCAGGCAGTCTTTGGTATGGCCGCTGACTGGAGCCTGTGTCGTGCTAGGCTGCGGTGCGGCTGCTTCATCGCTACCTCTGTGCTGTGCCAGTGCTGGCCCTGGGGCATGGGTGTGGGCCCACACTCCTGCCCCGGCTGCCGCTGGCTCCCATGTGCGCACTCAGTCCCAGTTTCCCCAGCCCTGTGGTACAGGCGAGGACCAGCATCCAGGCCTGACCCTGCCTGTGCCTGTGGGGAACAAGCTGGTGCTCAGCATGTGGGGAGAAAAGCAGCCCCCCTTCCCCTTGGCTGGCACCCTGTGCTGCAGCTGCTTGCTGGGCAGCACAGGTGGTAGTGAAGCAGCCATGCCACAGCCTAGTGCAGTGCAGGCTCTTTCCTCCACGCCCAGCAGCAGCTTCTGCCCAGCTGCTGCTGCCACGGCTCAACCCCAAGAAGCGAGCCCAGAGCCTGCATGGGACCCAGGCTAGCAGCAGCAGCAGGTTATGAGCTGGTACTCAGTGTGGGGAAAAGCAGCTGCTTCCACTCCCCATGGCCAGTGCCCTATGCTGCAGCTGCTCGAAGCCCACACGGGACTGCCTGTGCCTGCTTTCTGGTGATGCAGTGGAGAGGCAGGACAGCCCTGCTTGGGCTGTGAGAGGCTGCAGCATGGGGCACAGGGTGGAGGAGTGGCTGTGGGTGCTTTCCCCCCATGCTGAGCACCAGTTCGTTCCCCACCACCGCTGCTCACTCCAGTTTGTGGGGCGAGTGGGGTCGGGGCTGTGAGCTGCTCCTTACCTGTACCATGGGGCTGTACCATGGCAGCTGCCTGTACCATGGGGGCACTTGGAGTGAGCAAGTGTGATGGCCAGAACCAAAGGGATTAATAAGCAATAAATATGTGCTTCTTGGAGGCATTTGGTATTTTCCCTAAACAGGTAATATTCGTTGATATAAAGCTTGTAAGTTTGTAAACTGCAAATGTAACTTGTCTGTCATAAGTTTAACCAAAATGATGAATTAACTGTTCGTGGAATTGACTGGGCCCCATAGGCAAAGCTGTAGCTGCAAGATTAGGAGACCTAACGGTTTTTTGCTCAGGGTTCAGCCTTGATGATAAAACTGGATCCAATTGCCTGGCACACCCAACACATTCCAAGAAAACATATTCAAATGAAACCTAAAAGGGGTTGGAGCTTAGGTGGAGCAATGTCAATTTCAAACCTAAAGGTGCTGCATCATAATTTGCTTATTGGATAAACCCGAGTCTGGGTAGTAACCTTTTATGATAATTTTAACACCTTTCAATCCCAAAGGGTAACATTGTGAGTGGCTCTAATGCCAACATATTCGCATAAAACTAGGTATAAAAAGTGCGTGCATCAGGTGACCAGCAGGAAGGAGGGAACAGAATGGTCATTTCTGTTCCATGCCCGGACTACCGGTGTGAGTGAGGATCGGATCCTGATCAAGGGACCTTCCCCAGTAATCCCTCTAACAGTGTCGATCGGGGATGCCTGACTTCGCTGGGATCACTTGTCGCATACCTGGCATTGAGGGACTATCAATAAGTTGCCAACCCATGTCTGTCTATCTGTTGTTTTGAACAGCCCAGTGGCTAATACCCTCTCAGCGCCCAGTTGGCCTGCGACAGAATTGATCTATCCATCTGTTGCTATTATCTGTTATTTACTATTAGCTCTTTAATACTGCATTATCTGTTTATCGCATTTATCTTTCTGTTAATTGCTGTGTGTGTAAGCTATAATAATATAATAAATTTGCCTTCACTCCCAACTTTGCCTCCTCGATCCGAAACTGAATCAAACAGTCCAGTTGGCCTGTGATAAAACTGATACACTCACAGTGCCCAGCTGGCCTGTGACAAGTGAGTGAGCATGGGGTTTTCCCAGTGCCGCATGCAGGCTGCACCCAGCAGTGGTCCCAGGTGGCAGTAGCAGCCTCCTGTCATCCTGCATGCAGATCGGGGGCTCACCTGCACCCCCAGGAGGGAATTGTGCTGGACTCCTGCTGCATCACAGTGTCTGCATCAAAGAGGTCAACCTACGGCTCAGGAGTTGGTGCCATCGTGCAGGATTTGGCTTCCTGGACCATAACTCACACTTCCTGGCAAGTGACTTCCTGGGACGTGATGGACTTCACCTCTCAGTGAAATGTAAAAGTCTTTTTTCCAACAGGTTGGCTGATCTCCTATGTCGGGCTTTAAACTAGCTCAGATAGGGGACGGGGAGGCAGAAGGAGGAGAACATCAGGAACCTGCAATCCAGGGAACATCTAGCAGTACAGCACAGGCAAGCAATAAGGGGCCCATTGGGCATCAGAGCCAGGGGGTAACAAAGGTGCCAGTCACAGGGCTCAAGTGCCTATATACTAATACTAGGAGCATGGGGAACAAGCAGGATGAACTAGCACTCCTGCTTGCAGAAAACACTTACGGCTTAATGGCGTTAACAGAAACCTGGTGGGACTCTACCCACCACTGGGCGGTACACACTGAGCTGTACAGAAAGGATAGAGTAGGGAGGAGAGGGGGAGGGGTTGTGCTCTATGTCAAGAAGCGTTATACATTGACCCTTATCAAAATGGAATTGGAGGAGGAAAAAGTAGAAGGGTTGTGGGTTAGGATACATGGAGGTCAAGGGGAAAGGGATTTGGTGGTAGGGGTCTGCTACAGCCCCCCACGCCAAGGCAAAAAACTAGATTTGGAACTCCTGAGGCAGCTCTCAGAGAACATAAAGACTAGGGAAGCGGTAGTCATAGGGGACCTAAACTACCCTGACA
>NW_017729025.1:97944591-97944862 GCF_001723915.1 Gavialis gangeticus
AACTAGATTTGGAACTCCTGAGGCAGCTCTCAGAGAACATAAAGACTAGGGAAGCGGTAGTCATAGGGGACCTAAACTACCCTGACATCTGCTGGGAGACGCATAGTAAATTCCCACCGTTGACGCAGGTTCCTATCCTGAGTGCAGGACCTCCACCTGACGCAGGAGGTGCATGGTCCCACTAAAGGGAATGCCTTACTGGACCTGGTACTGGCAATGGGGGATGACCTGGTAGGGGACCTACAGATCAGTGGTCACCTGGGGGACAGTG
>NW_017729025.1:97944873-97945123 GCF_001723915.1 Gavialis gangeticus
GTAGAGAGACAACAGCAGGGTGCCAGACCACCAAGCATTGATCCTGAGATAAACATATCCAGTCCTTCCAAGTGACTCTGCACCAAGTTGGCAGGCCCGGAGGACCCCATCTGAGGGTACTGAAGGCACTGGCTGATGTCATTGCACAGCCACTAGCAAGAATATTTGAGCTCTCATGGCACATGGGCCAGGTCCCGGAGGACTGGAAAAGGGCCAATGTGGTCCCTATTTTCAAGAAGGGGAGGAAGGA
>NW_017729025.1:97945192-97945476 GCF_001723915.1 Gavialis gangeticus
TAAGAAGATTATTAAGGCTCATACATGTGAGAACCCAGTGGGAAAAAATATGCTGAGGGGAAACCAGCACATGTTCGTAGCAGGTAGATCATGCCTGACTAAATCTAGTCTCTTTTTATGACCAGGTTACAAAACACCTGGATGCAGGAGTAGGGGTAGATATTGTCTACTTAGCCTTCAGGAAGGCCTTTGATACAGTATCCCACCCCATACTGGTGAACAAATTAAGAGGCTGTGACTTGGATGATTACACAGTCTGGTGGGTGGCAAATTGGCTAGAGGGT
>NW_017729025.1:97945672-97946445 GCF_001723915.1 Gavialis gangeticus
GGAGGGCAGGGAACAACTACAGGCAGACCTGGACAGGTTGGACAAATGGGCAGAAAACAATAGAATATGATTTAACAAGGAGAAATACAAAGTGCTGCACCTCGGAAGGAAAAATGTCCTGCACACCTACTGCCTAGGAAACGACCTGCTCAGCAGCACAGAAGTGGAAAGAGATCTCAGAGTCCTAGTGGACTCCAAGATGAACATGAGTCGTCAGTGTGACGAAGACATCAGCAAAGCTAACTACACTTTATCATGCATCAGCAGATGCATGACAAACAGAACAAAGGAGGTGATACTTCCCCTCTATCGGGCACTGGTCAGACCGCAGTTGGAGTACTGCATCCAGTTTTGGGCGCCACACTTCAAGAGGGATGTGGCTAGCATTGAGAGGGTCCAGAGAAGGGCCACTTGTATAGTTAAGGGCTTGGAGACCAAGCCTTATGAGGAGAGATTAGGGCACCTGGACCTGTTCAGCCTCTGCAAGAGAAGATTGAGAGGCAACCTTGTGGCTGCCTATAAATTCAGCATGGGGGCGCAGAAGGGAATTGGTGAGGCTCTAATCGCCAAGGTGCCCCTGGGGGTTACAAGAAATAATGGCTATAAGCTAGCAGAGAGCAGATTTAGACTGGGCATTAGGAAGAACTTCTTCACAGTTAGAGTGGCCAAAATCTGGAATGGGCTCCCAAGGGAGGTGGTGCTCTCCCCTACCCTGGGGGTCTTCAAGAGGAGGTTAGATAGGCATCTGGCTGGGGTCATCTGAACCCAGCACT
>NW_017729025.1:97951445-97954152 GCF_001723915.1 Gavialis gangeticus
CTAGGTATGGGGTTGGACTCGATGATCTATTGAGGTCCCTTCCGACCCTAACATCTATGAATCCTGGGGTGCAGGCCCCCCAATCTGTATGCCAGATGATAGCAGGCTGTCGCTGCCACCTGGGGCCAGTGGCAGCACCAGTCTTCCTGGCAAGGTGGCAGCAGCAGCCTCCTGTCATCTGGCATGCAGATCGGAGGGGCCTGCACCCCTAGGAGGAGTCCGGTGCAGCCCTCCTGGGGGTGTGGGCCCCCGATCTGCACGCTGGATGATAGGAGGCTGCTGCTACCACCTGGGACCAGCGCTGGGTGCAGCCTGTGCCAAGCGCTGGGTAGACTGGTGCTGCCGCTAGCCCTAGGCAGCAGCGACAGCATGCTGTCATCCTGTGCACAGATCTGTGAGTCTGCACCCACAGGAGGGCTGCAGGGTTGTGCCAGACTCCTCCCGGGGGCGTAACCCTCAGATCTGCATGCCGGATGACAGGAGGCTTCTGCTGCTGGCTGGGACTGGCGCTGAAGCCAAGTAAGCCTGGCTTCAAAACTTAAAACATTTAGATTTCCCTTGTTTCATTTCAAAGGCTTTTGTTTCATTTTGATTTCAAGCTCAAAACGCATCGAAACAGCTTTAAAACAAAACACTGGGTAAAATTTTGCACAGGCCTAATAAATTTTGTTACTTTTGGGTTAGAGAAGGATGCCAAGGCAGGTTTGAATGGTTACAGTGTAAGGATTTGCTATCTTCCTTCACCTTTCTGTGATGTCAAACCCAGGTGGGAAATGTTTAAAAAAACTTGCAAAGAGAAGCTGTATGTGATTACAGGCTCTGTTCCCAGAAAATGGAGATTCTGTGGCTCAGCAGAAATCACAGCTAGTAATCTGGCATTTTACAACTAAACATGGAAAATACATCAGATACTAATGGGCTCTTTAGTCTACTGAACATGCAGGCTAAGTACAGACATTTGAAAAGCCTGAGGTGGAACCAATCCAATCTATGCAGGTTTCATTAAAATCTGCATCTGTTAGATTGGGGGTGAAGGGAACTCGTGTTTGCTCTTTGACTGGGGGAGGCAGGCAGATGGCTGCACTGGCCAAGGCCAGAAGGCAGGAGGTATTCCTGCATACCTCCCAGTGTGCCAGAGGGCAGCCAAATGCAACCAAGTGGCTATGTCATCCCTAACTGGCTGTCAGGCGCACACACTTCCCCCTCCCTCCTCTGCCCTGTCATCTGTTAGACGGCCAGCAGAGAAAGGTGTGCTCACACTCACTTAGTGGCATGGAGCTCCCTGGGCTTTGTTTGGGGTGGGGGTCTACCCCAGACAGGACAGGTAGGAAGCAGTGCTCATGAGCTTCTGGGGGAGGTGGTGTCAGCAGTGCACCCACATTCTTGGCTCGGTCAGCAGGACAGTGTCCCTCACCTGTCCTGAGCTCCAGGAGCCTCTGTTGGAGCAGCTCTGGGAAAGGGTTGCAGGATTTTCCCCACCAGAGCCAGCACTGAATCCTGGCTAAAGCCACTTACCTGCAGCTGCAAGGGCATGGCTGCCCCCTCCCTGGGACCAGAGCCTGCGCATCTGCAGAGACATGGCTTCAGCTGGGAATTTGGTGCTGGCTTGGGGTGGGGGGGTGGAAAGGCCTCACAGCACTTCTTTTCCCCCAAAGCCAGTGCTGAATTCCTGGCTGAACCTGCTTCTCTGCGTATGTGGGCTCCAGTCCCAGGGGGGACAGCCATGTCATTGCAGCTGCGGAGAAGTGACTAGCTGAATTTGGTGCTAGCTCCAGGTAGAAAATCCTGTAACCTCTTCCTGAAGCTGCTCCAATGCAGGGTCCCAGGGCTTACGACAGCTGAGAGACACTTTGTGCCCCGCTGACCCAGCTGGGAATGTGGGGTGCATCACTGGCACAGCCGCTCCCCAGCAGTTCTTAAGTCTCACTTCTGCTCCCCACCCTGCTGCCTGTCCTGTCTGCAGCTGACAGACAGAGAGATCCAAGGCAGAGCAGGCTAGGTGTTTGGCTGAAGCAGCTGAGCTGTGGCTCCCTGCAAGGTAGGATTAGGGGACCCTGCATAGGCAACTGGGATACTAGCAAACGGTGACCTACCTTGATTCATGAGTGGATCTGGTACTGACACTCAATAGACTGGTCTAGCCTAGATTGAGTAAGTCTGATACTACATTGATCCAGGTCTATTTTAGACCAGGATCCACCATTTTAAAGCAGTCTATGTGCCCTGAACTTCTGTTTTGTTACAGGTTTAGACTGGTTTCCAACCACCTAAACCACAAAAATTGTAATGTCTATACCTGACCACATGTTACCAAATTAAATATCCAACTACTATAAACTAGACGCATTCAAACTAGGTTACAATTTTTTGAAGTGAGAGTAACTAGCCACTGTAGCAGTTCACTGTGGGCTGTGGTAGATTACTTTTTTTTTGCATAAAGCTTTAACCCAAGATTAGATGCCTTTCTAAACTAGTGGTTCTCAACCTCTTTGCCACAGTGGGCCACGCTTGCAGCTCTCTATGTGTTATGTGGGCAGCACCCACACAACTTACTTCCTGTGCATTTAAAAATGCTTTGTGTTTGTTATCTGACAGTAATGCAATATAAATCAATATTTTGTAATACCTCTCATTTCTACACTGTCAGATGTCTTTACCTTTTTTTAACATGATGTCACATGGGCCGCAGCAGTGTGCTGACTGGGCC
>NW_017729025.1:97959152-97961910 GCF_001723915.1 Gavialis gangeticus
TGAACTTCTGTTTTGTTACAGGTTTAGACTGGTTTCCAACCACCTAAACCACAAAAATTGTAATGTCTATACCTGACCACATGTTACCAAATTAAATATCCAACTACTATAAACTAGACGCATTCAAACTAGGTTACAATTTTTTGAAGTGAGAGTAACTAGCCACTGTAGCAGTTCACTGTGGGCTGTGGTAGATTACTTTTTTTTTGCATAAAGCTTTAACCCAAGATTAGATGCCTTTCTAAGATATGTTCTACCTCTCATTTAGCTTGATAACCTGTGATGAAGAAATTGCTGAATGAAATTCTATAGTTTGTGTTAGGCAAAAGGTCAGGTAGTAAATAAAAATAGTCTTTCTGACCTCATTCAGTATGAATCTGCACAATATTCTAAGGTGTCTGGGATGGGCAACACTCATTGCTCCAGTGCTGTGAATACGATTTTGAGCAAAAGGGGCTGCTTTCTCTTTACCATAATGGAAACAAATATCTAATTGGCAGTGCCATTCCAAGTAGTAGGTAACTGGTAACTTTTTAAAAGCTCCTTACTATAAGGCAGACAAGGTACTTTGGGTGAATCTGATATCTTTTATTAGACCAACTTAAATAGTTGGAAAACAATTACTAAGCAAGCTTTCAGGTTCAAAAAAAGTCAGGCTAAGGAAGTTGGACACTTATTCCCCATTGCAGAGATCACAGTGAAATTCTGGAACAAAGTGACACTGTAAATTGGAAGGAACAAACCTTTCACTTGATTTCTCAGTGGAAGATCCTGGAAGCTCTGGGGATGTTCTGTTCAACTATCTGGCATTGGACTTGCAGCAATTTTTGATTGGCAGAGCACATCCAGGAATGGTAGCAGTTCACTGGATAGGACTACTAATGTTTCCCTAATCTTGTGGGCAGTGCCAGTAATCTTCAAACAAGGTGTAATCCAGTTTCTGCTCAAGAAAACAACTGGATATTAGACTTGAGGTTTTTCAAAATGTTCTGAAGAGACTTAGCCATACTTCTTTAATTACAATTAATGATGAACATTCTGCAGATTATGAATATCTCAAACCTAAAATATTCATGGACTTTCACCTGCTTTCTCTAGGAATCCTCAATAAAGATCATTGCAAACCAAGTCCAACAGCATATGATAATCCTTAGACTCTCTGGACATTATCCAGGGCTGTTCTAGGCCTAAGCATTACATATAAACAGCTTTAAGTACTGTAAAGGACTGTATGGTAATGATAATAAAAGTGGTGTGTCCGAGACTGCTTAAAATTAGAGAGGATCTTGCAAGCAGTTACTCGGGAATGTTTTATCCCCATCAGCCTTGAAGACATGCAAACACTATGGTAATGAGGATGATCACAACTTAGAAGGTGTATTCTGCTCTGGAAATGAAAAGGAATATGCTCTCTAGGGTTCCTTGTTGCTTCTGGAAACCTTTCTAGAGCAAGCAGAGGCTACTTACTGGAGTGCAAGTGTGAGGATGAATCCCCCCCTCAGCTGTAGTTGCAAAGTCTGAAAACTACTCAGTAGTTTAAATTTCCTCTTACCTCACAAAGAGGCAAGGACCTTCAACTTCTCCTGTCAGGAGTAGGGTGGCATTTCAAAGTCCAAAAATATGAAAGGGTTGTGATGTAGCAGTACCCTCAACATGTGACTGACAAATACAGTATAGAACTGAGGCCCCAAATGGAGGCCAGTCAGACCTCAGTCAGAAGTATATAGAAGGATGATGGCTGTGATGTGTGGTCTCAAGAAGAAAGAGTGAAGTGGGACTAATGAAAAAATAAAGATCAAATGGAATGTGGAGACAAAAGAAAATCCACTAAAAGCTCCATTTAATTCTATCCTGCTAGCCTGCATGACATCTAAGGAGAGCAATCAGCTGTAGAAATCGGATGTCTCAGCAGAACCTCTGAAACTTCGTTTTGAAGCGTGCCGTCATTTTATTTGCTGATAATCCTGCCTCTGACTTTTTTCTTCTTCTTCTGTGCAACAGGATCATCATTCCTCTTCCTAAACCTGGCAAAAAAATGTCATGGAAATGCCTGTACTTGAAGCATCCTGTCTGGGGGAGAGGATAGGAATTGGACAGTGGAAATTCAAAGTAAAAGCTGTTCTTTAAAAATCTCCAGCAATTAAAGATTTGTAAAACACATGTTCATTGGCCATCTGCTGTTATATTTTGTTTTTATCTTTTCCTCATATGTGGTGGAAGATATTTAGAGAGATTGCAAGTTGGGTGGTACAAATAGCATGTCAAGTTGCTCAGTTATAAAGGCAACAAGATCAATTAGGTACTTTCAGCATTCTTTCCTTGTGACTGGTCACTAAGTAGCTTATGCTGTGAGGGGCTTTCAAAGGAGAACTTAAAAACTGAAGACTTGTCTGTGTCATGAAGATTTTAAAGACCCATAGGATTGTCCTTTAGGGAATGTGTTTGCCTACTGCACTCCCTCTTGTGGATGGCTGCATTTTTTTGCAGTACTCTGCATGCAGAGCTAGTGAATTGGTTGGTAAAGAAAGATGTTATTTAAATATTACTTTTAATTCCTCCTCTTCCCTCACCTTCATACCACATCTTCTGGTAACTGCCATCCTTCAAACTGTCTCTATCCGAACATTCACATGTCATCTAACACTTTATTACTTCAAGTCAACAGCCGTGCACCAGTATCTTGGTCTCTGAATCTGGCAGCAATGATGGAACATACATGATTAAATAATCCATTAAGGGTTATTAACCATATACTTGG
>NW_017729025.1:97966910-97967616 GCF_001723915.1 Gavialis gangeticus
TGCCTCTATCCGAACATTCACATGTCATCTAACACTTTATTACTTCAAGTCAACAGCCGTGCACCAGTATCTTGGTCTCTGAATCTGGCAGCAATGATGGAACATACATGATTAAATAATCCATTAAGGGTTATTAACCATATACTTGGCCTTTAGAAGTAAGGAGAAAATAGTCTTCTACAAAAGCTTGTGAAGAGTTGAATGAATCACTATAACTAGATGACTCCAAAACTATTTTGCTGTTTTAAGAAATACAAAGGGAAGTTTTTTTCTGGGACATCAGTAGGTTAGATGGTCACAGTCTATGTGATCTCACTTCCTGGACCAATGGCATTGATGAAGCAAGAGATCTTAGGCTAGCATGAATAGGGAGCCAAATTCCAGGCTAGCAGGTATCAAACATTGAGGTAGCAGCACATTGAAGTCCAGGGCTGGAATCAAGACTGTCAAGTTACTGCACTAAGATGGGATGTATATGGAAAGTCACTTTGTGACATATTTATATGGGAAAAAACAGATTGTCTCATTATTTACTTCTCCTGTTTTAGAAGGATGCTTTCTGGGTTTCAGCAGTAAATAAACAGATAAGAGCTTCACTGGAAAATCGGCTAAAAGCCTGTGTATATACAACTCATTTTCATTTACAGCTCCATAAACACAGCTGTGGTTGCCTTGGATGGGATCAGGGTTGCCTTTTGCTGGGTAA
>NW_017729025.1:97972616-97974482 GCF_001723915.1 Gavialis gangeticus
TCTTAGGCTAGCATGAATAGGGAGCCAAATTCCAGGCTAGCAGGTATCAAACATTGAGGTAGCAGCACATTGAAGTCCAGGGCTGGAATCAAGACTGTCAAGTTACTGCACTAAGATGGGATGTATATGGAAAGTCACTTTGTGACATATTTATATGGGAAAAAACAGATTGTCTCATTATTTACTTCTCCTGTTTTAGAAGGATGCTTTCTGGGTTTCAGCAGTAAATAAACAGATAAGAGCTTCACTGGAAAATCGGCTAAAAGCCTGTGTATATACAACTCATTTTCATTTACAGCTCCATAAACACAGCTGTGGTTGCCTTGGATGGGATCAGGGTTGCCTTTTGCTGGGTAAAGGACTTTTCATTCTCTGCCCACTGCCATAGCAAGAGAGAAATGATTCCTACTCTTTTAGTAGTCAAGGTTCTGAAATAACCACACAGTAAATTATTGTGGATTTTAATGAGCTTTTCATTTTCTTTTTTTGAACTTCCATGTCACAATGGAATAATGAACATTTGACAATTTTAAATGCCCAAAATATCAGGTTATAATTTAAATCTCACAAAAGGAATTGTAAAGAGGATTAGTTTTGCAACATGACAGGTATATCTATCTGTACAAGGTACCTCACAGCTCTCATCCACATGGCATTAGAGCATCTCCTAACTGTTGCACAGTTTGGTTGCTGACTACCCAGATCATTGACCCAGAGAGAAAGTAAATGCAGGGCCTAAGCCCAAACTCATATTTGCTGGGAATCACAGGTATTAGCAGGGAACTGGGAGCCAGGACCCAGCCTGACAGTGATTCCATGCTATTCAAGAGGTGATTATAGGTGGGACAGAGTATACTTAGAGGAATCAGCAGTGGAGTCAGCCTGGTGACTGTGACCTTGCTTGCTTCCCTCTGTACCTAGCAAACTCTGTGGCCTAATACATAGATTAGAGGAAGAATCCACCCATTTGCTCACAGGATGGGATGAACTATTGGGTGTGCTCTCCCCTCCTTTCCCCCTGACTACACCAGCTAAAATTGAAGTAGGATTCACTTGGTCAAGTAGTGGAAATCAGAACATATCTAGAAACTAGAAGGTTATTTTAGCCACCCTTTATTAAGTAGAATACATCACCTGTGGAAGACAATCAGTAAGAGAAGTGTTTAGGATTTTAACATGGGAACAAGCACTGATCACGCTACAAAGGTCTTGACTGCCCTTCTTGGGTATAACTGCATGGGATTAGGATTCAGATAACCAGTATTGTAATATTGGATGCTATTCTGCAACACAGATGAAAAGTAACCACACGCACAGATGTTTAGCGCTTCTAACTAAAAAGGAGTACGCATAAGGCATAACCACAGAGTGGGCAGAGGGCACTTAGGTTATGGACGTGGGCTCAGAATAACGTTGAATCTTTCCTTCATCAATTCACTTGGTTGAATTATCACTGAATGGCTAACAGAGTTACTGCTGACTGAATACATGAACAGCTATACAAAAAAGGAACAGAATCCCACTGAGGAGTTCTAAGAACATCGTGAAGAACAGTCAGTCACTGGAGCACTAAACAAAACCTCCTTTTACTACGCTGTTGAATATTCTAATTTTTAAAATATAAAGTCATTAGGGTTTCTATTTCAAGGGTTTTACATTTTTGTTCCAGAGCAGATAATTAACATTCAGTCGAACTGAACCAAATAACAGCTGTATGGGGGGGGGGCTTTAAGTGATAGTGTACGATACTGCAGCTAACAAGGCTGCTGTGCCAGTCTGCATAATGAGTGGTGGATGAAAAGCAATGGTTTTTCTTCATGTAGAGCTCAATGGAGAGTTCCAGGCCTGCCACACAAAACGTCTTTA
>NW_017729025.1:97979482-97998191 GCF_001723915.1 Gavialis gangeticus
GGGGGGGCTTTAAGTGATAGTGTACGATACTGCAGCTAACAAGGCTGCTGTGCCAGTCTGCATAATGAGTGGTGGATGAAAAGCAATGGTTTTTCTTCATGTAGAGCTCAATGGAGAGTTCCAGGCCTGCCACACAAAACGTCTTTAATAATGCAATCCAATGCCTTTGATTTGAGGAACATGCTGAAGAATAAACAACCTATTAATCTGAGTTCTCTAGTCTGCCTGAAAGTACAAAGTGGCAATGAACAAACCAAAGAACAAATGTACTGAAATGAAAAGCTGTGCCTCTTCCTGCCATGCAGCTAGTCACAGGAGAAGGAAAGGGGGAAAAAAGAAAAAATAGAAATTCTTTTATTGTATGCTGTGAAGACCTCTAAATTAAGCTTTCGTATGTCTTTATGTGGCAACACTTTGCTACAAGTGGATAATCTTTAAAAGAAAAAAAAGGTGCAACGCTTCTCAGTAGATAGAAGTTAGCAGACCAGCATTGAATGGCTGGCAGTCAGGGCTGAAGTAGCTGATGGTCATTTCTGATTTGCATTCTCAGTGGTTTTACCGTATGTTTTTACATATAACCCACATCTTTTTTCCAAAAACAGGGTTCTGAAAATTTGGATGCATGCTATATGCAAGTAAATACAGTAATGCCAGCCAAGGCAGAATGATGTAAGGCATGAGCCCTGGGCACCCCCTGAGAAAGTCATACCACAGGGCTGCTGTGTAGGACTGCGGTAGAGAATCTGACCCCAGGCGGAGCTGCAGACACTTCACAACAGCCTGCTCAGGGACAGGCTGCCTGCTGTCTTACCCAAGTTGCTAAGAACCCAGTGCTGGCCAGATGGGGCCTGCTGCATGGCTTAGGCCCCAGTGCACAGCTCCACAGTCCCCCAGTCCTCAGATACTTACCCATACTGTAAGGTAAAAGCTTTTTCCTTCTTGGAGGTTTCTCAAAATGGGGTGTGTGTTATATTCAGGGGCATGTTATATAGGAAAAAATCTAGTATTTGTTCTTGATAGCACTAAAATAAACTCCAGGTGGCTAATATGGTTTGTGTCCTAGCTATCTGAGAGTCTGCTTGCGCTATCCTTTATGCCAATGATTTTGCTGTCACACAAGGCACCGTAGCCATCAGCCTATAGATCTGAACATCTTTTTAAATCAAATTGTTCTAGAAGAGTTGTGGGCAGCAGAATTTACTTCCCAAACTGGAATGACTCAGCCCAAGTCTGCTACCCTTGAACATATGCCCTAAGTACAGACATTCAAAAAGCTTGCACCTGAACTGATTCAATCTTTGCATGTTAGTCTAACCTGCTTAGATTGAACCAACAAGCAAGTGAATAGACATTTAGTTTTGAGTCCAGAAATGCAGCTTCATGCCTGCAGTGGCTCAGGCTACAAGCTAGGGGCACTACAGCGAGCCCTTCCTTCCCTTCAGGCTGGAGGGAAGCTAAGCTGAGGGGGGGACATGGCCAGGCCCTGGCAGGCTGAATATGACTGGGGAGGGGTTTAAACCTTCCTGCCTCTCCTCTCCCATGGCACGGAACCCCAGCCTAGCTTTTCCCCCTTTCTTGTGGTTCAGGACAGCCCGGGACCACCAGAACCCTTGTCCCAGTGTAGTATTGCAGTAACTATAATTGCTTTGATTGCTTATATTGTTATTTTTCTTTTTATATAATGAAATATTTAACCATTAAGATAAAGTTAATCTTGTTATGATTTACTTTTTATACTCATTTGATCAGTCATTATTAGTGTTCTGGAATTAACCATCTATTTTACATTTCTTATTGCTTAGCATAAATATATTGGACATATTGGTCTCATGATTTTAGACATATTTGACCTATTGGTCTCATGACTTTAGAACTTAAATTTAGTATAAGAAAAATGCTTGTGTCCAACAGGACAAGGAGGATGACCTTTGCATCTGACTCAGCTGTCCATACAAACCTAGGGATTCCACTATCACTATAAAGAATGAACACAAAGACAAGGCTTTGGGTCTTTTCCACCTGCAAGAAGGAGTTTTGGGCACATCCAACAAGACCTGACTCCATCCCACCAGACTGACCTGAGCAACTTTAAAACTTGGTAACACCTTAACCTTTGTAGAACTGTCTATCTGTGTGTGTATGCTTGTTTCTTTTGTAAGAATGAATGAATGAATGAGTATGCATGGGAATGAGCGAAGCAAATAACCTTACTTTTCTTTATTCTTTTCATGTTGCATGTTTTATGTTCCAATAAATGCAGCATTGTGCATTATCCCCTGATAAGATTCCTGCTTGTTTTTAATTCACACTGTATGCCCTGTGCGCACAACTGCAGCCAAGGGGTGATCCACCTGCACCTTCCCAGCTGCTGGGGCAGGGGTTTCGCTTGGGGCAGCCCAGGAGCAAAGGTCAGATCATGGGGGAGGGAGGAGAGCGAAATGGTCCCAAGCCCAGGTAGGGAAATGCACAGTGGGATTGTGGTGGCAGTGGCTCCATCCTGGACATGAGCCCTGCTGAGCAGAGGGACCCAAGCTGGGTGGGGCGAGGAAATGGCTCAAATGTGTCTGTGCTGGCCTGGGGCAGAGCCAAGCCAAGTTTAGCACGCAGCTGGGGGAACAGCTCCTGCCCGGTGCCCTTGTACTGCACTGGCACACATAGCATGGGCTCACTTCCCTCTGTCCTACCTGCATCCCCCAGGCTACCGGGCGCTAAGCTGGGCATGCCCTGCTCACTTTTCCACTACCCAGCAGCCCCATAAACCACATGCCAGGTGTGGGGTGCTACCCCTACAGCTTCTCTAGCACTACTGTTGGGGGCCTATCCTGGCCGTACTTGTAGGCGCCACCTACACTGCCAAATTGTGGTTGGACACCGACTGGGCAGATGCCAGTGGCAGCAGCAGGTAAGCTGTAGGGGTCCCCATGCCTGGCACCTGGTACACTGCTGTTGCAGCTGGATAGCAGAGGAGTGAGCAGAAAGTACCCAGCTCAGTGCCTAGCATCCCAGGGGACACAGGTAGTAGTAGCACTTGGGGCTGAGGGAATGAGCCTACAGTGTGCATGCCACTGTAGGGGTCAGAGCTGGCCCAGGTGCTGCTCTCCAGTGGGTAAAAGGGGCCACTGGGCAGAAGCTGCTCCTCCAGCTGCATGTTCCACTCAGTTCAGTTCTGCCCCAGGCTAGCACAGACACACTCTAGCCCCTTCTATCCCTCCAGCCTGGGTCCCTCTGCTTGGCAGGGATCATGTCCAGGATGGAGCTGCCACCGCTTCAGTCCATCTATGTGTGTCCCCACCTGGGTTTGGTGTCATTTCATTCCCCTTCCTCCCCCCAATCTGGCGTTCTGCTCCTGGGCTGCCCCAAGCAAAACCCTGGCCCCGGTGGCTGGGAAATCACAGTGGGCTTGCCCCCTGGCTGGGGGTGGGAAGGAGAGGGCTCTGGCTGTCCCCATCCATGCTGAGCCATGGGGGAAGCAGGGGGAAAAGCCAGGTAGACTCCAGTTAGGGTCCCATGTGGTGGGAGAGGGTAGGCAAGGGGATTTAGTCCCCCTCTACCTGAGCCTGCTGTCCTATGCCCCCACCCCGTCCACTCCACTGGGGAAAAGTCTGGCAGAGGCTGCTCTGCCCCAGCCAGGCAGACCAGGCTACATCCCCAGCACACTGACACCCTTGTCAGCCAGCCCTCACTGCTCCAGCTAGAGAGCAGAGGGGTGGAGCCTGCCCTGTTCTGCTCCAGCAGACAACACAGCCCAGCCCAGCCCAGCCCAGGTCTGCAAAGCATGCTGGGATGCCAGAAGACTCTGATTTAACTTGAACTAGGAAGGGATCTGAGACAGAAGTTCCATAAACTGGTTTGACCTTAATCAGTTAAGTCTGATACTATATTCAACCAGGTTTATCTTTGGCCATTTTGAATCTGGTTCATGTACACTGAACTCCTGTTCTGTTACAGGTTTAAACCAGTTTCTGATCACTTGAACTGGTTTATATGTAACTTATGTCCCTAGCCACAATAAAAGTTCTGTCTCTTTTCACACTTTTGCATGTTGATATCTTCAGACATTTGGATAAAAAAGCTATGGCTCTTGTTCTTGGGCCCAGTGCAGTCCTTTTTCACAGCCTGGGAAGGACAAGGAGGGTATATAACTGCTTTAAGAAGCAGGTATATCTCAACAGTTCTGGGTTGGTGTAAAATGTGAGTCTTTCAGTCCCCCCTGGTTGTTCAACATATATAAATATACACAGAGTATTTGTGAGAAATGCAATGAGTCTGCCTGCACTTGGTGTAGTATAGTCGTCTCATGGTGGGGGTTAGGGTAAAGAAGAAATCACATTCTGTTGGCTTGGAGAAAAGCAGGGAAACCATAATGTATGAAAGGATGGAGTTCACAGCATGAAGGATTTCATAATCCTCTGAAAATTAAGCATTGATAACATCTTGGATTATATGTAAAATGTAAGCACAGTCTCCATTTTCTGCAATCAGAATTACTGTAGATTGAAAAGTAGCCCACTGACTTGTTTTGCTTTTTCTCCTACATTCCAGCATGACTGGAACCTAGATGGAACAAATTTAGCCTGAAACATTAAATCTGCTAAACTTGTAGGCATGAAAAATAAAGCTACGTAGCCTTCTGTGGAATGGGAAGTGATCAAATGATGATGGTGGAGGGAAAGAAATGTTGCTTTGGCTGATGTTTATTTCATATCCTCTGTATCCAGGCCTTCTAAAATACATAGCAAGTATGACTTTGGTTATGGACTTCACAAGGCCAAAATCTAAATAAATTGATTCTCATGATTCTAATTTGTCTAACCATTGAGTGAAACTGGCCTGACAGACTCTGCTTCACTACTGACCAAGTCATCTTCCTTTTAATGCTTCCTGTAGAGAGGCTTGCAAGGGAATAGCTGGAGTATTGGCTTCTGCCTGTTTCCAAAAGGTTTTAAAGAGATGCCTTTATTTTACAAAGCCATCAACTCACTCAGACTAGGTTGTGTTTTGTGGATTATGTCAAAGACAGAGTATGAGCCAATATTTCTATGGTCCCAACATCTGTGGCAAATGTCATAGTTAGAAAAGCAAATTAAATCCAAAACTATTCCTAGCAATGTGTTATGAACCAGTGAAAAATGAGGAAAATAATTTTTGGCAGTCAGTACTGTCTCATCATAAAATCCTAAATCGATAAAGTAGCAGCATGTGGCAAAGGAATTTAAAGAGTAAATTGCAAGTAACCTATTCATTTAGAATGGGTTAGTGAATTCAAGGTCATCTTAATTAAGGGCAAAAGAAGTATTTTTGAATCATTTACTTTAATATTCAACAGACTAGGCCTTCTATATCTTTTTGTAGTATTATAATCTGAGTCTTAATGTTTTTATTGAACAAGTTAGGAACATCCCTAGCTCTGGGCAAAACAAAGTCATTAGATCTAGCCAGTTCCACCCTGTCTCTCTGGAGTGTTTAGGTTTCTAACTCTCAGAGGTACGTCTGCTATAAAAGTGCTATGTCTGCCTTAAGGTTTTTCAAATGAGTCATTTTTTTCTTTTTGCCTAGTAGACTATTTATACCTTTTGAAGTGTGTTGTGTGTAGTTGCTCACAATTATCAGGAAGCTGAAAACTATGCAATAGTTTTGCAATTACCAGATTAAACTCCTTTATATAGAGTTGGTTATTAACAGCTAGAGAGCACCAAAATCCTGAAAACATGCCCATAAATGGATTGAGATAGTAGTACAGACCATGCTTTACATATATGGCCAGTTTCAATTACTATCTATCATCCGTAAGATTGAGCAGTAAACCGTTATAGTTATCACCAAACACACAGACTTGAGTAAACTGAGAGGCCTGGTGACACAGTCCATTGAATGTAGTGTAGAAGAGGAGAGGAATTAAACATAAGATGAAGAAAACAGCAGGACTTAATCCATTTAGGGATGATAAAGTATACTGTAATCAATGATTATTGCTTTTAGGGTATCACCAAGTGCTCTAAGTAGGGTTTTCTAAGCATTTTCATTATAACTCTTGTTTAGTTTAGTTTTCACATTTCAAACTGAACTGCCATCTTCCCTGTATATCTGAAGGCATACAAAAAAACCACCAGGATGTGTCCCAAGTTGTTACTTCATTCCATATACATGTTGTAAGGTGGGTGAAGGAGCATTAATTTCATTTTGTGGATTTAGTGGGGTTCATAGAATACTATTGCATTTGGTGTCTAGTCAAATATATCTGGTTATAGCATTTTTTCTCTCAATACCTTCCCCCCACCAGAAAAAGCAACTCAAATGCAACAGTAAATAACTTTTGTTTGCATGTTTAAGCACTGTAAAAACAAAATAAAACAAAAATCAGGAAATGTCAAAATTAAGGTTGTTTACATATTCTTAAATTTCTCTCAAACCTGTAGAAATTATGGGACACTCCTTCATTTCAAGATGATTTAGGATTCCTAAACATTATAATAGCACACAATTTCTTTTTGCAAACTTTCATGCACGTTGGAAAAACCACAAGAATTGTATATGTTGTACAATTTTTGTATAATTTACACTTAGTTGCTAAGATTAATTTTTTTCTGTACTCACATACTTACATATTTTCTTTTCAACCATTCAGCAGTTTGAGGTCAAAATTAGGGGGTAAGACAAATAAATAGTGTACTTAAGTCGTCTGCCTACAATGGCAATATTTTAACTAGTTTTCTTTGTTGCACTTTCCACAGTATGTTGGTAAACTTGATTCATTGTATACTCTTCATGTACACATCTCATTTTTGTGGGCTTTCAAGCAACTATAAAAACTAATATAAAAATGGGATGGTAGATGGGATGCTAATAGTTCTCAATGCATGTTAATTGCTTGGAACTGGAAAAGACTGGCAAGACAAGCAAAAGGGCACAAGAGAACTCAATAACCAGCAGTGTCAAGGACTAAATATAGATCAGGAACAAAAGGAATCCTAACAGTGGTACCAATCAGCTTTTAGAAGAAAATGTGCAAGACTGTCAGTAATAATTTAGAAAAGGCAAAAGTGATAAATCAATATTTGTTCTATTTTCATTAAGAATATGCCATCCAACTATTTTTCTCATATGAAGATGTATATTTTCCATTCCAACAATCACAAAGAAAGATGTTAAAAGCAACTACAAAAAATAGACACTCTGATAAACTTTCAGCCAAGAGTTTTAAAAATTGCTGGCTGAGGAATTCTTCGGATTGTGAATTCAGATTTTCAACAAGCCTTGGAACATTAAGGAAGTTGTAAAGGACTGAATGAAATCTAATGTGGTGTCAGTATTTTTTAAAAATATAAAAAAGTGACCCAGATAATAACATACCTATCAGCCTGACAACTATTTCAGGGAAGATAATGGAGCAGTTGATAGAATTAAAGGACAAAAAAAAAATTAAGGCATTTCGTTTAATTTAGTACTACATGACTTTTGTAGAAACTAGAATAATGCAGAATCAACATGGTATGCATTGAAGTGATTACAAACTGGCTAAATGACAGGTCTTGATATCTAATCATTAGAAGGGAATATTCATTGAGCAGGTAGCCTACTGGAGTCCCCAGGAATCAATCCTTGGCTTTATACTCTAACAAAAATTGTGAAATACCTTTTAAAGACTTAGAAGACCACCACATTATCTGAAAAAACACCCCCCAAAAAAGCATCAACAAAAACCCAAAGATCAGAGAAAAGGAAGCAATGAAATGGCATGTCATTGCTATAGAGTAATCTTGATAAGCTGAATACAAGAAAAAAAACACAGCCAAATGTAAAGGCATACATCTCAGAACAAAGAATGCAGGTCATATTTATAAGACTGGAGACTATCCTGCAAAGCAGGCACTTTGTAGAGGACTTGGGTTTCACAGTAGATATACAGGTGAGCATGAGTTTCCAAGGTTACACCCTGACCACTGTGAACCACTGGAACAGATTATGTGGAGGTTAGGGACTCTCCATCCTTTGAAGTTTTCAAGAGCAAGTTGGGCAGATATTTTCCTAGGATTGTTTAGACGGGATATTCCTGCCTAGTGCAAAGGGTTTGATTAGATAAGCATTTCTCAACCTGTGGACTGCGACCCAAAAGTGGGTCGCAAGAATGTATGAAAGGGTCACAAACAAACTTTATAAATGGATCAACAAACTTTAAAAATGGATTCTCCTTTAAAGGAGAAAAATGTGACAAACCACGGGTTTTCCTTTGCAGGTTGGCACAGCTCCACCCCCCAGTGTGTGTGGGGGGGGGAGGGGCAGGGAAGGGGGGCACTGGGTTGGGACTGGCCATCAATGTTTACAAATGGGTCCTGGTACAAAAAAGGTTGAGAACCACTGGATTAGATGACTTTCCAAGGTCATTTCTGCCTTTTCCTATAATACTTAGATATAGAAATGGGGAAATATTGAGTAGGAGTTGAGCAACTACATTACCTCAGTGTCTGGCACTGATATTTCATTACTGGAACACTGCATACAGTCCTAGTCCACAATTAGGAAGGATGTTGAAAAGTCTGAGAGGTTTCAGAGATGAGCCAAAGAATGATTTAAAGGATTGGAAAACATACCTTCGAATGAAAAAAAGAAGAGCTCTTTTCTTTTTTACTTTAATGAACGGGAAGGCTAAAGGCTAACTTAATCAGATTGTAAGTACCCAAATGGGGAACAGGGATTTAAAAATACACTGCTTTTTAATCTAACCTAACAAACAAAGGCATAACTAGATTAAATGACTGGGAACTGAAACTGGATAAATTTAGACTAGAAATAAAACAAAAATTTTACCAGTGAGGGTAATGCATCTTGAATACAGTTACCAAGGGTTGTGCCGAATTTTCCATTGCTAGATATTTTAAAATCAAGATTAGATATATTTTTCTGAAAGATGCTGTAGTCAATGTAAAATTAATTCAGGGAAGTCCTGACTTGCATAAGAAAGGACAAACCAGATTAGTGGTTCTCAATCACTCTGGCTGCAACCCTTCCTGGTCCAGCCTTGCATGGTGTCTCCTGGAAACAGGTGGAACTGTCCCACACACCTCTTTCTGGGAGGAGTTGGGCAGATCAGGAAAGGGCTGCAGCAAGAGTGGTTGAGAACCACTAATCTAGTCCATGTCCCCTCTTATGCCAATTAGGACCTTCCTGAATTCACTTTGCTTATTTGATAAGCCTAAAGCAGGCAGAAGTGCATGCTCATGCTGCAGCCCTTCCCCATTTAGCTGTGCACAAGGTGCATAGGACACTTTAACCCAGTGGTGGTGGTGACAGCAGGACTAGATCCCTGGCTGAGAACCACTGAGGCAGCACAACAGTGGTTCTCAATTGGGGAACTGCCAAATTAAACAAAAAAGTTATGGAGGGGTGCCCTGAATCTAAAAAAGGATGAGAACCACTGGATTGGTAGTCACAATGGTTCCTCCCAGCCTCAGTCTGCAAACAAAGTTTTCAGAAAGAGATTAGAGCAGGCGAAACTCCTTCTCTTGTCCCAGGGAAGCAGAAGGGTCCTGGGGATCAGAGTCCCAGGCCCTCCATCAGCGGACATCGAACATCTCTTTGAGTTCAGCCTTTTTCCTAAGTTATTGTTAACCCCAGACTGAGGCATGTTTAGTTCCCGAAGTTTGGTCCAAAAAACAGGAATTGATTTGGGCAAGATCTGACAGCCAAACAGACCTGACCCCAATCATGGTGGCCCTGCTGGGTGAGAAGATATCATCCTGAGGAGGATTATAAGAAGCCAGGACATTCCAGGCTGTGGATGTGGTAAAAGTGGGGTAAAGGGGAGGTTTGGAGCCCCACAAAGAAAGACTATGGTCATGACCCCTCTGGGACCACCGACAGGGAACTGCCTCCCCATCTATTAACATAAAAGTCATGGCAGGCAAGTAGGGGCAGCACTCAGAAACATCTAGGTGGCCCCAAAGTGCGGTCTCACCCTGACGTCGCTAGGGAGGAAGGCACCAACCAGAAAGGGGCCGAAGCCTTACAGCGACACTGACCAACCTGATTTCCTTCTCTGACAAGCTGACAGGCTCTGTAGATAGGGAAGGTCAGTGGATGTGATATACCTTGTTTACAGCAAGGCTTTTGACAGTGTCTCATTCATAAGTGAAGGAAATAACATTCTCATTCATAAGCAAAGGAAATGCAGTCTAGATGATAGTACTGTAAGGTGGATACAGGAGTGGTTGAATCATTGTGCTCAAATAGTAGTTGTGAATGGCTTGATATCAAGTTGGGAGCAAATACTGCGTTGGGTTCCCAAGTGGCCTGGCCTGGGTCTAGTATTGTTTAATATCTTTATTAATGATTTGGAAGATGGGATTGAGTGCACAATTAGCAAATTTGGAGGGCAGCATTAGGATTTAAAATAACTTTATTCACTGGAGACGTGGTCTGAAATTAATAAAATTTGGTAAAGATAAAATGCTGCACTTTAGACAGCACCCCTGCACATCCAGAAAGAAACTGAGGAATGACTGACTAAGCTGCAGCATTGCAGAAAAGGACGTAGATATAGATACCATAAACTGAACATAAACCAACAGTCTGCTTGCTACAAAAAAAAAAATTAAATTAAATTAAATCCACCAATAGCATACTGAACTGTATTACTAGGAGCACTTCCAAATGAAGCAAAGTGATTCTCCCACTCAGCACCGCTGAGGCCTCACCAGGAGCACTCTGTCCAGTTCTGGGCCCCACACTTCATGAAAGATCTAGACAAGTCAGAAAGAGGCCAATCGAGAGCAATAAAAAATATTTGAAATCTGGG
Organism: Gavialis gangeticus; assembly: GCF_001723915.1. Classification (NCBI taxonomy): domain Eukaryota; kingdom Metazoa; phylum Chordata; order Crocodylia; family Gavialidae; genus Gavialis; species Gavialis gangeticus. The sequence continues at coordinate 97,990,275 of NW_017729025.1, forward strand.
AAATATGGCTTATGAGAAAATGCTGAAAGAATTAAGACAATTTAGTCTAGAGAAGAAAAGACTGAGGAGAATTTGATAAGTTTTCAAATACCTGAATGGTGGTTATAAAAAGGATGGAGATAAACTAACCTGTAGTGGCAGGGGGCAGGGCAAGGAGCAATGGCCTTAGGTTAGATATTACAGATAACTTTCTCAGTAGGGTGGTGGTTAAGCATTTGAACAGGCTACCCAGAGAAGCTGTGGAATCTCCCTGCTTGGAAGATGAAGAGCAAGTTAGATAAAACACTTGGGCTGCGATGCCTTAGTCAGAAATAATCCTGCCTGGAGCAGGGAGATGCACAAAATGAATTTGAGATCCCTTCCAGCCCTACTTATCTATCATTTTATGTTCTGTTCATCTCTTAAAGACAGGCAGAGCCACAGGGTACATCATGAAATGCTGGGAATTACCCTGGATATTGGACTACTCTGTGGGAAATACTTTGAACGCTTTGCAGCTCTCTTCCACCTGTTGAGACACACCAAGTAATCTGAGGTTTCTGGATACATTGCCAGTACCGAGCCAGTGTCGGGCATCTTCTTTACTGCAGTGTTTCTGGGATTAAATGACAAACATTCCATGGGGCCCTAGAAATAATTCTTGCTATGCAGTAGCAAGGTCTCCAGTAAAGCCATTCTAAGGTGCCATAGCACAGGATGTTACCCAGCCAGTTACAGTTCCCTGAGGAGACTCTCATATTAATGAAATGCCATACTCCACATCATTTAATGTTTATTTACAACCATTCTTCTCATATGCTAATAAGTGACACTGGCTCTTCAAAGAGAGAGGAAGAACTGGCTTCTCTTGCCAGTACACCCTTGGCAGATATTGTCCCTTGAAAAATAAGTTTTCATTGAGGGACTGCAGCCAAAAAGTGCAAATGGATGGAGTGATGTGAAAAGAATGTCTGCAGTTTTACAGGGAGAGGGACCTAGCTGCCAGCTCATCAGAAGTTATATCTTTGTCTGTGCACACTGAGTTATTTAATCAAAAACAGTACGGGTGCATGCCTACACACTTAATCCTGGCCTATTGTTTGCTTGTATTAGGCTACAATGAAATAATGCAACAGCATATGGGTTTTTTTTCTTTTTCCTTACAACCTTAAATAGACATCATATCTCTACTGAAGCAGACAATACAAATTATTTATTTACAATATAATTTCTCAACCTGGAAGTGGGTCACACAGCATAGATTAAGAAACCAAAAAAAGTCCATAAAATCCTCTTGTTGCTAGGATTCAGCAACAGGAAGTAGTTTCTTCTACCCCTAATCAGTGCTGCTGCAGCTCTTTCAACCCTTTCTTTCTTTTTTGAATCATTAGACATTATTTGGAAGCAAATGGGTTGCATAGTCTACTTCTTTCTGGGGCAGATAAGAGTAGTGAATGTGCCACAGAGCTCTTGTAAAGGTATTTCTGCACAACTGAGTTCATGAGAAATAAAACAATTCATTTTAACATCCTAATGTTCTAATGACAGGTGTTTCCTAGGGCTCCTGGCACTGAAATGTGAAAGTCTCTTTGTAAGATAGTGGGCTCAATAGCGAGACAATAAGTCCTTTGTAAAAAAATTGCTAAGTTAAAGACTAGGCCAATGTTACAGGATAGAATACACCCTAAGGGAAAGCCTGTGTTCAAAGGCATGTCTGGAAATAAAATAAAAAAAAATGCAGATTTGCTCAAAGAACATGTTTATATGGACAGGAGTTAAAAAAACCTGAAAGCATGTAAACAAATATGTTAAAGATCTTTTTCAAAGATGCAAATAGTACATCTCTTACTGACAGAAGTGAGAATTGAAGAGTTACATGCCTTCAAAATTCAATCCATATGAAGTTTTAGATTAGGGTGGCCAATCTGTGGCATGGGCAGCCTGTGTGTGTGGTATGCAGCAGACCAAAGAGGGGACAGGCAGCACTGTGGTAAATAAGACAGGGAGCAGAAAGCAGAGCAGCAGACTGGACAGGGAGCAGAGAGCAAAGCAGCTGATCAGGCAGAGGAAGGAGACAGGAGTAGCACTTTGATAGGCTGTTGGACTAATTTGTGGCATGTCTGCAAAAAAGACTGGCCCCCACTGTTCTAGATAATCCACTTACCTTGATTTTGCAGAAGGCTGTCCCACAGACCTTGACACAACATCTAGGCAAGTCAATGGAATCCAACACAGGAAAAAGGCCATTTAATCAGCAAAATGTATTGCTCAATGGAGCATCTTCTCTTTTTGGATTTATTGATTTTTTTCTTAATTCAGCATTGTAAAGGGCAATTCTCTCAGCTATACCCTATCTACAGAAGCTACTTGTCCACTGTTTACCATAACCATGGCTTATAATGAGAACACTATTTTAAACATCTGAAACCTACTTTTCCTAGATAAATGAGCAAGAAGAACATTGCAAGACTGATTTAATATGTTTACTTAGTAACCAGTAAGGCAAAGCGATATGTTCATTCATACATGATTAACAAATGACAAAATGTGAGTTCTATCCCAATAAGTAATTTGCAAATATCCATCCCATTATTTGAATGAACATGGTGGGATGACACACGTGACTGGGCAGTGAACATTGAGGGCTACAGGTTTTATAGGAAGGATTGGCTTGAAAAGAAGGGAGGAGGTGTGGCCCCCTATGTGAAAGAGCAGTACCCCTCCCTGCATGTCATGTCTGAGAGCAGGGAAAGGTCTCTTGAGACCCTCTGGGTCAGGCTACAAGGGGGACCAGGAGAGGAAGACCTGATAGTGGGAATCTACTACAGGCCTCCCTCCCAAGAGGAGGAGAGTGATCGGGCATTCTCAGGAGAACTGACAGAGACAGCTAGCACTAGAGACATGATCGTCATGGGTGACTTCAACTACCCTGACATCTGTTGGAAAGACCACTTGGCCGCCTCCAGCAGGTCAGCCAACTTCCTGGCAACAATAAATGATCCATTTCTGACACAGGTTGTAGAAGGGCCTACTAGGGGCAAGGCCACTCTGGATTTAGCGCAGACCAAAGAGGAGGACATTATAGGCGACCTGAGGATTGGTGGCACTCTGGGTGACAGTGATCACGACCTGATAAGGTTCACCATCCACCGTAAGACTGGGAAGTTAGTCACCAGAACAGAAGTCCTAAATTTCAAGAAGGCAGATTTTGGCAAACTCAGGAGGCTTGTTGGAGAGGCCCTCTGCAACTGGCAACCAGACAACTTGGGAGTGCAGGAACAATGGTGCTTCCTTAAGGAGGCAATACTCACAGCTCAAAAACAGGCCATCCCCACACGGGCAACAAGCGGGAAAGGAGCCAGGAGAGCTGCTTGGCTTACCAGAGATATTAGGGAGCTATTGAGAAAAGAGAAAAGAAGTATATATACACAGTGGAGGAACAGCTCAGCAACCAGGGAGGAAAACACCTTGATCGCCAGGGCCTGCAGGTAAGAGACACAGAAAGCTAAGACAGGCATGGGGATCAAGCTGGCAACCGGTATAAAAGACAATAAAAATTCCTTCTACAGATACATAGGGAGCAAGAAAAAAAAAATCAGGCTCCACTGTGGGACCCTGACTGAATACCCAGGGGCAGCCCACAGTTGATGCCCATGAAAAGGCAGAACTCCTAAATACATACTTTGCGTTGGTATTCCTGAAATCAGATGGGGGCTGCTCACCTGGCCAGAGGCCCAGGGAACATGGGGGAGGCAGCAGCCTACATGAAACCAGCCCACAACAGGTGAGGGATCTTCTACAACACTTGGATGGTTTCAAGTCTGCTGGGCCAGACGACCTGCACCCAAGAGTCCTGAAAAAAAATGGCCGAGCTTATACCAGTGCCACTCACCAAGCTGTTTGAAGAGTTGTGGAACTTGGGAGTGGTCCCAGATGACTGGAAGAGGGCCAATGTGGTGCCCATCTTTAAGAAAGGGAAGAGGGATGATCCTGCAAACAATAGACCAGTCAGTCTGACCTCGGTCCTGGGTAAAATATTTGAAAAGTTGGTTAAGGAAGCCATCAATTACAAGCTGGTAACTGATGACGTGCTAAAAAGCAACCAGAACGACTTTGTTGAGGGTAGATCATGCCTGATGAACCTTGTGTCCTTCTATGACCAGGTAACTAACCATCTGGACATCATCTATGACCAGGTAACTAACCATTTAAGTTGACATCATCTACTTAGACTTCAGTAAAGCCTCTCACTCTGTCTCCCACAGGAGTCTAACAAACTGGAGGGTACTGGGCTGGACCAGTCTACAGTGAGATGGGTAGACAACTGGCTTGGAGGCCGCTCCCAGACAGTGGTAATCAATGGGATGGCCTCATCCTGGAGGGCCATCTCCAGTGGTGTCCCCTAGGGATCAGTGCTTGGACTTGTGCTATTCAATATATTCATCAACAACTTGGATGAGGGGGTGGAAAGATCAATGATTAAATTCACAGATGATACCAAGCTATGGGGAAACGTAGGCACAGAGGATAGGGCAAAGATCCAGGATGACCTTGACAGACTGGATTTATGGGCAGAACAAAATCAGATAGGGTTTAACAAGGAGAAGTGCAACGTCCCTTCACCTGGGCAGGAAGAACCCTCACCACAACTATACAGTGGGTGGTGGCCCACTGGCTGGCACAGCATCTGAACAAGGCCTGGGGGTCACGATCGACTGGAAAATGAATATAAGTCAACAGCGTGACGAGGCTGCCAGAAGGGCAAATAAAACTCTGCCATGCATCAGCCAATGTGTAGCCAACAGATCCGGGGAGGTACTCCTCCCTCTCTATTCAGCATTGGTGAGGCCTTAGCTAGAGTACTGTGCCCAGTTCTGGGCACCACACTTCATAAAGGATGTGGATAAGTCTGAGAGGGTACAAAGAAGGGCCACCTGTATGGTTAAGGGCATGGTGGGTAGGCCTTATGAGGAGAGACTCCAAAAACTGGGCCTGTTCAGTCTGAGAAAGAGAAGGTTGAGAGGTGACTTGATAGCCACCTACAAGTACATTGGGGGGGGGCATCAAGAACTAGAAAAGCAACTCTTCAGGAGGGCACTTCAAGAGAGGATGAGGACCAGTGGGCATAGAGGGTAAATTCAGGCTAGGCATGAGGAAAAATGTTTTCTCTATAAGGGTCACCAGAATCTGGAACACACTCCAGGCAGAGGTGGTGCAGTCACCTTCCTTGGAGGTGTTCAAGATGAGGCTGGACAGGCACCTTGTTGAGCTCATCTGAGCCCAATACTTCCTGTCCATGGCAGGGGACCAGATTTGATGATCTTACAGGTCCCTTCCAGTTCTATGTTTCTATGATTCTATAAATCTCTCTCAAGTACTTTTTTCCCCTCCCCAAAATTAGCATAGCTCCCATTCTTTACCAGAGACAATACCTGTGTCATGTCTGAACTTGGAACGGGAATATGGTTTCAAATTATTGGGACAGTTTTAATTTCAACTGTCGGGGTATGTTCCTATTCTTAACAAACTTAAACAAGAAAGAGTTTTCTTCAAAATGTTACAAGAATTATCTTTACAGTGCTTTGCTCTACAGATACAAGTCACTTCAAAACAGGAAAATTAAGCTTTCTTTACATTTAATTCCCTCCCCCATGTGTGTATTTAACACAAGGTTAAATGTTTTCATGGAAGCAAGCCAGATGAACCTTTGCATGGATTTTTACAGAATTAAAGAGTTAGTTACAAGTAACAATGAAACAAGAGTTTACCCTTTTGGGTAAACCTTACCCTTTTGGGCTTTGGTATATGTAGTCGCAGCTATGGATGCCTCAGCCAAAAATCCCATCTGATTTAACCATCCCATCAGATCCCATCTGGTTTAACACAACAGTGGGCTAATACCATCAGGTTGCATAGGAAAACACAGGCATATCACAGTACAATTACTTACACTGTAGCTTTGGGAAACAGGATTAGAATTCAGGAATCACCAGTTTCTACTCTTATACTCATTCTACCTCTTTCTCAAAGCATTTAATCAACTCATGGCCAAAAAGTAAAATATAGGCATCTTCCATTTCTCATAAATGAAAATCTGACATGCACATAGGCATCATGTGGGCTGAACCAAATTAATGACATCAGAAACTGCTCTGAGCATGCAACACCTGCTTAAGCAGACTTTTACTGTTTTATGTGTTCTTGTAATACAATACCATAATGCACTGGGTAAGTCAAGCAGATAACAAACACTATTCTTCCAATAAGGAAAAGCCAAAGGGCAGGAAAGGATGATGACAACCTTCTATTTTTAAGACAAGTACTATTCCAGAGGTGAGACTAGTTCCCTTGATAATCATGTCTAACTGCTGCATCTGCTGGCAATGTTTATTATTGAAGAAATGGTGTCCTAAGTTGGAATGGACTTTCTTCTATATTCGTTCTGCAGGCTTTCTGCAAGATAGTGTAGCTGGACTTCCAGCGAAAATACTTAAGAAATTATAAACATCAGCCTACCAAATCCTTAAACCTACCTATAAACATGAGCCTAGTCTTTTTAAACTGTCTGGAGCAGGGAATCCTCTGCTAAGTTACTGTAGATCCCAAAAGTGGGGAAGATTCAGGAGGAGAAAAAGGCTATTTAACCAGCAATCTTTTGCTCAAGCTATATTCATTAGGGTTATAGAATGGGGAGCACAAAAATGGATTAATATAACATAACCTGAAAGATTCCTCTGTTTGGCGATCAGTGAATTTGGGGATAAGGGGTATAAGCCCAACTTTCCCAAAAGCATTCTCCCTGTCCGACTCCCACATAATCTTTTTATCAACTTCCCCTATGCAATGGCAACTGAAATTAGTATCCAGGTTACCCAATTATGTCTACAGCCCCTGGCACAGATATATTTCCTGTAGGTCAGAAGAGGCACCAATAAGTGCAATATAACCAACTGCTATTTTTTAAATTTATTTGAGTTTCATCAGTACTGCTGCTCCTTTTGCAATGAAATAGTCTTTTTATAGCAATCTCCAAAATCCCAGCTTGCCAAGCTTAAGATCCAAAATTTAGCTATAAACTTGCTCTTCCAGCCAAGTTGCATTTCACTGCAGTTCAAACTTCAGGTTACATCACTTGGCTTAAGTAAAAATGATTTGGAAGATGGCTATCCGTGGAACAGACATAAATAGAGAATCTTGACTAGGCCCCACATTATTCGTGACAAAAGTGATCTCTAGCCCTAGGGGAAAAGCAACTCTAGGGGAAGGGCGAGAGATCACTTGAAAAGATATGGTTCAGTGTGACTGTGGTGAGGCAAGCAGTAAACAACAAAGGAAAGCAAACATTTTGTAAGAGTAATTATTTCGGCTTTACAATAAGGAAAGAGGGATTAAAAGATAATTAAGCACACATGGTACTGGCCAATTTGGGCTCCTTCAGAAGGGAAAAATGTATCACCAACTTTTGTGTTAGAAGACAGGGAGCTTCCCAATATAAGATACTTCTAGAAAGAGAACTTTGCGTTTTTTTCACATTAGTTAGCAAAGATAACCTTGATGTAAGGTACCTTCAGAAAGGGAAAAGGCTTTTATTATTAATCCATTACTACACTTGTGTATCTGGGGACTTTTTACAAAGGGGAGGCATGTCATTAAGCTAGCATTAGCTGACAATGTATTCTATTACAGACATGGCAAACTGAGTGACATATGTTAGCTATTCTAACTCGCATCTTGCTCAGAATTTAAAGATTCCTGAAGGGCCAACATGGCAGATGGTAATTGGGTTAGAATGTCAAAAGGACTAAAATTAGAACAGGAAAAATGTGAATGATCTTGAGATTAGCTTTCGGTAAGCTTGCTTCTCTGTCAGAGCCAAAGCACGCACGCACGCACGCACACACACACACGCGCACACACACACACACACACACACACACA
>NW_017729025.1:97998968-98001853 GCF_001723915.1 Gavialis gangeticus
AAAAAAAATCAGCCAAACTATACAGCTTCCTATTCAGAGACTCCCTGCCTCTTGCCCTCCACAAACATGTGCATACAGTACTCATATAGAGCTTTGAGGCACTCCCCATCTTTCCCTATACTTCTGCACTTCTCAACAAAACCAGATGTTCCTCTTCATTCTCTGTACAGAGAGAGAGGTGGTGTTTGTGTTATGTTTTGTTTTTGTTTTTAAGTTTATTTCATAATTACTTTTGCCCTAGTGCCTCTGGCTTCTGTTTTAAAGACTTATGCACATTCTTTTCTTTTGAGCTTACATGTAAGCCAAGAAGGTGAGATGAGAAAAAAATGTGCCTTAATTAAATAAACCATGCAGCCTTGTAACATCAAGATTTTTTTTCAGAGAAGAAAGGAAAGCACTTACCCCTCCTGGGGAGAAAGGTTCCCTAATTACACATTTAATTAGGTAAAAGAATAAAGTGTTTTAGATGTTATAGTTTACAGGTGATTTCTTATTCATACGGCTAAGATTTTGGCTCATGCTTAGTTCCCATTGCAGGAAACTTAAATCAACCTGCTCCACAAAAGGTTCAGTAGGGAGAGAGAGAGACAGACAGACAGACAGAGGTTTTGCCATGTTAACTAGGAATCCTCCTCTAGCTAATCAAGAACAATGTTATATATACTTTATACTAGTTCAGTAATTTTTGGTTGGTGGCTTTAAGCTTTACTGATGGCAAGAGGAGGGTGTGGAGGCAGAGGTCAAAACTGGAGGAAGCTGTCCCAGGGTAAGACACAGCTTTCTGGTGGTAGAGGGAGCGTAAGCATTGAAGTGGGAGGCTTGCAAGGTTTTGAGGTTCTTGAGTGAGTTTGGTATTATTGCTGAGAACGTACTTTGGTTTGTCTCCTTAATTTCACATGCAGACTATCAAATTCCCCGAAAGTCAGGTGAAACATAAAAGATCTGGTATGACCACAAAGCACATGTCAGGTCATACAGTATAGGAGGCCAGGCTCTGGTGCTCATTTCTGTGCAGAAAAATATACTCCAAGCTGTCTGGGATGGACTCTTCAAGGTTGTCAAACAACTAAATGATACAGACTGACTGACCTTTCAAAATGCTCTTGCCAGCAAAGAATATCATGTAAATATGATGAAGTCATGGTATGACATAGAAGGCTTGGTCTCGAATCTGCATGGGAAGTGGGAAGGAACTGAGAAATACCTCCTGGTGGACCCAATGACAGAAAAGGGACAGTTTTCCCCTGAAATCAGTACCACTCTCTGACAACTTACCCCCTGCTCAGGGAGCAGACACCAGGCTCAAGAGTCTAATGTCCCCTCAATTTGAGTCGGGGGCTATGGCTACAGGAAGCAGCATAGCCACCTTATCCTGCTTATTAGTGAGTTAATTAGTCTAGGCTGAGTGCCACCCCATTACAGTAATACCCCTGGCTTTGTGCCATCTAGACATCTCCTTGGAGTCAACAGCACATCATTTAAGGAGGTGGGATTCCCCGAGGCAGATGGGCCTGAATTTAGAAAATGGAGTCCAGAATGGGCTTCTCTTGGGGGCTGGGAGGAAAGTAAAAGGAGATGTGTCCCCAGTGCACCTTTACTGTCCAACTTACCTCACCCTCACAACTTGAAACCCTTCCATCCCTCACTTAGCATTTCTTTGTGTTCAGGGAGCCACAGTAAAAGAGAAGCCAAAGACGCAGGTGCTGTTGCTTGGCAGAGTTAGCTTGACTGGGACTCCAGAGTCAGGGAAAAGTGCAAAGGGGACATACAACAGAAATCTATCATAGAGCTGGGAGAGTCTTCCTGCTTTATGCAGTTGGCTACTGGGCCATATCTACCTAGGGTGGCATGTTTCCCACTTGGGGTACAAAGTAGGAAACATGCCACAGTTGGATTGGACCATGACTTTTAACATCTGAAAAGGTGACCCCTCCAGCTACACAGCATCTAGCATCATGCTCAAAATTTAGCAAAGAGAAGTAAACAAACAGAACTTTAAAATTGCTTTCAGTAGCCATGGTATTCTGTGGTGATTTCCCATTAGGGATGTGAAAGGTTAAATGTTTAAAAGTATATTTATACTGGTACTGCATTATCGGTTAATGTTTAGCATACGGCGTAGTCCGGGGGAGAAGGGAAGTGGCATGGTGCCTCCGGAAAAAGAAGGTGACAAGGGAGGGAGAAAGGGTGGGGGACTAGTACCCATAGCCTATGAGGTTAAAGAGGAAAACAGAAGGAGGCCTAATGACTCATCAATTAAGCAATTAGCTGCTGCTGCCCTCCACTGCTTCACATGGGCTGTGTTGTCTCTAGGGGCCCCAGGGAGTGGCTCCCAACAGCAGCCAAGTCGGAGCTGCTGTGTTATCGGTTAAGCACTGATCTCATGTAATTAGAGGAGGTTAAATGGATAATAAAAATGGCAAGGTTCTTTGAGTGGTATTTTTTATGAGATCAATCAAGTAGCTGGAAAAAGGTTTTAGGCAAGTGTTCAGGTGAAATCACCCTTCTTCAGGCATACGGAGTCTCTGCTGGTCTGAGACTCCAATTTTAAAATGATATTTACATCCCTATTTCCCATCATACTTATCACTCAGTAGGGACCTACCCCCACCTGCCAATTGGTGGGGAGGCCCTGCTTGTGGCTTGCTCCTGATCAGCATGGCGGCAAAAACTACAGTTTTAAATATGGCACCATTTTTGCCTCCCACCACTGACTGGTGAGGGGCCACAGACAGCCTTGCTGTTTGCTGCTGACTAGTAGGGAGCAAAAAACAGTGCCCTGTTTAAAACTGTGGTTTTAGCTTCCCTGCTGATCAGAAGGGAGCAGCAGGGTCCTCCACTAAATCAGCAGCGGGTAGAGAGCAAAGGGCAAGGTGCATGTGGGT
>NW_017729025.1:98006853-98022304 GCF_001723915.1 Gavialis gangeticus
GAAGCTGCCACTAAATCAGCAGCGGGTAGAGAGCAAAGGGCAAGGTGCATGTGGGTGAACATGCAAGATTAGAGGAGGTGATGCGCACTCTACTTCCACTCTGAATTTGGTAGGTCCCTACTTATCAGGCCTAACAGTTCTTAGCTGGCAAAGGCTAGCATCACCACAGGCCAGGTACAAATGCAAAGAGAGGGGATACTCTAGATCAGTGGTTCTGAACTGGGGATACATGTACCCCCAAGGGGTACGTGAAGCCTCATCACAGGGTACATGAGATAACGTCACCTAGAATTAAAATGTTGGTTGATAGTAAGCAGCAGTAGCAGTGTTCGCATTAATAAGTTTTGGTATGTTTTGGCATTTGACACTAAGTGGGGTTTTTTTGCACAACTTTTTCTGTGCATGGAATAAATAAAGTTTGTTTAAAATGAAAAAATCTTTGTATGAGTATCTTGCCTTTTTATAATACATGATTACATGTAGTTTGACATAACAATTAATTTCCCATTGAAAGGGGGTACGTGAAGTCTCACTCTAAGACCAAGGGGTATGTCTACTGAAAAAGGTTCAGAACCGCTGCTCTAGATCATCAGTAACAAGAACTTTACAGTCCGATTCAGTAAACTATAATTAGCGGTGCTCAGCAGCACAAGACAGCAGGGATTCTGTAGTGAATTGTAAAGAAGCCCCCATGTACTAACATATTAGGAGGCAGATGCAAGTGTCTGTTCGGAGAAACATTTTTTTGCTCTAGAAAGAGGCTCTTTCCTAATATCAGTTTTAAGAGGTATTCTACAAAGAATCATACAACAGCAAAACACAGTTTCACTGTCTAACTGCTCCAAACTGGATACAAACTGCTCCACTACACTGCTCTAAAAAGATTAACAAAACGTAGTAATGTCAGACTAACCAGCAAAAGTACGTATTGCAAGAGGCAGAGGTTGAAGAGTGTCTGATGCATACATTACAGTACTGAGTCATAGAGCCAACAGCAAAAGAGAGAAACTAGGAGGCCTCAGTCTGAGGGTAAACAAGTTTTGAAACTCCAGTGTAAAGAAAAAAAAAGAATTATTTCCTCAGCACTAACAGTTAGAACTGCAAAAAGTGTCAGCATAGCAGAGACTTGTGTTTCACAGGGGCTCCAGCTCTCTTCTAACCTTTTCCAGGAGTTTGCACTGAGATACAGCCTCAAGAAAGCATAGATTTGGGAGTATACATATAAAGGGATCAGATCAGGACATGAAGCAGGAAATCTTCTGGGATACTATGATGAATTCTGTGCACTACATACCCTGAAAGCACTGATAAAGTTCAGGTCTGGATAAATACCGTGAACAGTGTATTCTACACCTCCAGCTTAGCTCACTGAGTTAGAGATCACTGCAACTCAGTTTACCTGGATGCAATGCAGAAGTTCCAGCTTGCATAAAATGCAAATATATATTACTTTAATGGGAGGGGCTTTAGCAAATATATAGTTTCCTACTCTTTTCCCTCCACCAGCTTCCAGTCTGCTTTAGCTGTCGGTTCAAACCATTTCTGTCCTGATCTTTAAAAGTCATTAGCGGGTCAGGACCAAGTTCCATCAGTGATGACACCTCTAACTATAATTCACCAAAACAGCCATAGTTCTCTTGGACAACACAGCTCAAGTGCATGAGAATCAGAAAGCAAAGGTTCTCAGTTAAGGTGGTCCAACTATAGAATAAGCTTCCAAAGATGACATACTAAAGACAGAGTCTGACCACCTTTAGTGTATGGTGTAATTTTTTCTTCTCCCAAGAAAAGCTCCCACAAAACCAATAACCAAAAGGTTATTAACAGCTCAGGTGTACACTATAAGCAGATCTTAAAAATCAGAGGAGGAAGAGCAATACTTCATGATACCATGTTTAGTCTTCATTATGTAACTTTTTGTCTTGACTAAGCAACTGTAGATGACATGACAGTCTACAAAGGCTGTAAGCACTAGAGAGAAGAGTAATTTAGTATACAGAGTTATAGCTGGCACTAGCAGGAATGAAACTAAAAAAACCAAAAATATTTGCTAAATCTCAGAGTAGTCTTGTCAGCAACTCTGGAATAAGAGATGGGAGTTGGATAGCCCGTAAGTCTTTCCAACCTCTATTTTTTATTAATTATACAGATATGGTATTGCCCTAACTTTTGTAAATATTCCAATCTTTCCATGGGTCTGGGCAGTCAAACAGAATTGGCCACAGGTGTAGCTGATGTACTGTTCCCTCCAGTGGGTCACAGTCTTCAACACAGGTTCATTACAGAGTTGTTATGCTTGGTTTAAGGTGGGTACAAAGCATCTGATGACACCAGTTCCAGAAGGGTTACTCTTCCATCTTGGCAGTTGGGAATGCAGCCATGGTGAGGTAACCTATACACACAATGGGGAATCTGAAATAGTTAGAAGGGGAATATGAAATGATTATCCCCAATATGACATTGACTATAGAGTGTAGTGCTTATGGGGAGGGCTAGAAAAACCCCACAATGGCCTCTCCATACTTCTTGCAGTTTTCTGCTTCAGTGGTTTTTAGCATCTAAAGCTGACAATTAGCTCCTTCTGTATGGAAGAACAGAATCCTGCATCTGGATCAGGTACTCTGTCTTTCTTGGAGGCAAGCATCATACTGAGGTAACAGCAATAGCTGATAAAATGCTCCAAAGAAAAGCAGGGGTCTGGAAAGACAGAGTTTGGCTCTACACCAATTCAAGGCATGAGTGTGCTGATGGCCCTGACTGAGCCTCCCTCCTTCCCCACGTGTTGGGCCTGAAACTCTTAAAGTAAAATGCCTTTAATTGGCTGGAGAATATTTAAAAGAAAGGACAAGGGAGGGGAAAGAAAGGACAAGGGAGGGGGAAAAAAAAATTTTTTTAATTAAAACCAGAGAATCACCCAGACAAGAAAGCCATGGGGGTAGGGAAAGGCACGTGTTGACCTTATGAAACTTTGCAGTAGGACTCAGTAGGGGCTGTTTATGCTGCAAAAGCACAGTTTTAATTAAACAGTCCCAGAAAACAGACAAGCTCAAAGAACAGGTCACCTAGATCTCAAGAGGTCACTTTAAGCATAAGCAGAGTGGAGACAAAACTCCTACTCATTTGACCTTTCTTTGGAAGAGCCTGTTGCTGTTAAGACGCAGTTAATTTGTACAGTGTCTCAGCATGCAAGCAGATGCCCACCATGGGAGATGTTTTGTGTACTAAATCTGAAGTAATGGGGCTACCATGACCCCACAGCATTCTAGCATGAGACCAAGCAAATCTTGTCGGCAAGAAGGCAGGCCAGGGAGCCTATAAAAACACAGTCCACTTCACTCTCCTGATGGGGGATTATATATCGAAATAAACTCAACTGCATTCCCATCAATGTGTAGAACTCCAGATTTGTGCACACCTACTTAACCAGGTTTATCATTAGGATTGGCAGAAAACTGTTTAAAATGAAGTCCCATACCCAACACATACACTTAGGTGTGCCATATTAGTGTGAAAGTAAGGCAGGGTGGCACTTTGGAGACTGATTCAGAGAAACATGAACTTTCATATGCAACAGCTTTTGTCAGATATTATGAATGGACTGACAGAAAGAAAAGACTATATATGAGTGGAAGGGCATGGGGGAACTGACTCTGCTAAGATCAATTGATACGAACAAGGCAATTAACACACTGTATCACTGTCAAACCCCAGGTTTTTTGATTTGGCTAAAGTTTTACTATCTGAAGAGTTTTTGGTTACTAGCATTTGATGTATCACTTTAAATAAGAAGACCTGACCCACCTGAAAGTGACCAGTTCAGGAAGGTGGAATAAAGGGCATGCAATCCAAAAACTGGAGACCACTGAGAATTTCTATGCTTGGGTTGAGTCATAAAAAGTAAAGCTCTCCATGACAGCTAAGACACCATGAAGATAGGGCACAAAATGGGAGGGCGAAACCTGGTAGTAACTTCAAGAGAATCTTTTAATGGTAGTATACTTCTTACTTGATCAATAAATAAAGCAAAACTGTACAAGTGTTCAGAGTTCCAGTATAAATTACTTCTAAAAGGGGAAAGGGGATCCTTTGCTGAAGCTACATGCAGGTCTTTGGACTGGAGTTTCATATGCTTTGTGAGTGAGCTAAGAGAGCTCACAGTGAAGTATGTGCATGCTAAGTCATGGCATGTTTATTACAAGATTGATAGGCAGAAACAACAAATGCCAGTGGAAGGATGTTTTCTTATACAGTGGGAGCAGCTAGCAGGCTGGTTGAACTGGCATTTCATTCCTTTGCTGAACTGTCAAAGATACAAGTGGAACACCACTTCCAACACGGAGCAGGCTACTCTGAAATCCCATTATAACACCAAAACAATGCACCTCTTTCTTATTTCCCAATGTTTGTGCTTGTAGAAGTTTAGAAACTGCATCATTCTGTATCATAACTTTCAGTTCTTCCTTCCCTTACTTCAGTAGGCTGCATGTGTATATTTAGTCTCTTCACATATCCTCATTTGTCATATTATGTTACATATCTCCTCACTGGGCAGGTATTTATTTTACGTAGTTGTTTTCACGGGGAGGGGAAGAGAGTGCCAAAAAATAGCAGTCATTCATTCCAAAGCAGAAATTCTAAATTTGAATAGGGGATAAAAATTGAGAGCTTATGCCTGGCAGTGAATTATTTCCTGGCAAACAAGAACCAAGCAATCACACAGGGACACAGAAAAATGCAACAAATTCAGTCCTGAACTAGGGAAGATTAAGAATGGCAGAGGCATCCGATACTGAGAGACTTAAGGCACTGAACAGAGAGGTGCCTCACCCAGAAGAAATTCTTAGAAGCAGGGACTGATCCAGAGGATTAAAATCATGAAATCATGATTTTGTACAGAGAGAAATATGTTTCCCTAGTGTTGCGTGTGGAAGTAGTATCAAAATCAATATACTGACAAATCCAGTCCCATATTACCTATGTGTAAAGACATGCAATCCTTTATGTACTACTTGTGTTTGCATGAGTTGGTAATTTGTCAGTTGTTTAGCTCTAATGCATAAAATATTGGGTGATGTTCTGATCTCTCTTGTGAAACAGTCTAGAAGTTATTTTACTACAGGTGCATGGAATGGGAATTCAAGTGACCCATCTAGAAAACACTGCCTGTTGCTAAGACACATTTAAGCCTTCTTATTTATGGACTAGAAGTCCCTAGTAAACAGGATGGAGATGCATGAAAACAAGATTAGTGTGTAACTTCTGTCTACAGAAAGAAAAAGGGTTTGGAGAACTCTGTATGCAAGTGGTTGGATGAGTTATTGGCAACACATACTCTAATGATGCATTGGTTTCTTCTTCTAGGAACAAGACACACGTCTGTTCAAAGTCCAAGAAGTGCATTAGTTATCTAGTATTTTTTCCAATTAGGATAAACAAACTGTCTTGAATTCTCCTTTCAGGACCACACCCGGACAGTAGTTACGGACATTTCGACCTTTGCCTCCAGACCCCACAGCTATGAAGGGCTACAAATTCTATTCGCTTCCTTGATCTATTCAGTTTTTTCATGCAAATATTAGGAATAAACATGAGACATCTTGAATGTTTCCATCATGCAGACAACATCTCACTGATCTTTGCAAACTACAACATATACTGTCACTGACCTCCTTTGGTGTTTGGATGGGATCAGTTGATGGATAAAAAAGAGCCAGCTAAGCCAGATAAAATGGAGATTATGCTAGGAGCACAAGCAAAGCACTTGCTACTGCAGAGCTCTCTTCACAATTTGTGGACACATCCTCCACCAGCAACAGACCTGCCTTTTTGAGGTGCTCCTGTATTGCTCATAGGCACTGGGATCTCTCAAAAATAAGAGTGGGTAGCAACTTATATCCCATATTTGTTCCCAGTGATCTAGCCTCAAATAGTTCACACCTTCCCTACCTGGACTGATGTCAGACAGTTTACTCCAGAGGGTTTACTCCATAAGTAACAATTTTTATGCCCTGGACAAAACCCTGCTAGTAGTCATTTTGGGGAGGGGGACACAAGACCTACCTACCTACTTTGTGGTCAAAAACCCTGGCTGCTGTTACTGCCTTGCTGTCTGTGCATCTCCAGATGCTGCAGCAGCAGTTGCTGCACAGGCAGCATCCCTGCACCCAGCTGCTGCTACCAGGAGTCTCCACTCAGGTGCCCCAGTTAACTCAGGGCTGGTGCCTCATGTAATGTACTTACCCCTGTTATACTGCTGGTTTACCAGAGCTTGAAAGCAGTATCCCATGTTACCCAGATTACAGGTAACCTTGTAGGTAGGCTGTTGACAAGCAGCAGAAACAAGTCTACAGTCCAACCTTTTATTTGCTTGCACTTCAGGGCATTAAAACAAACATTTATCCCAAAGTCCATTTGGCTAGGAAGACTCAGGAAGTGGGACAAGGGTGGTGCACAGATTGGCAGGAAGTCTTTTTTAATTTGCTGAGTTCAACAATTTTTCCTCTAGCCTATACCCCATATTTATAGATGGCTGGTTCTAATATTCTAATAAATTATCTCTGATTGGTTTTATTTAAATTTCTTTGTTTCACTGAAACTTTTGGTGCTGGACTGACCCAGATCTCTTGGGGATTTGGAAGGTGTCAATTAGCTGGGATTTATATCCTTGAGAAAGTAAAAGGGAGGGTTTCTCTCCTTTCCTTTCCCATTGTGGGATACTGTTCAATGCTGTTCTGCTTCTTCTTTACTTTAGTTTATGGTCTTCTCTGACAAGGCTATTTTGTTTCTACAAATCATCTAAGCATCTTAAATATATATATATCTATTATAACAAAATAGTATCTAATACATTTAGTTACATCAATCACTACTACACTACTTTAAGATAAAGTTATGATATAGTATATTTGGATTATTTAATGGATAGCATTCCCTGATAATGTCTCTTTCCAGGCCTTGTGCTTTGTTCAACTGCATAGCATTTCTGGTTCAGTTAGCCATTTAGATGACTTTCTTTACTTTGCTAACCAAGCTGGTTGTCACGTCTGCAAAAGTTCATGCTATGATCACTCAGTGACAAGCTTTGGGGACTTCTGCTTAGCCACATTTCTGCAGCTTGGCCTAGGCTCCTTGAAAATGGCCAAGGCTGGCAACACGTGATAGTGATGCGTTACTGAGAGCATGTCTGCTGACTATACTGGCTTTTTCTAGATCAAGTCGAGTTTGCCTTTTGGTCCTTATTTTCAATGATCTAAAAAATAGAAGAGACTGGAATTCAGAATGCCTAATGAAAAATGTTACCTTATTCCCCATTGCCTGCGTAACTGCTCCTAGGAAACAGTAAGGAGCACCAACCTTTAGGGTAAGATATGGCCAACAGATAGAGTTTTGTCTAGGTGTAGCCAAAAGCTCTGATATTCACTGCAGAAGGAACTAAAAACAAGTTATTATAAGCCTTATATTTGCCAGTTCAACACAATTTGACCTTGCTCTTGTACAAAGCAATGCAAAGCATATTTATTTTAAACAAAAAGGGTGGGATATAAAGAACCTTTCCCCCCAAGAGAAAGGAACTAATCTAGAACATCACCTGATACTTCCAGTCTCAAGTTGTTTATTAATCTTGGTGTTGCACATACCAGAGTGTTGGGTACAGAAAGAATTATAGAACAGCATAGAGTCGAGATTACAAATGTTAGAAATCAGAAAATATTTAATTATTACTGCCTATTGCCTGCTTATTGGGCAGCCAACAGATTAGGGTGCAGAGTTATTGAGATAATGATGGATTTCAAGCGGAGGGAATTGGGAGGGAATTGGAGAGAGATGGCTGGGGGGAGGGGTTCCCCACAAAAACCCCCAATAAAAAAACAACAAAAAACCCCCAAACCCAACCCTTACCTCCATTTTTGCCCACTGTTCGGAAACATCTCCAGAAAGTCCGTAGAAAGGATGCCCTATTATGAGGGGTGGCTTGGACAAAGCTGAACTCTCGGAACAAAATGTGAGTTCCTTGACGCACGCTGTTAAAACTATAGAGATAAAATCAAAACAGACAAAATGTTGGAAATCAGAACCCAAAATGGACACCCTCAGACCATCTCGAATGGTTAAAAAATAATAATAAAAAGAAGAAGAAGAAGAACAACAACAACAACTTTGGAAAATATTATACTTTGCAAAACTAATCTCCTAGCTTTTACAGCTTACCTTCATCTCTTTGCTAGGCGGAAGCCTATATGCAAAAGTACACCCTCAATCTCAGGCTTCTATTATACGATTTAGGGGCTCTTGAAAAGCAGAAAAACTTATTCTAAAATAACCCAAGGGGTGTCCAAGGACCATTTGAAAGCTTGAGAGACTGAATGATGCATCTTTCTTCCTCCTTAGCTGAAGAAATAGCCGGAGTTCTATTACCATATTTGTCCATCTGTCCAGAATACATCTTCCTTTTGCGCATTTGAACTAAGCTTCCTTTCCCTCTACAATCCTCCCTGCAGCCATGACACATCCATCTTAATAAAGATATTAGGATTTTGCTTCTAGAGAACTGGTACTTTCTTGTATTGCTGGTGCAAATTACCTTTCAGTTTTGGCAAGATCTTAATGGCAATTCAAAGTGAAGCTGACAAATGCCTTTGGTAAGGAATGTCTCTACAGTCTAGTTTCCTATTCAAATAGGAATAGGCTTTGATAGGCAACTAGTTTAAGTTTTATTGCCTCATGCTCAAACACAAGTGATGCAATATCTGAGTTGTAATCAGTACGAAATATCCAATAAAATACTGGTTTAATAAACTTGTAATTAGACTTTCTTCTCTCTCTCAGATTTTGAAGAAGCATTTCTGTTGATTCCACGTGTTGTAAAGGATTAGAAATGCCCTTTTAAGATTAAATGAAAATCAATATGCAAGAGACAGAAAGAAATATAAATATTATAAGCCAAAGTTGCTATGATAGGATTTCAAGTGAAAAAAGGAAACATATATGCATGTTACTGTGCTTCTTTCAAGTAGGAAAGAAAGATAGGCACTTCAGAGAATCATTAAAAGACTCCCCCAGAACAGCAGCATAGTGGATCTCTTGTAGAAGGGCTAATGAAAAAGACTGGGATTCATTCTTGTTCACAGCAGAGCTTCTTCATTAGCAACTTCCCCAAAAGAAATAAAAGCTATTAATTAGGGGAAATCCCTTGGTTAGCCATTTTTTTGAAACAAGATCCTGTATTATAACTTGATAGTCAAATAATTTGATTACAGACATACTCTTCATACTATAGAAAAGGTCTCTTAAACACAATAGCAAGTAGAAGTTAAAAGAATGGTTCCGATGTCATTTAAAAAAAATGAAAAAATTATATTGTTGCATTATGGCTCAAAAAAATCATTGGAAAGAGAACAGATTCTACCACCATGCTCCACAGATAAAACTTTATTAAAATAATGTATTTCTTATACCATACTAGAACAATTATAATTAATTCTAGTGGTGCCTCAAGAGAGAGCATCGTGAGATTTTTTAAATATAAAAATCAGAAGCCCTATACACAGAAACGAAGTTAATCTGATTTTTTTTTCACTAGTTACTTGGCAACGCTGCTACAAGTCTCGACTCCTACAAATTTATCACAAGTTTCACAATATTTGGTCTTTTTCCTAATATCCCAGCTCCTCGAGACATGTGACTAGATGAGACTCCGAGCTTTAACTGGAAAAAGGGTGTGTGTAGACGAAATGAGGGGCATGTGTGCATGACACTTTAAAGTGGGTTAAATGCTTTTGCACTGCTTTAATGGCATTGGTGTTTGCATGCATTGGAGGTGTACTGTGCATTAATTCCAGCCACTGTAGTACATTCGGTGGCATAATGCACCTTAAATGACTTTGGGACGCAGCAAACTAAAACACCTCAGAAGAGTTTTAGTTTGCTACCCTACAGCCATGGAGCAAAGCACTGGACTCCATGCGGCTCAGGGGCTGTGTGGGCAGCCTGGGAAAGCAGGTTCCACCAAAGAAAAGAAAAAAAAAGTGGCGAGCCTGATCTTCACCACCCCCCTCCCAGAGCCTGCCTGCCTGCACGAGTACCCAGTCCTTCCCTCCGTGGCTGCAGTGCCCCCTGGTACTGCCCGAGTCGGGTGCCTGCAGGTGGGTGCCGCCTGGGGGTGCCACCACTGCCATGGAAGGAAGCACCCCCACAACCCAGGGACTGATCTGCCTGCCAGCAGTTTGCCTTCTCCTCCCTGCCACCAGAGAGGCAGATAAGACATGACTATACACAGCATGAGGGTTTACTTCAAGCTAAATTGAAGCAGAGTTTTTAAAAAACTCACCACTTCAATTTAAGGCGAAGTAAACCCTTGTTTTACCTATGCACACCCTTAGTTTCTACTCCCCACAACTGCACAGAAAAAACTTGAGTTGCTTTTTCAAGTTCTCATGATTTCTAAGACAATACAATTATTTTTGCATTCTTGGGATCGGCAGTGCTGTTTCTCTAAAAGTTACAGGCAAGTTTATTAAGCGTTGTCACTTGTAGCACTGGAATGTAAGCCAGAGGCACCATGTCCCAGCATAACTAGAATGCAAAGGCTTAAGTATGAATTAAATGTACTCTTATTCCATAGTAGACTGCTCAATTAGTTTGCTGCTCAGTCTCAATAGGTGAGAATGTAAATAACTGCTATTGGCAGCCTGCATCTAAAGTAAACAAGTGTAGGCCATCATGTGTTCTTGCTTATATGTGAACGGTTATGTCACCTCCCAAAGATTACAACCTTGATGTGGTGGAGAGGCTTGTGTGCCATCGGTGACCTTGAATGGGAGGTCATCCAGAGATTTCTGATCCTGGTAGGGGTTGCCAATGGTGGCAAGGATGACAGTGAGGTTTCCAGAGTAATAGCAATTCAAAAATAAAAATAAAATTCCTCAGTGGTGGAGCAGGTAGATGAAGAAAGAATTTCACAGTGGCTTCAGAGGCAAGATGAAGGCTGCAATGGAAGAGAAACCTCCAGTCATCTAGGTTTTCCTTGCCATCAGAAAAAGGTCTCCTTCCCCCAAAGTATCACATGGTTGCTGATGCACACTGCACCCACATGTTAAAAGAAGATGCAGGCAGGTATTTTCCATCAATAGTAAATCCTACAGCGATGGGCAAGTAGCAACAGAAAGCCCTTAGGCATGGACCTTCATGGAAGCAACGGTTTTATGATGGTAGTTTTGTATGTGGAACTGAGGTGTGCAATTTGGCAGCTGCAATCTTGACTGAACAGACCTATTTAGGGTTCACTCTACTCACTCCACATGGGGAAAGGGATAGAAAAGGTGCCCTAAGCATAGTCTGTCTCATTTTACCTTACTGGAAAACTGCATCCAGTGGAATCACTCTGTCTGCAGTCCAAATCAAGT
This sequence comes from Gavialis gangeticus, assembly GCF_001723915.1. NCBI lineage: Eukaryota > Metazoa > Chordata > Crocodylia > Gavialidae > Gavialis > Gavialis gangeticus. The sequence goes on from NW_017729025.1 coordinate 98,018,256, forward strand.
AATGCAGGGGTTCCCAATTTTTTTATGCTGTGGACCAGCAAACCGCAGACCAGAAGTGACCGGCATACTGCAGGCAAGCAGCCAACCCTTTTTTATACTGAATTGGCTACCGGACTTCTGGGTCTGCAGCAGGGAGCAAAAGTGGAGGGAACTGTCAGTGGGTGCGGGGCATGGGGCCACAGCTCTTTCTGCTATGTGTGCCCCAGGAGGGCTGCGGGCTGGGGGGCTGCGCCAGGCTCTTCTTGGGGAACGTGTGCCCCCAGATCTGTATGCTGGACAAGAGTAGCAGCCTGCTTTCATCTGGTGTGCAGATCTGGGGGCATGCACCCCCTAGGAAGAGCCCAGCGCAGCCTCCCCAGCTCGCAGACCTCCTGGGGTGCATGCAGCAGCAAGAGCCGTGCCCCACGCTCACTTACAGTTTCCTCCACTTTGCTACCTGCTGCAGCCCCAGGAGTGGCCGACGCCACCTGCCTGCAGTGCCAGATTTTTGAGAACTCTGGAGTTTTGAGCGCCGGATTTATGAGGTTATAGTGTACATGCACGGTCTCTCACAGGAAACATTTTCTTTGGTTACAAAGAAGCAAATGCATCCTATTGTACAGAGGAGCTAGATAAAACTAATTATTAACTTATAAGAATGTTAAGCAGGATCAACGATGCTACTGGAGAGGCAAGAATGGTTAAGGCTGTCTGGATACTTTCAGACTATGTTATAGAGGAGGGGTAGGCAATTATTTTGGCTGGAGGGCCGCTTAATGAGTTTTGGTGAGCTGTCAAGGCCCACAAGGGTAGCCCCCCTCCTAGACGTGTGCCTCACCCTCTGGTCACCATTTTGAGACTGGAAGTTCCACCCCAACCCCTGACCTTTGTCACCAGAAGTCCCTCCCTGGCCCCTGGAAGTACTGCTGGGGGGGGGGGGAGTGTTGCCATCTTTGAACCAGAAAAAAAACAAATCATACACTAAAAGTCAAACACCTACTGTAACATATTTTAATTTTATTTAAAAAATATTTTTGCCATGATTTGTATTTGTGTAGTATATATAGAGGTGATTGCATAATAGTTAAAAAATTAAGTCTTACTCTTGTACATTGTTTGTTGGGGACTGTGTGGAGTGTGGTTGGGGATGAGTGTGTGTATATGGTAGTGTGTAGGGGAGTGTATGTGTGTAGGGGGGGTTGTGGCTATGTAAGTGGGGAGGCCTGGGGTATGTTGCGGGGTGTGTACATAAGTGGATGGGTTGTGGGAGCAGATTGGGTGTATAAGGGAGGGTCGGCAGGTGCCGGGTGCCCCCCACATACTCCCCACCATGGCACACAGGCCCTCAAGTTACTTGTGCGCAGGCACTGCCATCCAGAAGCATACACCTCTAGTTAGAGCTGCACAGAGCAACAAGAAGCACAGCCAGGCCAGCCTGCCTCTATCGCACACAGCTCCCCGTGACACATGTGCAACTCCTGGCACTCGTGCATCACCAGGGGGAAGCCCCGTGCAATGGAGCCAGCTGCCTTCCCCGCTGCCTTCCATCACATGGAGCTGCCAGGACTCTATCGGAAGTGGTGGGGAGCCCCAGCCTCTACTTCCCTGGCCACAGGGAGCAGGAAGGCAGCTGGCTCCATCAGGCAGGGCTTCTCCTCGTGGTGCACAAGTGCCAGGAGCTGCACATGCATTGAGGGGAGTCCTGTGCAATAGAGGCAGGTTGGCCTGGCTGCACTCCTTGCCACCATGTGCAGCTGTGGCCAGAGCCGCGTGCCACCGGGCAGCAGTGCCTGTGCAAGCCACAAGTGCCCTGATTGCCCACCACCTCCTGCTGCTGCCACTGGCAGCGGAGGCTGTGAATCACTGGGGGGGTTGTGTGAGGGTCCCCCCGCACCCAACCACCCTCCCTCACACCCCATCCTGCCCACCTGAGCTTGATGCTCCCACCGCCCCCCTGGGCACAGGCTCCATGCTCCTGCCAGCCCCATGCTCCTTGGCCCACCCCCAGCTGCAGCTTCGTGCCTGCAGCTCTCTCTCCCTCCCTTCTCCCCTGGGGGCACTGGAGCTGGGGGGGTGGGGCAGGCCTAGGAGAAAGAGGCTGCAAGTAGGCTCTGCAGCTCGATCAACTCCAAAGTGGAGTTCGACCCCCCCCTCCACTCCCAACAGGCGAACGTCAGTTGGGTCGGGGGGGGGAGGGAGGGAGTCACTAACTCATGGCACTTTATGTAAAGCAGCATGAGTTAAAGTAGGGGCCTGCGTATCTGTCAGCACCCATTATTCTGTTCAGCACCAGTAAGAAGATGGTTTGTATACACAACAGAAAGAGCCACTTTTACCCTTAGCTACTTAAGGAACTACTTTTAACATCTAGACATTTGATGTAACAGCCTGCAGGGATATCCTCTAGAAGGAAAAGAGTTTGGATATATAGATATATATTTTTAACAAGCTCCAAAACTGCTGATTTTAGATCTAGCAAAAACCTCAGTTTTTTGCCGTTCTACACAACATCTCAGATGTAGAGAAATTTGCACATTAAAGTTCCCAACAATGAGATCCCTGACTCATCCAGTTGCACTAGAAATTAAACTAAAGCCCTCATTAGTTCACTCTAATATGCTGTTAGCACTTGTGCTATACTCAAAGGTTTTGTTAGGTAGATGGATAATCCCTCCATTAGTAAAAGCTGCCTTTCCCACCAGTGTAGTGAGGGAGAGAGAGAGGGAAAGGAAACACCACATACAGAATCTTGGCTGACTGTAGAAGACGTGAAAGGTTTTTACAGTGGGGACTTCAGTGTGTTTTCACTCCTTGCCTTTACATGCGCCACAGCCGCCAAACCACAGAAAGGAGTCTCTATAGGATGCCAGCACCAGGAAGGATGTGCCTTGCAACATATTCACTTTGTCTGTGGGATGGGTACAAGCACATTAGAGGAAGAAAGAGGGTTCAGGAGGACACGGTGATAACACAGCCAAAACTCTCAGAAAAGGCTATGCTGGGAACTCCAGCACTCAGGTGCTGCTTCGCTGAACAGCAGCAGCTTTCAATGGGTCTTTGTCTTTGGTGTAATTACATTTTGGCACCTTGCCAGAGTTCAGAAACTTTCAAGCACTCTTTTCAAACCTTTGGACTTCTAAATAGATTGTAAAAGTACCAGGATGCTATGGTAACATCCCAATAAAAACCCACCACACTGGTTACCCTCTGCCTGCTGGAATCAGGCAAAGCCAGTAATACTGCAGAATGAACCTCCTGTCCTAGAGAAGGACAGAAGAAGTTGGCAAGACCCTGGTGGCCCCTGGGCAGGTGCCACCTGTAGTTACTAATGTAAAAAAACGACCAAGTCAGAGGACCCCTCCATCAAACAGAAAGCAGGAAAAACTGACTATCGCTCCCTGACTTACAGAGAATGAAATTTTCTTTTGCTGAAAATAAGGGAGAAGGGAGGAGAGCTCCTTTTCAAAGAGAAGCTCTAGTGCAAAGGATGAAAAAATAATCACTATACCTATTACAACAGGGAATAAATCATACAGATTTAATGTCTTATGCAGAATGAAGATACTTAAATTTGAAGATACCACCTTGATGATTTGAAGGTGCAAAATACAGCAGAACTAGCACTGCTAATAGAAAGCACTGAAGTCACGGGGTTTCAAAACTTAAGCAAGTTCTGACCTTTAAAAAAAGAAGGTGTACAGTACCATACAGTGCTAACTGGGCAGCACACACACAACACACACGCTGCGTTCTAAAATGACAGTGCGACTTCTGACAGACTTTGGAGCCTTCCAATTGTCCATGTTCTAAAATGTCAAAGCTGGTCTTTTTCAACCCTACCTGGCATCACCAGATAGGGCCACTGCTGCAAAGTATCGTACGCTGACATACAACAAACTCTAATTGTTTCACAGTTTCATAGATTCATAGATTCATAGATTAAGGGTCGGAAGGGACCTAGTAGATCTTCTAGCCCGACCCCCCGCCAGGGCGGGAGAACAACAAAAAACCCCAAAAAGAGAAACGGGACTCAAACGAGTCCAGCCAGGTAGGCATCCAGCCTCTTCTTA
>NW_017729025.1:98023510-98029751 GCF_001723915.1 Gavialis gangeticus
TCTGGGTAATTAAAATCGCCCATGACCACTACATCCCTTGATTTTAGTGTCTCTGCAAGCTGGCCTGAAAATTCCCTGTCCAGCTCCTCCTCTTGGTTGGGGGGTCTGTAGTAGACCCCCACCGTCAAATCCCTCTCCCCCTGCCCCCCCTGAATCTTGACCCAGAGCACTTCAGCTTGCCCTTCCTCTGACCCCATTCTGCTGGCAGAGGATGTGTAGTGCTCCTTGACATAGATTGCCACCCCCGCTCCTTTCCTACCTTCTCTATCACACCTGTACGGCCTATAGCCCCTAATGTTAACTGCCCAGTCATGGGACGAGTCCCACCACGTCTCTGGCTGTTAAACAGTGACTGACAGCCTAAGGCTACTAGAAATTGTATTTACCCATCTTAAGCATCTGAACAAATCAGTGGAGTTTTAGTCACCAATCCTGAAAGATTGAGGTGACATATCAGCAGTCCCTGGTATGTCTACACATGAAATTAATTCAATGCAATAAATTCTGGCACAGCTTGTGCCAGAGTTTTTATTGCTCCCAGGCACAGCATTTACACGTGTGCCTGCGACCATAGCATGCTGAGCCAGGGCAGCTCAGCCCTGGCTGGCAGGATGCCTGGGGATCAGCCAAGGGGCTAGCACCATCATGTCCCAGCACTGTAGCAACATCATGCCCCAGCCAGCCCTGGTCACCATCTACACATGCATTGCGGCAGAGTAAATAACTCCATTGTAAAGTAGTACTTGTGTTGGGCACTACTATCCTATGGCAGAGTTAGTTTACTCTGGCCTAGTAGCACCGCTCTTACAGAGAGCGGCACTTTACTGTGGAGCTAACTAGGCAACTCCACAGAAAGTGTCTCGTGTAGATGCATCCACTCAGTACAAAACTGCTACATCCAATGCATTTTGTCTTCACCATCCCATAACAATTAAGTCAGTCTCAGGGGGAAAAAACAACCCTTTTTAATGAAGCTAATCTTGTGTTTATAGAAGCTCCTCTTAAACAAGAGATACTGTTGACTCATTCTAACAATTAGCTTTACAAAGGAGAAGGCCTTATTGAACAAGGAGCAGATGGAAAAGGATCATTAGCCCTCTTTCTAACCTGGGAAGGTTAAACCACATAAACAGTACAAATGCAGAAGTCAGGGTTCCAGGCTAAGCACAGACAGTCAAAAAGCCTGAGGCTGAATCGATTCAATCTTCACAGGCTAGTCTAGCTGCGTAGATTGAACCAATAAGGAAGCAAAAACACATTCACTTTTGATTCCAGAAATACAGCCACATGCCTGCAGAGGTCTAGGCCAGAAGCCAGGAGGTGCTAGAGCATACCTTCCTACACAGCTGGAGCAGACAGCTTGGGCCAAAGCTAACCTACCTACCCTGTGATCAGGGGTTTGCAGGGGAGGTGCAAAGTATTCTGGGATGCTGAGGAACCGTGAGTTAACTTGAATCTGGAAGGGACAGAATTTCTGGAACAGAAGTTCAATAAACTGATTTATTTAATAAAAAGTTCAATAAACTAGATAGATACCTCGCCGGGGTTGTCTGACCCCAGCATTCTTTCCTGCCCATGGCAGGGGGTTGGATTTAATGATCTGCTCAGGTCCCTTCCAACCCTACCAACTATGAAACTATGATTTAATCTAAACCAATTAAATCTGATACCACATCCATCTGGCTTTATATTAAACTGGTTTCAGCCATTTTGCAAAGGGTTTATGTGTGCTGAACTTCTGTTGTGCTATAGATTTGAACCAGTTTCCAATCTCTTATACCGCTTTGTGTATAATTTCTGTCCCTAGCCCCAAAGATCTTTCTGTGGATCACCTACCCTCAAGTTTATTTCAACTGAAAAAGGAGATGGGAGGAACATGGCTCAAAAGGTTGATTCTTTTTCATGCTGATTGGAAGGGGCTCCAGACAGGATTTGATACAGCAGAGTCAGTACAGTTGGTGTGAGGATTATTTGTAAGTACTGTTGAAAAACCAGCAGCACCTGGGACACAGCTCAGAGTAGGCACTGAACTGGTCTCCTGACGGTGCACTGTGAAAAACTAAAGCCCTCTGAGGTGAGGCTTGGCTTCTTGAGGAGAGGATTAAAAATGTAAATTAAATTGTTTAAGATTTAAATTCTATGTAGTATGTTCTGCTTGCTCTTTATTGCCCTGGATTCCTATATCTTTGAAAGTCTCCCTCCCTTGCCTTGCCTGCGCTAGGTCAGTAATTTAACACCCTGAGATCTCAAATCAAAGGCTGCAATGACTTTGCTGTGCTGAATTATTAGCCCAGGATATAAAAAATGAGAGAGAGAAAACCCTCTAAAACAACAGAGGCCTTTTGATCAGAGCACCATACTGCAGCTCCCCGTAATTCAAGCTGACCATTCTTATATAGCAGGAATTAAGGACTCTCCCCACCAGGCAGGGCCCTATTAAAAGACAATAGTTGTTTGAAAAGGGTAAGCAAGCTGATATGTATATAATAGGCCACATATGGGGGGCCCTTTCTGCTCTGAAATAAAGCTTTTTAGAATTATGAGCTGGGAAATCCAGTATTCAGGAAGATGGGAGGAGGTATAACAAAAGAGGGTAAGTAGCCAGGCAAAAGTGCTTGATGGTACTTAAGGAAAAAGGAAGGAGCTTTCAGAGATAAGTATCAATCATGAAGTACTACAGCTTTCAATCTAATCCGGTGCTATTCCAGGTTACACTGAGTTTAAATGACACAGGCCAGAAGGGAATTGCTGGCACAGACACACAGGTTTATTTTTTTTACAGCAAGTCAAAAGAGCAATAAAGTACACACCAGAAAGAAGGCCACATGAGCATTGGTACAGAGTTTTATGTAGGTCATGAATGGTTTCAACTCCCTCCCGGCTCCAGACAAAACCAAAAATTTATCCTCTGATAAACTGTGCATGCATACTCCTGCCTCCCCTTCTATCAGCTTTGCAATTTCTCTCTCCTTTTATACTCTGCTTTCTGCACATCCTGTTACAGCATCTGATGAAGGAAGCTTCAGCTCATGAAAGCTCGTGTTATATGCATCTATTTTGGTTAATCTATAAAGTGCAAATCTACCTTGCCTTCTGCTTGACTTCAAATTAACATAGCTAACTACATCTCTAAGTATGGTCTAAACAGAGACTCTGGATTCTTATCCCATTACTTGGATTAGTTTTTGTGATCTCTTTGTCCCTATGGGTTTGTTAATTATTTGCCTCTCCTAGTACTGGTCCCCCTCCAACCTCTCCCTTCCTTTTCAGTCTTTCATATTCAAATCACTCTTCATTTGATATACTACATTATGCATGTCCTTTTATAGCACGGGTGGGCAAAATACAGCCCACAAGCTGGATATGGCCTGCCAAGGGATTCTATCTGGCCTGCAACAGGTCCATTGGCCCTGCCTGGCCCAGGGGAAGAAGAAGCAAAGGCAGCCCAGGCTGCCGTGCATGCAACCAGTCTTGCTGCCCTCAGGCATGTGGCAGGACGGGGGTGGTGCAGCAGCTGGACTAGGCTTCTAGGTAGCCCTCATGGCAGCTGCTTACTCTGCCTGGCTGCTGCTGCCAGTGTCACTGCTGCCATTGGACCTTCCCGGGCACCCAGACCCATCCACCCTGCACCTACAGCTGGGGGTGCCAGATGGAGCTGGTTGGTGGGCAAAACAGGTCTCTATGGAGACTGGCCCAGGACCCCCATAGGCTGGGTTCACTCAGCTGGGCAGATGGGATGGGGCTGGAGTCAGATGGGGAACAGCATCTGGAAGTGGGACGGGTGACCAGAATTGCAGGGCAGTGACACTGCTGGGCCAGGGCCTGGGACAGAGCTGCAATCTGCTCCTTACATGTCCCTGCCCATGGAACCAACACCTGTAGCAAGGGCATGCAGGAAGCAGATCACAGCTCTTCCTTAGACCCCAGCCCTATGCTGTCACCACCCCACGATCCCAGCCCATTCCTGGATGCCATTTCCTGCCAGCCCATGGCACCATCCCATCCAACTGGCCAAGCGCACCCTGCTGGCAGGGGTCCCAGAGACCTCACCTGCTCCATCTGGTGCCCCCAGAAGGCTGCTATTCATTATGGTAGGCAAACTGTTCTGGTACCTTATCTCAGTGGCTTCTGCAAAGTTACAAACTGTTCTTGCAGGCATTTGCTGATGTTGCACCTTCAGCAACATCCACAGTTTGCAGACTTGAGAGAGATTCTATATAACTGGCCCTGGCCACACTGGGATCAGACATAGGTTAGCTAGTCTATTGAAAAAACAGCACAAAATGCGCCAGGACATTGCAACACACTTCAAGGACAAATATTAAAGAAACAAAACCAAGAAAACCCCTAAGGTCCGTTCCAGCTTCTCCTCAGTATTTCATTCTGAGTAATGAGAGCATATTCCTTACACATACCACTTAATTCCAATTTAATATAAAATTTAAAAAGAATGGAAGAGAAATGCCAAGTACTCCTCAAACCAAAGTTGTTGTCTGTGCCCAGCAGACTCTACTCACATTTTGAGACATTTCCCAACTCTATGCTCTCTCCAAATGCTTCATTAAGAATAGTTAGAACCAATGCAAGGAAAATAGAAGAATGTATAGGTAGATGAATTCAACAATGGTTCTCAAACACCACAAACACTATAAAGGGGAAACAATGTCCTTGTAATGTGTTCCATAACACTGTCTCTCCTGAAAACTAAAGAATCATGCTAAAACCATTCTTTAAAAAACAAAACAAGCCCACAAAATGCCAACTCCCCCCACCCCCAATCAACAAAGAAGGTTTGTGAGATTTTGTGTGGCTGCAATTTCAACTGTGCAGTACTATCATTATTTTAATCCACCATTTTTTATTTATTAGCAGTCTTCTTCAGATCACACATACAGTTGCCATACAGTATTTGCCTGCCAGCCATCTATACTATAAGACCCTCAGCTTGACCACAGTAGCAGTCCAGGCCAACCTTGGAACCTTCCCTGAATCTGAAGGTATCAAGTCAAGCTTGCCATTGCCCATCTTATTGTCTTTCCTTTTCCACAGGAAATTACCTGGGTATGCAGACATCAAGGGCAGGAAGTCCCACAGTTTCTTGTTCCTGGTTTTTGGTCTTTCCACACAACATTTTCTCCCTCTACTGCCTAAAGCAGAGGCAAGCAGTCAAAAAAACAATTCCTAGAAGGGCTCAATGTCCCAAAAAAGAACAACCACAGGGATAGATTTGGCTCAGGCTACAAGGTGATATCTATGAGAAATCATGGCTCACTATGAACCAAGAGAGGTGAAGATGACCTCAGGTTCAACCTAAGTCTTGGTGCAGGAACAATCATACTGTAACTGCAGAGAACCCGCACTGTGAGAGCAAGTATAAAGGGAAAAATAATTGTTTTCTATATAGGTGTATAGAGAGCAGACTCCATATAGAAAAATGGTGAAGAGACCCATTTGTTCTGGTGATGGATGTGTAATTGTCTACTTTTCTGCGGTGTGGCTTTCCTATGCATTCCAGTAGGAAAAAAGATGGAGTTTGAATCTGAGTACAAGTAAATTGCCCTCCAGAGTATGCTAGTAGCTTGGGGGTATGGTGTTGAGCAGTGACTTCAGTATGGAATGACTTTGTTTCAAATTACAACCAGCTCTTTGCTATGTTTCTTCAATCTCTGACTTAAAAGCTCCTTCACTTCTCCAACACTAAAAACAGAAGAAAAGCAGACATTTCCATTTCCAGTTATAATTGAAAAGGCAGAGGAGGAAATAGCCCTCAAAATATCACTGATATTGAAGACCACCAAAACACTTACAGAAAAAAAGACAGAATGGAACAAACCCCCAATTTTAAACCCAAGATAAACACAGTGATGACTTATGAAATGACTGGGCTCCAAAATAAATTGCTGTAAAGAAGTGATGACGAATAGTACTGAATATAAGAGGCTCCATAAGGATGCTTTTGAGAAGAGCTGCAGGCTGCAAATCCTCCATGTTCCAATGCCATTTATAAACTGGGGGGGAGGGGGAGCATGTATCAAAACAACATATGAGGGGAGAATAAAAAAGATGAACACCCTAACGGAAGGTTTGGCTATTGTAATCCAGACAATTGTTTTCTTTTGATAGTCAGATAGAAATCTAAGGTTGTTCTTGAACTGAAGCTTCCTACTGGCACCCAACTGTACCCTTTTCAACAAGGGCCACACACACACACACACACACACACACACACACACACACACAC
>NW_017729025.1:98029762-98031575 GCF_001723915.1 Gavialis gangeticus
ACACACACACACACACACACACACACACACACACTAATGATTGGTTCCCAATAATCATAGGTAATAAAAACTTGGAGAAAAATAAACTCCATAAATACATCTGATGAACTCAAATATTGCTGGTACTGAATGGGACATAGTGCTTAAAAAACAGTGTTGTTCTAAAGGCCAGATTAGAGCAATAGCACTAACACAGACAGATGAAGTTATATGACCTTTGTATGCGCCAGGGCTCTGGCCAGGAGTCTAGGGAACACAAACAACTACCTTTCTGTTGCATTAATTAAAATCATTTTCTATTTGCTATGGTCCTTAATCATCAGACCCCTACCCACCACACACGCAAAAGATGCCAGGGGAGAGGTAGGAGGCAGGTGGAAGGAAGGATCTGCCCCAAAACAGGTTTTTGCCTCATAGGAACAGTAGAGAACAGTCAAAACACAGGCACAAACTGATGTCTAGGTTAGTGATTAGCTACATTTCTACAACTTGGCTTTTCTGCTAGTGGCAACCCACAGTGATCTGCTGCACAAAAATATCAATCTGTTTTCCACTCTGTCTGAGAAAAGCTGGCAGCCACAAGTGATGTCTCCATTTTCAACTCTTGCAGTTTTGTTTTTCATCTTATTAAATGGATTTGGCTGACTGCAACAGGACACAGTAGGGCTTGAACCTTGGCCAGGACAGCCAAAAGAAAAAAAATGGGTTACCAGAGGACTGATTTTGTTTCATGAAAGTAATGTTTTTACCATCAGACTAAAACCTATAAAAAGAAGTTTATAAAATAAACACAAATAAAAAGACTGGAAGCTATCAAACTTGAGGGTCTTACGGTGACAACCAGAGAGAGAGAGAAAGTCTCTAATGGCTTGATCACCTTTGCACATGTAGGATAAATTAAGGTTGTGCAGACAACCAAGAAATTCTAAACTTTTTCCTAGAAAATTGCTTGACTGCACCTTTAACATAAACAAAAAACAAAATTTAATCATGCAGACCCCCTATGAATCATTAGTACGGTTTGGACTTTTAGATCCATGGACATTCTCATTAACAAGCTAAGGAAACACAGACTAAATGAAAGTCCTGTAAAGTGGATACAGAACTGATTGGATCATAATGCTTGATGATTAATCATCAATAGCTCAATGTCTAGTGGGGAGGAGGTATCAAGTGGGGTTTCCCAGGGGTCTGTCAAGGTCTAGTAGTGTTGAATATCTTCATTAATGATTTGGATGATGGGATCGAGTGTACACTTAGCAAATTCATGGATAACACAAAGTTAGATGGAGTTGCCCATACTCCAGAGAATAGGCCTAGGATCCAGAATGACCTGAATAGCCTGGAGAAATGGTCCACAATCAACCAAATGAGATTCAGCAAGGACAAGTGTGAAGTCCTGCACTTGGAATAGTCTAATTGCATATATAAATACTACAGAAAAGGACATAGAGGTCACAGTGGACCATAAGCTAAGTATGAACCAACAGTGTGTTCCTGTTGCAACAGTATACTAGGTTGTATTAACTGGTAACTTGCAAATCAAGGGGAGTGATTCTCCCACTCTATTCCATGCTGGTGAGGCTTCACCTGGCCCTCACCTCAGTTTTGGGTCATACACTTCACAAAGGATGTGCAGTTTGGAAAGAGTCCAGGGCAGAGCACAAAAATGATCAGGGGTCTGGGAGATGAGATTTATGAAGAAAGGCTGGAAAAAAAACAAGACCTAAAGTTATTTAGTCTGGAGAAAAGAGGAGTGAAGGGAGGATATGAAAACAGTTTTCAGATGCATGAAGGGTAATTACCAAGGGAA
>NW_017729025.1:98031586-98056838 GCF_001723915.1 Gavialis gangeticus
CAAGGTCTAGTAGTGTTGAATATCTTCATTAATGATTTGGATGATGGGATCGAGTGTACACTTAGCAAATTCATGGATAACACAAAGTTAGATGGAGTTGCCCATACTCCAGAGAATAGGCCTAGGATCCAGAATGACCTGAATAGCCTGGAGAAATGGTCCACAATCAACCAAATGAGATTCAGCAAGGACAAGTGTGAAGTCCTGCACTTGGAATAGTCTAATTGCATATATAAATACTACAGAAAAGGACATAGAGGTCACAGTGGACCATAAGCTAAGTATGAACCAACAGTGTGTTCCTGTTGCAACAGTATACTAGGTTGTATTAACTGGTAACTTGCAAATCAAGGGGAGTGATTCTCCCACTCTATTCCATGCTGGTGAGGCTTCACCTGGCCCTCACCTCAGTTTTGGGTCATACACTTCACAAAGGATGTGCAGTTTGGAAAGAGTCCAGGGCAGAGCACAAAAATGATCAGGGGTCTGGGAGATGAGATTTATGAAGAAAGGCTGGAAAAAAAACAAGACCTAAAGTTATTTAGTCTGGAGAAAAGAGGAGTGAAGGGAGGATATGAAAACAGTTTTCAGATGCATGAAGGGTAATTACCAAGGGAATGGAGATGGACTTTTCTCTGTAGCCATAGGGGACAGAAATAGGAGCAATAGTCTCAAGCTGTAGCAGAGAAAATTTAGGTTGGACATTAGGACGAACTGTTTATGAGGGTGGTCAGACATTAGAATAGGCTACCTAAAGAAACTGTGGAACCTCCATCCTTGGAAACTTCCAAGAGTATGTTAGACAGACAATTGACTGGGATGGTTTTTATCAGGGATGATCCTGCCTTGAGCAGGGGACTAGATCAGTGCTTCTCAAAGTATCTGATGTGGCAGACCAGCAATTTTTTTTCCAGTGGGCCAGGGACCGATGCCCGGTTCAGCCGGTGGCAGCAACTGCATGTAACAGTGCTACACAAATGCACAACCGGCTGCTTCTTTCTCTTTCCTCACCTCACACGACGTGACGTCACCTGGAGTGTTGGAACATACAAACTGTGGTGCTAGGACATATCAATGTTATGCTTCTGAAAATATATTTCCTTCTTTCCTGGCAACTCGCTGCAGACCGGCAAATATTTCTTTCCTTCCTGGTAACTCGCTGCAGACCGGCGACCGGTGGCTCATGGACCAACACCAGTCCGCAGACCACCACTTTGAGAAGCACTGGACTAGATGACACCATGAGGGGTCTTTTTTGGCCCTATGACTGACACCACTTGAGGCTTCTATCACATGAGCTAATGGACAAACTAGTTGACGACAGCAACTTATCTATCTAAATCTGCCAGCAGAAAGAAGAGAGTTGCATGCTTTGCAAGCTGAATTAAACAAAAATCACACACAAAACCACCACACCATATCTAGCGACCCCACAAATACAGTTTGGAAATTTTCAACCTCAGTAGTTTCACCTAATGCAGAGGTTCCCAACCTCGGGTTGCATGGGGCAATGCTGGTGGCGCCACACAAAAAGGATGAGCCGTGCCGCATTTCAGGAGCTCCCGTCCCCAGGCTGCTGCCGCCTCACTCTGCTCCCAGCAGCAGGTCATGGCAAAAAAAGGTTGGGAACCACTGACCTAATGTTATAGTCACCTAAAAAAAAAGACACCAAGGGTTGTACAATCTTAACTAGAGGCCCTGTTTCCTGTGTTGTGTGATGGCCCCATGCCTGCAAAACAGCCCACCCTGCCCTGTTGGGCTGTGTTGCACCTAAGCCTATTCACCCATCAGAACTTGTTCCCTGGTTTACCTCTAGAGGTGGTGCTCAGTGGTTCCTTTAGGGGTTCAGGGGCAACTCCAGGACATGTCTTCTGTGTGGCTCCTCCTTCCCTACACCCCACCCCTTTCCATTTGGGTGTTACAGTGGATCCAGGTAGCACCTTGGCATGATCATGGGCTTCTTTCTTTCGTGCTGGGACTCAGAAAGAAGGGGCTATGCAGGTTCTTGCTGTTGTCCTATTGCTCCCAGAAAATCCCAAAACAACTTAACCAAAAGAGGTCAGCCTGAGTGGTGGGCTGGGCAAGTGCTCACCTCTGAGTGTGGGGGATTGGGTGCCCAATTCGCTCCTTGCTCTCTCCCTTTTTTTAGCTTAATTGTCTTCACAGTGAACCAGCTTTCTGCTATCAGTTCTTCCCATCCGGCCACTGGGCCAGGTGTGCCACAGCCCTGTGGAGCTCCACACTGGGCTTGTATGGGGCCCAATGCTCTGCCAGTCCCCCATCGGCATGCTCCGGGTTTGTAGCTGCACTAGTGGGGCATGCAGAGTCTGTGGAGCTTCTGCTGGGTTCCCCCCTATTTGGTACCCAGAGGGCCCACTGGGCTGCCCTCTCGCAGCCCCACCTGACTTGCAGGTTCTTAGGTGATTCTTCGTTTGTGGTGGTGAGCAGGCTTATGTCTGTGCTGAGCTGCTTATCAGTTGAGTCAGGCAGGCTGGCATCCCCTTCGGTCTTCTGGCCTCCATAGGTGAAGAAGCCCTCTTTCATTCACTCAGGCTTTTCAAATTCCCAGGAAGCAGAGTGAGCCTCCAATCAGCCATTAGGAGTGCATCTGGGCTTTCCCTGGTCATCTCCCTTACAAACCGTGTGTGCTACTCCCCTGGGCACACCAGCCATCTGGGGAGGTGCCAGACCTCTTCCAGTAGTGGGAAGGGTGTCCAGCTCCGTTTCTGGCACCCGGATGCATCCCACCCCTGCCGCAGCTCTCAGGTCTATTTTGAGCACGCTGTCTCCCATCTCCAAGCCAACCAGGAGTGTGTTCCCCAGCCGCATGGTGTTTTGCTTGCAGCCTGGCTACCTGGGCTGTGGCGCTGAGTACATGGGGTAGATGTCTGTCACAGCTGGCTATAATAATTCAAGGTTGTGGGAAGCCTCCTTGGAAGTATATAGCAGAGTATGCTCATAGAATGATGCAGATCAAGTCAATATTTGGAGACACGGGTTTATCTATGCAGGGCAGGCCTGTTTTTATTCTGAGACAGAAGAGGACGTTACTATATTGACAGTTGCAGCTGAAAGGAAGCAACATGTTTATAGCACGGAAGACTTAAAAAATGAGGCGTGGGGGGAAAATGCTATGCCATCTGTCACCGGTCAGCCATTGTCCTTGAAGATACGGGTAAGTTAGTAAGAGAGAGGCCACAGACAGTAAGATTTAGAGAATTAGCCTTAACATTTACATGGGACACTTTTACAATCTAACACTGCCAGTTAAAGATATTTTTTTTTTAATTTCATATGGTTACATATTTGGATTCATCAAGATGTTTGTTCAGGTGTAAGATCTGCAAATGGGTGGGAAGAAGTGGCCCCAGTTGCCAGTGTGTTTTAAAATGTTTGCAATCCAATTCCTCTGCCTAAGACTGACTTAGGGCATTTGATTTTTTTGTGTTTACACAAACTGAAATTTAGCTATGTAAATACACCTTCTGTGAACATCATACAAAATTGCATTCAAACAAAATGTTTTCAAAGCAAATACAATAGGCACAGATGGGGTAAAGTGAAAGCAACTGTTTAGATGTAAGTATATGTTGTCCCACCTGCAAGGAAGACAAAGATACAATAACCTCCCCTGACTTCTTGACTGGGAAAGTCTATTGCACATGCCTCATTAAAGTAAGACTGTACAAACTGGTATCCTCAGAGAAGCTTTAGCCCTGATGTAACTGTCTCACTACAAGTGTAGCACTGTTTCTACTGATTTTTCTGGGAAGATCTCTCAAATACAAAGTTGCAACTCCTTCTCTACTATTCTCTGAAGAAACAAACAAGCTCAGATTTGAAAGTGCCCTGGCACCAGAGCCATGGCCAAGAGCGAAGCTCCTTGTCCCAGGGTGAAAGTTTTCAGCCACTTTCCACTGATAACTGGAGTGTAAGGAGCAGCAGGCTCTTGCCAGTCAGTCAGCACTCTTTCCCAGAATCCCTAGGGAGTTAGGCTTCCCAGCTAACACATCAACAAATCTGTCAGGAATCAGCAGCACATTACCCCAACTGAGATTTCTAACTGAAACAGTCTTTTCACAGCCAGGTCAGTGACAGAAGCAGCTTCACATCTGTCATACGGCTCACTGCAGCCTGGCAGCATCTTGTCATTTCTTCACTAGAGCAGAAGAGATGTAGGGACCTTAGGGGTGTTTGAGAAACTGAGTGAATCCTGCTTTTGCAAACACTGAAACGAGAGAAGAGAAAGAGAGAATGAGGATAGCATTTCTTTTGGGTACCCAGATGTAGAGATCCAGGAAAGAGCTGGGAGTCTCAACCCCTGGAAAAAATCATTCAGATCCAAGTTTTAAAAGAATGTTTCTAATGTCAACATCAGTTAGTGTCTTCAGCTCTAGTGGTTTCCACTGCTTCCTATTCAGAGTCCCAGAGATCAGTCAAACAGCCCCAAAGAGTTCCAATTATTGTAATTTGAAAAAATAAATTAATTTAAAAAACCCCATTATTTCTACTGTAACAATCAAGCCTTCTCCAAGACTGATGCTCTACTGTGGGAGGTTCTCTCAAATGCACAGGAAGCCCTGAAGGCTAAGCACAGACAGTCAAAAAGCCCGAGGCTGAAACAATTTAGTCTTGACAGGTTAATCTAAGCCGCGCAGATTAAACTGAAAAAACAACTGGACACACATTCACTTTTGATTCAGGAAATGCTGCCATGTGCCTGCAGTGGCTCAGGCCAGAAGCCAGGGAGGTGCTAGAGCATGCCTCTCTGGCATGCAGGCAGCATGGGCTGTGTATTTGCTTCCTCTTCCTGCTGCCCCCCGGGTCTCTAGGATTTCCAGTCCACATCAGAGCAGCAGGACTCTCCAGGTTTGCTCATCACTTCCTCATCCTGCTTCCACGTGCCTCTGGGATTTGTAGTCCACAGTTGCAGTAAGCTGCAGGGCAGCTCTGTACTGGGCTGCGGGGGGGAAATGGGTTTAACACCCCTTCCTGGCCCAAATCCCAGTTGGGGTTTGTCTGGGGAAGCAGACCCTGCCCCCCCAACCCTCCTCTGCTGGAGCAGATAGCACAGCCCAGCCCAGAGCAGGAAAGCATCCTGGGATACCAGGGGACTATGATTTAATTTGAACCAGGAAGGGGTCTGGGACAGAAGTTTCATAAACCAGTTTGAAAACCATGGCCCCTGTGGTCATGGCCCTGCTGCTGCTGGGGTCTCCATAGAAACTGGCCACAGCAACACAGGCAGTGGCTGCTGGGAAATGGAGTCTCCTGCGGGCCCAGTCCGGCCTGTGGGCCAGACTTTGCCCACCCCTGGTTTACAGTCTATCAGGACAGAACAGGTCAGTAGGGAACAAGAAAAGCATAAGGGTGACAGAAATTAGATCATATGGTAACTTATATTTGTGAGACATATATCAACTGATGACTCAGCCTGAACAGTTTTTTTTTCCCTGTTGTAAGTAAATGGATGAAGGCAGTTGTTCCCAGCTGCCACTCAACCTGGTCCTCAGTGGCTGACTAGTATATCCTAGGCATCCCATTAAAAGTGGTCTATAAGAAGGGTTTGGGTGAGGGGTGGTATCTTACAGATAACATTAGTTAATTAGTGATCTAGAAACAGTCAGAAATATTTATCAGGGAAGAAGTGAACAATCAAAGCTGGGCTGACTGTTAGAGCCAGAGGGACCTGGACAGCAATACATGAGAGAGTGGCAGATGGGTAGGGAGAGATGGACTTGTGACAGGTCAACAGGACAAAATTTGAAGAAGAATTTGGACAGAGTAACAAGCCAAAAGGATGATGAAAGGACAGCACAACAATTGATGCAATTTCCCCTGTGACCCTATTCCTTCTCCCTCAGATATTTCTGGTGCAGCTAGCACTATGGTACCCACTTGCCCCAAGGGCTGGGCTGAATAAGCTGGCCCTACCCATCTGGAGCCAGACTTAGGGTGGGTCTTCCTCTGTAACATCTTAATATAACTCTGCACTAGGGCAGCACTTTCTCCCCCAAAGATCTCAAAGCACTTGGCACTAGTAGCCTTGAGATACAATATCAGCTATCAGAACTAGCTCAAAAGCCTCAAAAAACAAGTAGTATCAGCTGTAAAATGGTTCTGCAGCAGTAGTGCAGAGCTGGGGTGCTGCCATTCTGTCATGTACTGTGGACTGGCTGCATCAACTATACCTCACATCTAAAAGACATTCAGAAACATGTAGTAGAAGCAATTACTAGATAAGGGTCTGTCCAGCAGTCAGCAAAGAGCACACCAGTGTCCTTCAGAAGAAGCACTCTGAACTGGGCCTGGCCAAAGATAAACCTATCTGGTCTTACCATAGATATCAGTTTACAGAGCCCACTGGAAGTCCGGGTACATCCAAAAATAAATGCAAGGGAGCTGGGATAGGGGTGCACTCCCAGCTAACTGCTATGCAGAAATGCAAGACAATGGAAAACAAGGAGTCCTAGGAGAAGAACAAAGGAAAAAATTTTCTCTCCTGCTCTTCCAATTCACATTAGCTTGTCACATATAAAGTGAAGATAAGAACTTCCTGCACAACACAGTTGGTTAATATTTCAGGACTTTTTGCAGTTATGAGGCAGGTGCTACATACTTGGCAGGATGATAGAGGGAAAAGTTCCAAGCATAGGTAGGCAGCCCAGAAAATATTGCAACTGCAAAAGGCAAGAGGAATCCTTTTTATCAAGAGGATAAGTGTTTGCTACAACATAACCATCCAGCAGAAATGAAACAAGCATACAACTTTAAGAGATTTGATAATGCGAATCAAGATACTATGCATATTATTTCTGAATGATTAGAGTGGGAGCCCTGGCTCCCTTCATTACAGGAAAGATCAAGAAATAAGTGATAAATAATGTATAGGAGGAACGTGTCTCTTTAAGACATGTCAGCACAGAAGTCAGACTGGAAGAAGTAATGCAGCATTAACCTGTAATTACATGGAGGCTTTCAGAAAAGAGAATCTGCATTTCATGGAGATTCAAAAGCAGGGAAGAGATTTCTGGGATTTCTAATGAATAAATACCAGTAGCGGTTCAGCAGATCTATAAAATCAGAACTGGTCCCAAGAGAGACAGAGCAGCACTCTTAAAACTAAAAGATTTGTGGAGTAATTGGCAGAAGGGTGCACAATCCCTGTTCCCATAATAGTCAGCAGCACATTGGAGCAGGAGCCTCAAGGAACTCCCAAGATTGAAAGCAGATGTCCATGCAACTGGGACAAATGAAACTGTGGAAGAAGGGGAGGGAAAAAATATCCTCAAAGACTACAGCTACCTTTCAAACGTATTCCTGAGAGATGAAGCTCAACCTTCTGCTGTGGGCAATAGTGCTGTTAGGCTGCTTACTCTACAGAAATAACTCCCAAACTACTCATGGCCTGCAGAACACTTGCTGGTGGTATTTATAGCACTGGCTGGTCATATGGCTTCCAGTTACTACTCTGTACTAAAACAACTAAAATACAGTATTGCAACATCCATGTAGATAGTTGCTGTCGCTGGCACAAAGTTTTTTAGGCAAATGTGAATGGGTAAGGGACTAATAAGAACAAAAGAGAATTACTCAATGGTGAAGAAGAAGGGAAGTGCCCCATGGGTACCCTTCCAATAAAATATAGTGAATGTTGAAAAAAGGTTGGAAAGTCCTGTTCTACAAGGAAATCCTATATTGCACATAACTCTGTCATACCAACTCAGGTCTCTTCCTACAAAGATGTACAGACTCAAAGGCAGAGGAAGAAATATTACCATATTTCTCATTACCTCTTACCATACATATTGGATATACTGCTGGTCTTATGACTGTGCTCAGTCTCTCCCTCTCTGGAGGATAAAAGGGAAGCCTAATAGCTGAGAAAAGTGAGCACCTATATCTGAGTTTGACTGTCTTGCTTTAAGTGGTTCCAACAAGTTCCAAAGGGAGCTCTTGCCAAACCTTTCACATAGAGAAAGCTACACTGGGAGAATACTGGGGAGAGAAGGGCAAATTCTTTTTATGCCGCAGGACACTTAGCTGCTAAAAAGCAAGCCGACTTGCTTGGCAGAGCTCATCATGTATATATAAATTCTTGAACTGTCCAACTGTGCTATAAAAATGAAAG
Source organism: Gavialis gangeticus (assembly GCF_001723915.1). Lineage (NCBI taxonomy): Eukaryota > Metazoa > Chordata > Crocodylia > Gavialidae > Gavialis > Gavialis gangeticus. The sequence goes on from NW_017729025.1 coordinate 98,039,718, forward strand.
TGGTTCTCAGATGAGCCGGGGGATCAGAATGAGTAACTTTCCTATATCAGGAAGTTTCCTGTTCTACTTATCTCTAGGCCTATCTTTCTGGTAGGTTATTCCTCACTTTAAAGGAATAAACTCCTATATTTCATAATTTTAGATCCAGAGTGTCATAGCTCTCAGACCTACTTATCCTATTAATGCTTTGGTACAGGGACACTAGCTATGGTCTGCTGCATTCTGGCTTAGGCATGAGACACTGACAATGACAAGTCCTACTTAAAATTACCAGAGAGAAAGCAGCAGCAATGCCTAGTAATTACTTCATCTTCTGCAGAACATGAACAATAAACCCCTCTGGATTTCATCTCTCATTTTTAAGAGGGTTGTGGAAACATGACCTCAGGGAAATGTGATCTCAGTCTGTCTCAACCTAAGAACTGCAATAACTTCTATTCTATGTTATACTCACTACTTATAAGGAAAACAGTTGCAGATTTGTTTGACAACACCAAGAACATCCTACACAAAGTGGGAATGGAGCAGGAGGGGAAAAGGAGAAGTTGGGCAACAGGACTCAGGATGAAAAAAAAAATTACAATCTAAGACTAGTTTCAAGAGTAGGTGCAGAGGGACTCTTACACCATCTCATTTTTATTATCAGAAGATTAAAAAGGCCCAAAGGTACACATTTGAAAGTGGGCGATAACCAGATCTGTTCTAGAGAGGTGCCTGGACAATAGTGCCATCTGCACATGTCAGAGCTTCCTCATATTCACCACTGCTAAAACAAAGCCTGGTTCCTGGGTAGGGATCAGAGGTACTCTCTCTTCTTTTGAGTACTTGCTTATTGAGGGGGCCTGTTGAAAGTTGATGAGGATGTTTAGAAGGCTCAGCATGACATCTGTGAATCAGACATGGTACAGCCTTTCCCAGATGTTTCAGTTGCACAGGCTGCACCTTCATTTGTTCTCATTATGCTCCTGTAATATCCTGGCCTGGGCCTTCATCATTGCAGCATGTTCAGGACACACAGCTATATCATCAGGTTGTAAGTAACATGCCTTCTTGGGCTACCCATAAAGTGGGATGATGTTTCTAAGGTTAAATAACAAACAAACAAACATCAACATCCTTTGTTTAACTGACATTCAAAGACAAGGTCAGGTCTGCAGATAAGAGGCAGACAATTAAAATATGTCCCTTCCCACTGCCAGACACATTCTTATTTGGGCTGAGTAGCTTTGTTTTGTTTTTGACAATACCGCATAGCTAACTGTCTTCTAGCAGAAAGGCCAGTGCCTCAGATTTGTACTGCTTGCTGTCCGTTTGCAAATAAGAGACTTTCAGCTGGCCATTAAACACCCACCATCACCCAACAGAGGAACTACGTGAGCTATTGCCAGCCAAAAAAAAAAAAAAAAAAAGCTCTCCAGAGCAGCTTCTCCTTCATGACCACCATCATGTACTAATCTAACTCATCTAGATTATGACTTTAATCCCAAAACATAGGTGATGCGTAGGGATGGCATGGGAGGGCGCATATCCCTCTGAGATTGGCCCTTGCTGGCCAGGGAGTGGAGAGGGCTCGCCAGTGCCACCCCCCCGCCCCCGAGAAGTGCCAGTTTTGCCAGCAACACTTCCGGGGTCGGCGATTGGCCACTGGGGGACTCCCAGAGTCAGGAGACACCAGTCACCCATGCCCCAAAATATCAAAAAACATGTAGAAGGCACAATTTTGTATTCTGTTATAGAATCAGTACAGACTGAGCACCATTAAAGTTTGTTCTCTACAATGCTAAAGCTCCTAATGCTTCCTGCAAACTGTTTCATTATTTTGCCTGATTCTTAAGCCCCAAACACATTCCCCATATGGCAGAGGAACAAGGGCCAGACATAATCAGAAGACGAAGGATGAGGTTCAAGACACAAACAAAAGCTCCTGGCTTTCCTTTGTTTCTGAGGGTTCACTGGCTCTGGTACCAGCCCCCTGTCATGGATCCCACCATAACTCCTTGGACATTTTCCAAAGGCCTGAGTCCTTCTCTCTAGGCAGCTCATTTTCTCTTCTATAATATCAAAAAACCTTGATAAAACCTTTCCATGAGTATCTTCAGCATTTGCTATTTTGATTCCACATTTATACCTCCTACAACATCTTTTTGTCACTTTAATCTTGCATTTAGGTCTACCACAGGTAGTTTTCCTGAATTTTTAGGGGATGATCTTTAATGGATTTCTTATGTTTGTATTTATTTTATGTATAGTGTGGCTGGATGAGGCACTTTAAGTATACAGTAATCACAGATTATCAATTTATTAGAAGTAACTGTATTTATAATCTGTGGCATTCAGTACTACCAAGTATCAGTTATGCAGGAAGTCTACTAGGTTCCAAAGAAAACTGGACCTTTATAAGGATAATGAGGTCATCTGTAGTTATGCAAAGGTATCACCCTTACTATAAGGGATATAAATCCTCATACTTAAGAGGATAATTTGATTAGGAGATTATAAGGATTAGGAAGAAACTTCCTCATGGGCTGGTCATTCTATATAATCCACTTTGTGCTCTTTCTGTCTTTTATCTGATGCATCCAGTCTTGTCAGAGACAGGATGGTGGATCAGATGGAGGCCTAGACTGAATTAATTGGACAATGATGTGTTTACAGAAACCCAGGTTCCTCCTGAATAGAGAAGTTTAGCAACAGTAGGTGAAGGCAAATATCGCTGGGCATCAGTATAATATTGGAACTACTAGCACAAGTCTGAGTGACCAGCTCCACAAGGCTTTAATGGAATCAGAACAGATACTGTCCAAATCAATTAGCTTTTAAAATCAGGTTTCTAAACTGACACTAAATTTGACCTACAGAGGGAGGTTTTTCTGCAGCTGCTATATAACCAATCAAAATTCAGCTAGCACCAAACTTCTACCAGTCAACATCAGAAGGCATGATAATAAGCCACACACATTTACATTATTGGGGAACAGTTTTGAAAAGACAGTTTATACAACAACCTTACTATAGAATAAATGTTACGCTTGAAAACTGAATGCTCATGAAATGCAGGGTTTTGGCCTGGCTCCAGCTCTTTCTCTTCCCAGGCTGGGTTCCTGGGACTTCCTCAGAACAGAGTTGATCTCCATTTGCACTATGCTGAGCCATATATAATGACTCTGGGGTCTGGAAACAGCATTCAGTGCAAACAAAGGAACTTTATAAGAAGATACAAAACAAAAAGAACAGCTGGGCCAACATTAAACACCAACATGGATAATTCAGAGTATGAGAATAAAATGAAAGCACATTAGCAAGGACACTAATGGGAACCTGAGAGATGAGGTGTCACAGGGAACCAGAGTCATCCCATCAAGTGTACTTACGAAGGCTACTTTACAAAGGCAATGGATAGATTTACATTTATAGCATTCTGACATATCTGCACCCCCTCGATGACTACAAAAATGTTCCTGGATGAAATGGAAACTTCTCTGTAGTCCTATATTTTGTAGCGCCACATCATGTATATCCAGTGCATTGTAGTGTTACAGGGGGATCTCTTGGTCCCCCAGCATCTCACAGTGCTCTACTCCCCCCTCCCCTAGCCCAAAGGTGGAAAAGAGGGGTAAGCAGTCCTGCAGAGCTGAAGAGCATGCCACTGAATGCCTTCACAGCAACTTTATAGTGCACCAGCCACTGGGTGCTGTACATTGGTTCATGCCTCACAATGCTACTTCTCTGTAGCACTTCAAAGTGATGCTGCACTACAAATGCAGGTCCATCCACAGCCAGACAGGCCAGAAGGCCATATAACATCTTGCCTGTTTGGCACCACTGGAAGGAGCCTAGCTGCTCATTAACAGCCACTCTAAAAATTATCAAAATACAGTCTTCCTTCTCCCAAGCCAGTTTACTTTCAGAACATCAGCTGAGTGCTGCTCCTGCTTTTACTGTGCAAAAGGAAAGAGCTGAACTGATTCTGTCCCATGAAAATTGTGGACAGGCTGTATGCATGCCTAGAAATTTTCATGAGATCCCCGTGGCTATTTGGGAATAAGAAGTTACAATAGGCAGTTCAGTCAGCTGTCACTCAGCTTAGCAAACCAGGTGCTTGTCCAGTCTCCAAGTGAACTTAAATGAAAAAACACATTCCTTTGGGATGGAGCCTACTCCAGTGTGTCAAGCTCCTCCTCCAACACTATAATCCAGGGAATGGAGCATGAAGCTGTCTGCTTTGACATGACCCAGGAAAAAGTTAACATGAAGAAGCAAGCAAGCAGAGACTGTCAGATAGGCTTAAAAAAAAGGTGACAAAACGTATGCTTGGTTCAATTGCTTGATGCACATTCTCAGTATCAAGAAAGAAATTCAACATGAACACCTGAAAGGTTTTTAAATGTTATGCATCAGTGAGTTCAAGTCTCAAACTGTGCAGTGGCTGGGTTAAGTTAGTATCAGCACGTATTTTCCCTCATATCTTTTCAGCCATTAGCACTATTTGTATCAGAGGCGGAGGTGAGGGGAGAAGGGAGGATCACATATTGTTTAAAAGAGAAATTTACACAGATTCTAGAGAAAAAGAAGATGTCAGAGCAGATGACATGTAAGGATATGGTAACAGGCATGCAGATAGATGCAGGCACCTTCCCAGGGCCAAATTCACTTTTAAAACAAAGCTAGCACACAACTGAGGGTGGAGCCAGTAGGCACTGACCCACTTTTAAATCAAGTTTGAATTTGACCATTAAAGAAAAAAGTAAGCAGGATTTAGTCCTATAGATATCTTTTGATTGTGTTGTTGTCCCTATTGTTTACCCCATGCAAGTTCTTGCAACAAGGAGCTGAACTGCATAAATGTCTTCATCTCTAAAATGTGCTTAGGCAGCCCTTGGCTCACCTACTGAAATCCAAAATAATCAGCATGTTTTCAGTTTCATTCCCCCTTGTACTCTGCTTGTTCCAAGAGCCTCCTCTGGGCTGGCCCTATTGGCAGCATTCTGATGTACTTACTATTCAGTGAAGAATCTGGCAATGCCATACTGACTAATATCTTCTCTGTTCTCTAGTAGCTGGCTCACTGCATCCTCCATGTACGTGAGGACATGTCTCTGAGCTGCAAACAAAAGAGAATAAGAGAGAAATTAGAATACAAGGGGCCTTGCAAAGCCCAGAGCCAGACCAAGCTATTCATGTATATCCTTGCCCTAGCCAGTCAACATTTGCTTCCCATAGAGAAGAAAAGCAGAGGTTTTCATTTTGCCAAATATGGGTGGTGAAATGTCTGACCTAAATCCTGCTTCCTTCCCCTGGCCAAACAAAGTTAATCACTTATGGATTGGTGACTCTTCTTTTTCCTCTCTAGATTTTGAGAAGGACGCAAAGGAAGGCTGCAGAACTGTGCCTTAAAACTATGTATAGTGAAATAGTCAATAGGGCTGTTTAGGACTGAGCCATGTATTTCTTGTCTCTGTTCTGTGCTGTAACAGCCTTCCCTGCAGATCCTCAGTGCCATATTGATAGGTTCTTGGTTGGTACAGATACTACAGGGCTTTGCAAGGTTTCCTCCCCCTCCACCTACCCAAGGTATGTGTACACTGCTTTAAATGATAATGGATATAGATTTTTTTCCCTCAAAGATGCAAATCAAAGCACTTTATCCCCCTGAAAGCACCAACAAGACGTTCTCACATTGGTTGGTTGCAAAGTGGCTAAGACATCTCTACTACTTGACAAGTTAAACCCAAATGCTCAGCAAAGCAGGGCACAAAGAGGCCCTAGGAATTTGGTCAGTCATTACCTCACCAAAAATGCTATCCATCTGTAATACAAGTTTGAGCAGGAACAGCAATACAGCAACAATATGTTAACCATCTCACTCTTTCCACAGAGGGCAGGGACAGCACAACTGAAGCAAATACCAGAGGGGAAATGACAGATCTGCCTGTGAGGCTCCAAGGATGGCTAAGAACTGACTCAGAGCAGCAAAGACCAGCCTGGGCTGATGATCTCACTAGCAAGCAACAGAGAGTTTCCAAATCCAAGAGTTCAATGATCAGAAAACAAGCCACAACGGACCCAGAAGAATCCTTCCCAACCCTGCACTAGCCTTGTTCCCAACACACACGCCTCCATCCCAAAACACGTCTGTTACAGAACCATTGCAAGTAACATCGTGTCCTGAAAAAGAACAGGAAAATACCTTCAGGGCAGGGAAGGCAAAGCTCCTTGCCAGCTTGCTCCAGTCTCAACAGCATCATACCCTGGCCTCACCAGCAAGCTAACCAGGCTCAGATCCACCTCGGTGTTCAACAGCGTTATGTGCAATTAACAACCGGACAAGCCTCAAATCTACCCCACCCATAGTTGATACCCGGCATGGAAACCCCTTTCGTCTTGGTGTGGGGCAACTGGACTTCAGGAGAGGCCTGGAGAAAATTATCCCCACTGGGTACAGTGGTTGAAAGTTCACACGAGCACTGATTGCTATCAACAGATTTCTCTGCCCAGAGAGAAACAATGGCAAAACAAGTTAAGCACACCCTGGAAAATACCTTGCAGCAGAGAGCAAAATGGTGAGCCAAAGGTTCAAAGATATTAACTGGCAATAAAAGATGCAGGGCGTAGCTTTATTTAATTATTTTAACGCAAAGGAATAGGTTTAATTGATGTGAGTGATTAAAGAAAAAAAACACTTCTGCGCACCTGTGTCCCCTGAGGGAAGAATGAGTCGTACAGCCCAGTCATACTCTTAAGACAACAGCAACTGAGTAAAAGACTTTTATCCCATGCTCCCTTTCTCTTCATTATGCATCCCATGCAGGACCAGAAGCCAGCCTCCCATGCAACAACCAAGCCAAAGCACACACTAGCAAAAAATCCTCTCCTCTTCCTATATCACAGAAAACTTTGCCCAACTGTAATCAACAGCCTTGCTGGGAATAAGATGTTTCTCCATTACAACATGGCCCAGATCCTCAAATAACAAACATTTTATTACACTTGACCTCTTCCCAAAACCTCATGAGACAGGTAAGTATAGTTAGGCTCACTGTATTCCATGGGACCCACTTCTATAATAGCAAGCACCCCCAAAAGCTGCGGCAGCAACCCCTAAGTTCTGAATCAAAGTTATTTCAAGCTATTCTACAAAAAAGCACACAGCTACATGAAGATCACGTTTGAAAAGTCGCTTATATAATATCATCCTTTTGAAGAAGATATTTTTACTACGGTTTCCTAATGGTGTGGCATGCAAGATGCTGTCCAAACGTTCCACCACAGAACATTCCCTCACATATGCCAAAAAAGTGGGCAGGAGGACTTAGGTTTTAGAACTTCTTACCTAATTGAGAAATTCATCTCCTTGGGTCCTCAGCCATTGTACTACCCTCCGGGTAGCCCAACTCACCAGCCTGTGCTCCTAGTTCCCACCACTTTATGGCTGAAAACCAGACTTCAACTCAAGCTCCTCAGTTTCATTGAACAAGAGAAACTGCAAGCACCATAGTCTAATTTACTCCCTCTTGTGGGGGGAAGCTGAAGAGCAAGATGCAATTTGCAGGTAGGTCTGCAGCACGGACACAAAACAAAATGCCAGATGTCCAGAAGTAGCAAAATCGTGAATTCCCAGGTAAAAATGTTGAACTATCCAGTTTGGGAAATGAGGAGTTCCTATAAACATAAGATTGCAGAGTTCATAGGAATATGTGCAAGGTGAGCCAGTGAGCTCACATCTCCTGGGTTGTTTCAGCTTCTTTAAAACCTCAAGTAGGCAGCTCTGCATTGGTATACTCTCTGCTCATGTTTGACTTTCTCTTTGAGGTTCTCTCTACAGGCTGGTTAGTGGGTTTGGAGTTATTACTATCTCAAATGGTCCCTAAACACAATTCATAAAGAGGGTGAAGGGGATGGGACTCAGTCCTGGGATCTCTTCCCCAACCCTGACACTGAGCTCCTGGCTTCATGCTGTGTCCTCAGTGAAGTCTCCCTTCTTTCTTTCACTAGTTCCCATCTCCTGGTCTTGGTGATTCTGCTCCCTGCCTTGCAGCCCATGGGTTTTTTGCTGGACCCAGTGAGAGTACCCTGACATGGTTCTTCCCCTGCAGCTAGTTTAATACCTCTCTCTCTCTCTGTGTCACTCTGTTCTCCTTTTCCCAGGTGCCTTTTAGCTTCCTGTGGGCCAGTTAATTATCCTCTGCAGCAGTCCACTTCTCCTAGTCCGCCTACAATCAGTGCCAACTGCCTTCAGCTGGACTGTAGTCCCTGCCAACCTGAAGTCTCTTGCATCTGGGAGTGTGCAGGTTGCTGCAAGCTTCCGCCAACCAACCTGCTAGAGCTGGACATATTTTACATGAAAGTACACAGATCCTTAGAACAATGTTGAAGCACAGAGTTGATTACATAACAATTGTTGTGGCAGGGACTTTGCATTATCCCCCTTCTACAGAGATTGGGGTTGGGGGACAGGACACAACAGCACACAGAAGCAAAGAGGAAAAATAATTTAACCAATCAGGCAACAAGCTGACAACAGATCCCTTGTTTCAGTGCTCAGTCAAGACAAGACTAAGCTAACTTGCTACCAAGACTCTGCCCTCCTTCCTTCCTTCCTGCTAGAATTCTAACACCAAGCAGCTTTTCTACAAAAGATATACTAGGTGGTTACAGCTCTCTGTTACAAGGAATCACACAAGCCGTTTGGGGAAAAAAACACTTGGGAGCCCCCTACAACTGCAATTCTGTGAAGAACTTTCCCTATTTTTCCCTTCATCGCTCTCAGCAACCTTCCTTCCAGCCAAGCACAGTCAGATGGGGCTCCCAGATGACAGTGCTGGGCAATGTGAGCCATTCCCTAAATTCCTCCCTGAAACCAAACTATGTTACATCATATGTCTGATCCCGGACAACCAGGAAGAGAGTTTTCTGGTTATACCAGTCATTGTGTGTATAGAGGGCTCTCATCCTTCCTCTTTCAAGATTTTCTATCATATGTGCTCTGGATTGTGTTTGTTATTTAGAACCTACATTTCTTTACTTGGGACAGTGTCTGGAATGGCTGCAAACCCACTCTTTTTGGGAATCTACCTTCTTGTGTGTTCTGCTAACTGAACTTAAGAGCCCTCTTAACAAAGAGAAAGTAAATTAAGGCCTAATATTAAACTAGAAATGCACCACTTTGGCAAGGATCAACAAAGAGCATCAGGGAGAGGGAAGTTATGGCAGGACATCATTCCCAGACATATTCCAAAGTACCTGTACTCAAGTCAGAGCTGTGCAACTCAGATTCCCCATACAGATTTGATGGTTAGTATGACCAGAACCTGTTCAATCCCTTCCTAAGATCCTAGTCAGCCAAAAGTAGCTTCCAATGTCCATGACTTGTGCCAGCTGTTGCTGTGCACTGTTAGGTTGCTATGCTGCTGAGAAGCTTTGGTAGAAAAAGAAAATATGATGGATAAGGCAATTTAATACTAGGGTCTTCCGGATCCAAGTGTGAAACAGTCAAAGTGTAGATGTAAAGCTGACAGCTTTTCCCAAAGACTCTTACTGAAACCATTAACAACTGTGTATTAATGTGAAAGTGTCACACAGTCAGCACATGTGTAATATTGCTCTCCCAGACTCAAGAACTAGAGCAGTTTACACCTTTCTGCTTCCTTTGAAAGGAAATGCTTTTATATACCAAACGTGAACTGGCACCAGTGCTATCAGATATTTAATCCTTATGTATGTTACAGGGGCCAACAGTGAACCTTAGCATTTAATGTCCTTTGGATAGCAACAAAGTGGGTGCACCTACAAGTGTGCTTTGCTGCAAGGATTGACTAATTAGCTCAACAGTAAAACATCACCATCTACATTTATGCCAGTATTAGGGCAGAGTAAATTAATTAACTCTGCCCTAGGATAGTATTGTTGGAGACAGTACTATCCTATGGCAGAGTAATTACAGAGTAAATACAGAGTAATTTCATGCACTGAAACACACATGTAGATGGTGACAGGAGCTGGCTGGGGCATGAGGGTGCTAAAGTGCTGGGGCTGTTTGCTGCCTAGTCCCACACTTTAGCACCCTTGTGCCTCAGCCAGCCCCTCTGTCATCACTCAGAGCCCAAGGCTAAACCCCCAGGCTCCCTGACAACCCAGGGCTGCTCCGCTCCAGCTCAAACTGCTGCAGTCCTGGACACACGTGAAGACGCTGCACTCAGAATCAGTTGACTCTGGTGGAAACTGTGCTGGAGTGTATCACGCTGCCATAAGGGCAGATGTAGATGCACCCAGTGACAGTTAACAAAGGCTGCTGAACTTGAGCATATCAAAACCAAATTACAGACATAGTTCAGCTAGGCATTCAGATACAAGGCAAGACTTAATTTGAAACATTATAAAAGGTGTTAGTTCTGATCTCCACTCTGCTGTAGATTTTAACCTATAATGATTTGTTTTCCATTACATATTGTGCAACAAACTGAGCTAGATCTATTTAGCCATAACTGCACCTGGTCACCTTGGTCTGCTTGGACAAAATATACAAATCTCTCTCAAAAACACTCAGAGGTCTAATTTTGATGGGTTTTTGGTAGAAGCCAATGATAGCAAGTTTTGTGGAGAGTGTTACCAATATTTCAAAATGTATTTTCATACTTGAAATAAAAGGATAAGAAATACCAAAAAAATATTTGTGAAACAGCACAACTGAGAGCTTAAATGAATGTCAGAAATTCAAAAGAATCCCCATCACTTTCATGAGGCCACACTGCACACACGATGTATTCTGTATAAAAGATGCTCAGGGTATAGTGGAATCAAGGTCATTTAAGTAGTATTTTAAACATTGAGTTAAAGTATCTACCCCAGACTACATGGTCAATGTAACCCTTAAGTGCATTTAAAAAAAAATTCTGGAAATTCACATGCTAACCATGCAATCTTAATACTATGTTAACTCCCTGCAGTGGGTTTAAATGGAAATTAAAGAAGGAAAATTGAAATCAGGATACCAATGCATTTCCTATCAGGAAATGTTGCATAACAGAACTGAGATGTGCTGGTGAACCACCTAAAATATCAGCAGATGCTGAATGTCAGGATTGCAGTGCCTTTGAAAAGCTGTGGAAGGAGAGGAAAGAGCGTGGCAGGAATAAATAGGTAAGGGATAGCTCAAAACACAGAAGTCCATTTACTTACCAATGTAGGGTGCCAAGAACTCCCTCGTCTACTTCTCCTTTTATCAGTCAAATCCTGGACTAACTAAACATGGAACTACCCACAGCCAACATTATGACCTCCCACATAAAACTCATCTTTGCTCATTTTTACCTCATTAGCAGAAGAGTTGAAAATACAGGTTTCCCTCACCAACCACTGGGGTTAAGTTCCTGAAAGTTCCCATGGTTGGCAAGACAAACGGCTTATGGGGAAAATGGCAGATGGCGGGCTGATGCATGGCCACGGAAAATGGTGGTTACTCAAGACTATATACCGTGGTAGCCAAAATGGTATATAGAATATTAAACGTGGAGACTCGAAACTGTGGTTGGTGAAGGAAACCTGTACAAAAATGTAAAGCAAAGAATCAGATAATTGGAAACAGGAACTCAGTGAATTTATCAGGAGCTGGATAATGTTAGAATTAACTGCACCTTATTTTGGCGGTACTTAGTTTAACTGGAAAAGGATGAATAGTCAAAAAAGAAACTGATAGGGTTTATTTAGATAGGAAGGAATACTTCGATAAACCACAATTTTGGACAAACTTTAAGTATAAAACAACAGCTCTATTACACTGTTAGATAGCAGAACCACTGAGCAATGAAAGCTAGCAAACTAAGGAAAAAAGATCATGCGTTCATATAAACACCACTTCTCAACACAGAACAAAGCCCTGGAAATACAGAATACTTGGACAGAACTATTTCTGCAGTGGTAGCTTTAAAACTCTTTCAAGAATTCATTTTAAATCATGCAGAAAGCAGGGTAGAGATGCACTTTACAAACTAAATCAGTGATGCATACATTTTTGCAAGCCCAGGCTCACTTTATCAGACACTGTGATGAAGCATCTGATGAAGTGAGCTAAGACTTACAAAAGCTTCTGCATGACTGATTTAGTCTATAAAATGCATCTCTACCCCGTCTTCTGCCTAACTTCTGATTAACCTCTCTCTCAAATCACTTCAGCCATCATTAAGGAGCAGTCTGAGCAGACAGACATGACAAAAAGTCAAACCAAAGGATGACCTATAGTTTGGTGAGAGCTAAAAGATTGAACAGTGTAATTTTCTGTTAACATCAATAGCATTTACTATTTTTATTGAGGAACAGAGCTCCCACAGTGTGACAGTGTTAGCTCAGCAGGTCATACCACAGATAACATTACAATGCAAAGTATGTACTGCTGCTTCGTGACATGTGTCGAACGGTTACCAATCCAACAGCAAAGTATTTTTAATACTCAGGACTTCAAAACCACTTGGGACAAAAAACAATCTAAATCAGGCAACAAAACATTTCTTAATCTTAAACACTACTGAAAACAAGCACTTCTACACTAAGCCAGCACCATGATCACAGAGCACAGCATAATCTATGCCAGACTGCACACAGGCTGACCTCAGTGTCCTCTCAGTATAGAGTCCAATGCTTCTCAGCAGACCACCTTCTAAGTGCTTGTAAGATGGCTGCTGGCCGTGGCAAGCCTTCATTGCCACTACAACCTTGTAATGTCAAAGTACCAATGCTGGCCCAAGCCCTTGAAAAGTTATTCACTGAAGGCCACCCACCTACTATCCGCCACGAAAAAAAGCAAGGAGGGAGATCAAGATAAATATTACTATACCTACTATTGAGCCCCAGTGGGTAAATTAACCCCTTATACTTCACAGGAAGTTGATCCTCTCAAACTAGACACAGGAAACATGTCTGTTAACAACACAAAAATTACTGCATGGTTTGACAAGAATGACTGTTTTTGCTTTGAAGAACAAGAACTGCAAAGGGCTGGCAGTAGAAACTGTGGTTTAAAACTTGTGAAGAACCTGCCCACATTGTACATTGAATGTGCAAAAAATGAAAGACTGGGTATCATAACCAGTCACCAATTATACTGAAAGCACCAATTAAGACCATGGATCAATGTACTGTAGTAGAACTCTCTCATTAGTACCCCATATTATATAAATCTAGACAGAATGAATTGCCAAGCCTACCTGACCTAACTCAAGGTGGTATGACTGTTTTTAAAAAGGGCATATTCAAAATGAAATCCAGTCATCTGTATTTTCATAGTCAAAAATTTTCTTCTATTTCACTGCATTAAAAATATTAGTACTAACAAAAGGAAAAACAATTAATCATACAGAGGAAACAGTACAACTAAATCTACAGAAAACGAACTGAAATAAGTAGTGAAGTAAATAAATGGAGAGAAAATTGAGATCTTCCCCCCAACCCTTTAACTTCTTTCAAAATAACTTGAGGTGTTACAAGTAACAATAAAATGTACTGGTAAGTATTTTTTCATAGGCTATAAATAGAAGTCTTCTTTGAAATGGGATCAGCTGTACTGGGATATGTTCCGGCACAGCTTATCCACCTCACTGGCATCTACAGACAGATGTAGACCCAGAGTCATTGTCTTGAAGGGTTGGGTCCCTGCTGCTCCTGGAGCTTCAGCAGTCCAATCCTGTGGGACAGTGACCCCAGGTATCATGCCCCAAGTCAGCATCTGCAAGAAGAGCATGAGTCAGGGTCCAGTGGCAAAGCTACATGTGCCACTGGAATCTTCTGCAGGATATTCCCACAGCGCACATCTGCAGACAGGGGAACCCCCATACAGGTTCTCCTGCTTCCAGAGACATGCCCCGGGTTGGGTCACGACCACCTGATACAAGCCCCAAAGGAGCCCTGTTCAGGGAAATTCCCATTGTGCACAATAAGCAAGAAAGTATCCTCCTATTTAAGGCATCACAAACTGTGACTACCTTTGGTGGTGGCAATATTTTTGGCACTTGGAGCAGAATAGAGGCTCAGACATCTGTTTGCTCACAACTTGTGCTGACATAAAAATGTTTATGGCGCACAAGGGCAATATCTCTCTGCACCCATACAGATGTACGAGTTAACTGCACGAATCTGATTGTGTTCCCTAAATTAAGGCTGTCCAACCGGCAGCTCCTTTCTTAGACAGCAGTTACTTGGACCCACTGACCCAGGGGGTATTGTTCATTCTGCTGAGAGTCATACTGTTCATTCTACTGAGGAAAAAGGGGCGACGAATTGAAACGCAGAGGCCGAAATACATTTAAATATTAACATGACAGCTGCATTAAAAAAAACACAAGTATTTCTCTAATAAAGAAGAATAATTTAATATTTGGGTGTTTTTGCCTTGGTCTGCTCCTGAATTCCTGAAGTAGTGCAAGAAGCAAAAAAGCTAACAGGCTTGTAATAGCACCCAAAAGTGCAGAGACTTGGAACTGCCTTTTTGTTTGGTGGTAAGGAGAGAAAAAGATTTCTCATTTTACTTTATTAAAAGCCATCAGCCAAAATGGCTCTTTTATTGGTGTAACCCAGCTGGTACTACCACTCTGCCATTGAAGGGATTTAGCAAGTGCTAGTACACTGTGGGAGGGGTAGCCACTTCCCTCCTTTCCACTATAGAGTAGAGCCAAGACCAGTTGTAACTTAACAGGTTTAATAGGAAAAGGACCAGGTTAAGACAGGACACATGTGGGGAGGGCAATCGGCGCAGGAGAGTGAGAGGGGATTCAGCAAAGGTAAGATACACATATACATCTAGTACAGGCAAATCGACAACAAGCTTGAGGCGCAGGGTTTCACAAAATATGAGGCGCAGGTTCACAAAACATGAGGTGCAGGCACCCTGGAGGGATGGCAGGGGGCAGGGAAAAGAGATGAGGAAAACCCTTCTACCCAGTGGGGATTCCCTCTCCCTGGCAACTCACCCTCTGGTGCCTTAGCTAGGGATCAAACGCAGGTCTCCTACGTGGCAGACGAGAACTCTAGCACTGAGCTATCAATGCCTGGACTGTTGCCTGTGGCTCCAGGCTCTCGTCCCTCTGTAATCCTCCACGTGCCATCTGTACGCTGAGCTGCCCAGCCTCACGCTGTGGTGGGGGTCGGAAAACCCAAGCTGCTACCTGTGGCTTGGGGCTTTGGTCCCTGCTGCATGCTGCCTCTGCATGCTGAGCTCCTGGCCTCCCTGCCGGGGGTCGGATGCCCAAGCTGCCACCTGCAGCTCAGGACTTTGGGACTCTGCTGCGCACCGCTTCTGCGCATTGAGCAGCTAGAGCCTGAGACTGCAGCTATGATCCTCAGCCGAGCCACCTCCTGTGGCTCCCAGGCTACAGGGCTCTTCTGGGGCAACCACATGGCCCCACTGGCCAGCTCTCACCGGCTCTTTGGGACTCTTCTCCCTTCATTCCTCATTGTCCTCTCTTCCCTGTGGGTAGGTGTGCTGCTCCTTTTATCCCCCTCCAGGTGGCTGGTAGGACATGAGAGGTGAGTCTGCTCTCATGTCCAGTATCCCTACCTAGTCCCTGGGTGAGCAGGGCAAGCCTTCTCCTTTTCCGAGGCCTGACTGGTGGGAAAAAGAAATCTGCCCCCACGGATCATTTTTGACCTTTTCAAAACCTCTGGGCCAAACTGCCACATCGGCTTAATAGGGTATGTAAATACATACAAGCTGATAGCCATATGTCCACAAAGATAGCCCCTGATATTTGGCTATTACTTCTTGTTCCTTCCATCTTTATCTGAATTAGTTTACACAGAATGTTAACAACATTGTAAAAGGAGTTCTCTGCCCAGTTGATTACATCATAAGAATGCAGTGTTTCTTATTTCAAACATGGAAAGCAAGGTAGGCACCTTATAAACTATTTAAATCAGAGGTGCATAAGCTTTCCTAAACAGTAGCTCTTACTTGAAATCTGCTCCTCCCCTACCTATTCAGATCCAAACTGTAATGCAGCAGCTCTTTTTACACTCCAAAACTCCAGCATAAAAGGAAGATGACTAAAAAACAGGGCAAAAAAGGTAGTAAAAGGCAACTGCTCATGGAAATGTACATGTCTCTCTCATTTTAAAAAACACTGGAGTCTGGCCCATCCATCTGGACACCAGACTAATAGCTTTAATCAGGGTTTTCATAACACCTTTAAAAAGACTCCTTTAGTATACCAGCAGCTCTTTGGCCAGGTACAGACATTACACACTTTTACCGCTATAAGTGATAGAAAACAGGTCTATACTCATAATAGAACAGAAGTCCAGCACACACAAGCTGGTTTAAAATGGTGGATCTCAGTCTAAGATTCGTCCCCCACCAAAGGGCGAATGTGTGTTCTGTTCACTACCAATCTAAGCTATGCTGCTTACAGAAAACCATGCAACTTGGATTGACTCCACCCTGGGCTTTTTGAATGTCTGTACCTAGCTTTTGAGTTGAATGATGGCTTTGTGATGAAGACAACAGATTAGGGCTCAGGAGATGCCAGTTCAAGTCTTAGCTTGCCCACAGACTGAGCAAGTCACCCTCCACGCTTTATTTCCCCATCCAGGAAGCAGAGATAGTACTTCCTTTCTCAAACTCTTTATCTGTCTTTTCAGTTTGGACTGTAAGCTTTTTTGGGCAGGGACTACATTTTGTAAGTATGTATAGCGCCCTCTAATCTTGTTTGAGGTCTCTAGGCTGTGGATGTACAACATACAACCCACATGCAGCCTTCCAATGGAGCCCCAATGCCCCACAATCATTCTTTACATTACTTTATTAAACAGAAAGAGATTTAAAAAGTCAAATGGCAAGTCCTGTGCACTTACTGTGCAGCAATTTGTTAGTCTGAGTGCACCATACATGAAGTCCAGTTTCCCTCTTGCAAACATACTGAATTGAAACCCAGAGTGGTGGCCCTCCACTGGAAGGTACTCCTTGAAAACTGCACTCAAAACCCCTGCTCTAAAGTGTTAGTGTAAAAAAACAAAAAAACATTTTCTTTAAAGAAAACAGTTCCCCCTTATCTCTGCCCACCCCACCAAATACTCCCCATGAGTTTGCAGAAGGAAGGTGAAGCCCTGGCCATTAGGAAGCACTTTGCACAACTGCAGTTC
>NW_017729025.1:98061838-98081686 GCF_001723915.1 Gavialis gangeticus
AGGTACTCCTTGAAAACTGCACTCAAAACCCCTGCTCTAAAGTGTTAGTGTAAAAAAACAAAAAAACATTTTCTTTAAAGAAAACAGTTCCCCCTTATCTCTGCCCACCCCACCAAATACTCCCCATGAGTTTGCAGAAGGAAGGTGAAGCCCTGGCCATTAGGAAGCACTTTGCACAACTGCAGTTCTCTCTGGAAACTATTTTTAGTCCTATAAGAATCAGGGGCCTCTCTGGTTGCCAAGAACAGAATGGTTCTCTCTGCTCATCACTTCTGAGACATCATCTCACAAGAAAAGAGCAGTGAGGAAAGAGAGGACTATTTTCTGGCACTAAATAGTTCCATGTTTTACAAGATGTCTTCCTGGCACCAAAATCATGTTCTCACATGTCTACAGCTGGCAAAAGATAAAGGAAAAGAGCTTCCTACAGGCTGGGAGGAAACTCATCCAAAGAAGGTCAGAAAACAGCTATAAATAATTGAACCCCTTTTAAGACAAAAGAAAGAGTAAACTTTTCCCTATAGCTTGAAAGGAAAGAGGACAATTGCATCAGCAGGACAATACTCTAAATACCTAATTGTCTGCTTTAGACTTTGGGTCATGCTTTATCAGCTGTAAATAAAGAATTAAGCAACCAACACAGAACCATAAAATCAGTAACAGAAAGGATTCCCTGAGATATTTCCTCATTTTAATTACAGTTCCTACCACTGTGACCTTCCAATTTTAGTCACTGACTATTACGCATATACAAAGAAAGACATTGCCACACTTAACTTCAAATATTTCCAATGACTTCTTACTGACTGAAAAAAAAAAACCCATTTCAGAAGATCTAACCTGTTATAAAACTCCTCAGTTTCATTTCTACCTACCCCACAAGTCCCATTTCTGCCTAACCTCATCCTCAGCATTGCTGGGTCAAGAGCCTAATCTTCTGCAACTCCTACCATTTAAAACTTGCCTCCCCCAAACTCTATTTCCAGTTACTCTTCTCTGTAGCAAATAGCTCAATTATTTCACTATTAGCTTCCACTTAATTCACAATAGTTTGTATTTCTCTTCAGAATGTATGTTTAAAACATAAGCTGGATAACAGAAGGATGTCAAATAGGGAAAAAAATGCAACATCAAAGCAGCAGTTCTGCATAATAATGTTCTGGGTACCCATTTCACTTGTCTGGCCCCTGCTAATACTGAGGGGGCCTAAAGGAAGCTGGTCCATTCCAGATAAGGAAAAGCAGAGAGCAGGCTGATCTCAGGAGTCTCTTCAAAGAACACCTGATATGATAACCTGAGGCAACACAGACTTTTGAATGCGATTAGAGAAACCAAATCCTGTTTATCACAATTACCTGTAATCTCATATCAGATAATGGTATTAACAAAACCTCAAGCCATACAATAGGGCAGCTGGAGAAAGCTTCTTATTCTGTACAAAGCATAAGAGCTTTTACAAAGCCAGGTCAATACAAAAAGAGAAAAAGTCTCAAAGGCTCTCTCTCAAGCATTATTTGCTTTTACTGGCATTCCTCTAGTGAAAGAAAACAGCAAATAGCTTTGTGAAAGCACATTTGTCAATTTAAGAAACCATTGTTTTGGTTTTTAAAAATATATATTTGAGAGAAAATATAACTAATAGGATCAGTAATATAATGTATGCAGATGTTTTTGAAGGAAAATTAGCCCTCCTCTAACAGCCATTAAGAGTCTGTTCCAATAAATATGTTTCGACTAGGTTACCTCCTTGAGAAAGAGAAGCAAGATTTTTTCTTTTTTGGTGATACCTTTTACTGAACCAACTGTGAAAGCTGGGAGAGATGTTAGATAAGCTTTTGGGCACAAAGTAACTTTTCTTGGGTCACCAAGAAACCCTTGCTTCTTGCATATTTCCTGGACTATCATTGCTAAGGCAACAGTCTTTAACCCTCCTTCAGAAAGATTCACTTCCAAGATGGGTGACTGCTGCTGCAACCTGCACTGGGAATGCACAAATACTCCACAGCAAAGCTACTTCTGCCACAGCTTCTCTCAAACTTTTATACCAAGGCTTGCTTCTTAGAGGAGAAATCTGTAAGTATGCTTTTCTTCCTGGCCTTACTCCCATATCTTTACGACACTGTAAGGAATCTTCTCACAGGAAAAATACGAAAAACACTGATGGGGGGGGGGGGGCGGTTAAGATCTGCAGAAGTCCATTTTAATGCAATTGGTTTTACACCTTTCTCTACTTTGCATGTCCATCTAAATGCCTCTTCCTGCATATAAGGTTGTACAGTAAATAAAATAATAAATAATTTCATTCTAGAAGCAGGCACCTATATAAAACCTGCCACCCCACCTGAACTATTCCTTTTTCTTGAGCTAAACCTGTCCACTAAGGCTAGGGACAGAAGTTACACATAAACCAGTTTAATTGATCAGAAATTGGTCTAAACCTGTAACAAAACAAAAAGTTCAGTGCATATGAACCAGTTTCAAAATGGCTGAACTGGTTTAAAATAAAACTGGTTGAATGTAGTATCAGACTTTACTGATTTAGGTCGAACTGGTTTATGAAACTGCTGTCCCAGACCCCTTCCTGGTTCAAGTTAAATCAGAGTCCCCCAGCATCCCAGCATGCTCTGCAGCCCGGGACTGGGCTGGCTGTCTGCCCCAGAGAGCAGGGTTGGCCCTGTCCCTCTGCTCCCTACCTGGAGCAGTAAGGGCTGGCTCACTGTCCCCCCACAGGCAAACCCTGGCTGGGATCTGGGGCCAGGGAAGGGGATTAAACTCACTCCCCACCCACAAGTACACAGTTGCTCTGCCCTGCCAGCTTAGTACTGGCTGCACTGGTGAACTATAAATCCCAGAGGCACCTGGAAGCAGGAAGAAGTGATGAGCAACCCTGCAGAGTCCTGCTACTCTAATTGTGGAATGCAAATCCCAGACACCTCTTGGGCAGCAGAAAGAGAAAGCAAACAAACAGCCTGTGCCGGCTACAGGCCAGAGAGCCATACTGTAGTGCCCCCCAGCTTCTGGCCTGAGCCACTGAAGGCATGTGGCTGCATTTCCTGAATCACAAGTGAATGTCTGTTCATTTGCTTATTGGTTCAATCTTTGCAGCTTAAACTAAGCTGAAAAGACTGAATCAGTTCAGCCTTGGGCTTTTTGAATGTCTATACTTAGCCCAGGTCCCTATTTCACTTTTAAAAAATTAAAACTAAAAACCAACTTAACTCATTTGTTTAACTGGTCTACAAGTTACAGCCTAGAGCAACTCTTTGAAGTAGAATTATGAGTCTCCCCAAAATGGGATAGGTTGAAAACACTGGCATTACATGCTAAAGTGGCACAAATTAAAGTACCCTACCAGGCATCTAGTGGAAGGGGCACACTGAGCGTGCAGATATGAATGAGTTCAGTTGCTTCCTCCTAGAATTGAAGCAGCTCCAAATGCCACAGAGATAAAGACCCTAAAGTATAAGGACCTTAAAGACAGGAAGCATCATTTGCTCTCTACTGAACAGACCTGGATTAGAATCAATCTTGATGCAGTGACCTTGCCTCTGAGGAAAATAAAAAATTTTCCCTTGCAACCTGATACCTCAGGAAACAGGATAGTTATCTTACAAGTTTTTTTGGTTTTTTTAAAGTCCACTACACACAATTTCAACAAAGGCATGAAAAAGAACAGACTTTCCTGATTATGCTCAAGTAGAAGGCATAATAGTATGGCATATTATAGACTAACTGGCTCAGAGAGGCATGATTTTTCATAGGCTACAACGTACTACTTCACTAGATGTTATGCTTAGGTGTATTTCACAAAATGACTGAAAGCCATACGCAGAGGTCCTAGGCCATAGGTGACATAAGTGCTGACAGTGTGGGGGAGAGGGGGCACAACCTCATGCTACCACTGCTGCCAGACGTTGGGTCTGGCCAGGCTGCTGCCCCATGTCCCACCGTTGGTGCAGAAATCATGTTGCCACCCTCACTGCTGCCAGGCCCTGGCTCCGGCCAGGCTGTGGCCCCATGCCCTGTACCTCACTGTCAGTGCAGAAATCTGGGGGGGATCCTGTGTCCCCCATGCCCTTCCAACATGTAGCCAATTTCCTAAACCACCTTTTTTCGATTATTTCCTGCTTAACTGAGGAACAAAGGAGGTTTTTTTGGCATACTACCTTACAAATCAGGTTGGTAGGGAGAGATGAGTGCTAATATAATTGCAAGTCTTTGACAATATAAATCCTGAGCAACTATAGAACGGTAAACCTGACATCAGTTCCAGGCACAAATGTAACAGGATTAAATTAATAAAGAATGGAAATATAATTCTTGTCTGTCAACGGGACTTTGTCAAATAAATCCTATTAGTTTATATGGCAAGATTAAAAGTTTATTTGATAAAGGTCTAAGTATATTACATCTATCCAATTACTTTTGTAGGGGATTTGATTTGCTACTGCAAAACATTTTAATTAATAAAACTTATCACTATATCATACATCATGCCTTAATCCATTTAGAACATACAGCCTTCAGGCCACACCCAATCCAAGGAAGCCAATCATCTGGCCCACAGTGCTACTCCAGGGTCTCAGCCTAGGCCCACATGTACTTGCTGCATGTGGTGCAAACCAGATTGGCCCCACATACTGCATGTGGTGCACAGGGCCAGTTTGGGATGCTTGCTGCACACAATACCCATACCAGACTAACCCTGTACATTGAATCCAGTGCACAGGCCTTGATGCAGCCTCATGGGGCCTGATGATTTTAACACCCTTGATTTAGAACATGCTGTCATTGTCCTATCTCTTAAAAGTAGTTGTCAATGGAGAATTGTCAATGAGCCGGGATGCTTCTTGTGGGGTTTCAGAGGGATAAATGTTTGTTTGAGTGCTATTCAATGTATTCCTCAATAATCTAGAAGTGTTAGGGCACTGCTGATAAAATTAGCATATAACTCAGAATGCAGAGTAGCAAACAATGAGGAGAACCAGGCTTTCACGTGATCCCCCTGGCCCACTCAAGCAAAATGCATTTTGGTGTACCCAATGCAAAGTTATACATCTAGGAACAAGGAATGCAGGCCATATGGATATACAGGTACTCCTCACTTAACACTGTCTTGTCATTATGTCGCTGATCTATTAGAGAACATACTTGTTTAAAATCACGCAATGTTCGGTTAGAACATTGTTGGGCCACCACCTGCTAGTAGGTAACAACTGTGTCGTAATTGGATTCACTTAACATTGTTTTGCTTAAAGTCATATTTTTCCAGAGCGTAACTACAATGTTAAGCAAGGAGTAGCTATAATAGAGGACTGTGTTCCGGAGCGCAGGAATTCTGAAAAGGATGTAGAGGGTTGCAGTGCACAAACAACTCAGCACAAGCTCCCTGTGCAATATTTTAAGACAAAGCGTTAATGGGATTCTTGCATGTAGGAAATAGGGAAGCAATTTTAACTCTACATGCAATACTGGCAAGATTACTACTAGAATACAGTGTTCAGCTCTGGTGTCCACATTATGAAAAGAATGTTGGAAAAAATAGGAAAAAAAAAAAATCAGAGAAGGGCCACAAGAATTGAGGGCTGACAGAGACACCTTAAGGGAACAATATATTTGTTTTGGTCATCTACACAACTAACTTTAATTAGCGTTTTTTTCTTCTTGTGAAGATGCTTAAGTACAGGATACTAAAGGCCTCTAGTCTAATGGAGAAAAGCACACCAAGAGCTGACTGACAACTGATAGCAGAAGGCACATACATTTAACGGTATGTATGTTCTAACCATTAGAACAAGAAGCAAGAGATGTGATAGTTTCTATTTTTTAATCCTTAAATCAAGACCAGATGCCTTGCAGGAAGATATGCTTTAACCAGACAAAAGTTATTGGTTGTATTTGGGCTTGATATAGGAGAAACTGGATACAGTACCGTTTGGAACTTCAAAATCAAGTAAGGTAAATGGGCTACATGATGGAAGAAACAACAAAATGCTTGCAAAATGGTAAATGGAGGGAAAGAACTAAAGTGAGTCATTCACCTTACAAGGGTCTCAGTTAACTGCAGCCACTTGGGGAAAAGACTTGCATCTCAGTATAGACAGATCAAAGGCCGCTGATTAATGTGCAGCCAAAATAAAAGCAAACGAAAAAATTAGGGACAAAATAAACATGATGGAGTTCATTATGAAAAACAGATCAATAGTGCAGAATCATTCAGAGTTCTGCATTTAGTACTGGTTTCTCTAGTTCAAAAATATGATGCTTTTATATCATAGTAGTTATTAGTAGTAAGAATGTTTAGGGGATTGTTTATTTTAGAAAAGACAAGACAGATGGGATATTATGAAATACGGAAAATTAATAGCTAGTGTTTAGGAAAGTTAATCAGGTTCTTCATTCATACTCTCACAATACAAAAACAAAGAGAGAGTCAATTAATTTGAAAGATGACACATTCAAATTGATAGGCTCGAGTTTTTTCCTACACAACATAACGTTTGTGTTTGAAACACTCTACCACAAGAAATTGTTGAGATTAAGAATTTAGCTGGATTCACTGAAGGATTGGACACTTAAATAGATAAGAAAATAAATCCAGAATTATAGCACTAATTATTAAAATGGGAATTTTGAAAGCAATATAAATTCTCATAGAATAACATCTTTCTTACTATCAAGAAGTATCATATATAAAACACTCCCTTATCCCCAAAAAACAGTTGCTGGAAATTGAAGTACATAGTATATGTGAGGAAATGCAGTAACAGCAGTTTATGCTGCTTAAGCTTTATCTTAAAGCAAAAGTAAAATCTGCAGCAAGCCAGAGGATGAGGAACAGTAAGCAGGCTCAGCTCCTTAGCTGCTGCTACTCAGTTACTTACTACAAGGAAAGATTTTTTTTTCCCATTCTGCCCTTCAAAAACAAGGTGCATATTTTATTCCAGGGTGTCTTGTACAAGATAAAAACACAGCATTTAACCCAGGGGAGATTATTTCGTATCTGCTTACTGCAATGTTTCTTGCATCTTCTTCTGAAACACCTGGTTCTGCTCAGTGTAAATGATAGGATACTGGACTAAATGAACCAAGAATCTGATCTATTGTGGTAGTTTAGTGTTGCTATGTAGGCAGGGGCATGGCAAGAGATGGTATGACATGATTTTAAGATCTAAGTATTACCACCATACCCCCTCCCCCCATTCACTTATAACACAATTTCAGCAGCTGCTACTTCAAAAACCGCTAAAACTAAAGTTCAATCCTTGCCACAAAAATGTTTGACTTGCTGGTGATTAAAGAGGCCAATTACTAAAATCATGACTGAATTTAAATGGTAAAAAAGTAGCAAGATGGTGATCTTGCATTTCTAATATCTTGTAACATCATAACACAACTGGGGCATCAAGTTCATTCTTCTCCTGTCACAGTACATAGCATCATACAACGCTGTCCATAAACTCATCAAGCTCCATCTTAAAATTACGTTGCTTGCCCGCAACACACTGGAAGGCGCATCCAAAACCTCACCCCATGATGGTCAGACACCGTCTTTTAATTTTCAGCCTAAATATATTCACGGTCAATTTACGCCCATTTGTTCCTGTGCCAGCAGTGTCATTTAACTTAAATAGCTTCTTCCTCTCCAGTGTTCTTCACCCTGATGTACTTAGATAAAGCATTCACATGTCCTTTTGCCCTTCATTTTCATAAGATGAATAAGGCAAGCTCTTTTAGCCTCTACTTGTAAGAGATGCTGTCTATTGTCCCAATGACACTGGTAGCCTTTCTCTGCACCTAGTTGAGTTTAACTTGCAAGAGGGGTGGGAGGAGATATATGATCCCAGGGGTCAATGGTCACAAACTAAACTGATTCTTGTCTGTGTTCACACAAGAGGAGCCTCTGCAGTGTGGAGAAATTGCCACAACAAACTATTTATACAAAGATAACCCTGACTTTAGCACTGTAACCCTTTGCGGGGCAAAAGGCTAAGGAGGTTGAATATAAAGCCATAACAAGATCAAACACAAGGGAAAAGGAGATTAGAAAGCAATTGTCTCTCACAGCCCAGCTAATAATGACGTGAATAAACAAGTGAATACATTGATTTTATTCCACAATATTTATTTCTGTTCAACAGAAATGTCAGAACGCTTCGCTCTTTCATTCAGTGAATCATCAAGCAGTAGCTAAGATCCTGTTGGGACAGGTCTTGAGTAGATGGACACTTGCAGCTAGAAAAAAAAAGAAGAACAAGCAGCCCCTTTGAGCACCACTCCAGGAGGTCAACGGATCTCTGCTGAAGTGACACAAAAGGACCACTACACAACATCAGCTGCAGAATCTCATTTTTTTGCTAAAAAATTCTTTCAGGCCATTTCTGGGGGGGAAAAAAAAATCTTCTCCAAGTCTCATTCCAAAGTGGTAAAACCCGAGGCCAGCAAAATATAAAGCCAATTCTCCAGGAAGGGCAGGGCGGGAATGGACTCTGCGGATTTTGTGTGGCTGTGCAAACCCACATTGTGCTTATCACGCCACGCAAAGAACTGCGTGCATAGTAGGGCTGTGGCTCTGCTCCACACAGCCACCCGTGGGCTGCAGCCCAGGTCCTGCACGTCTGTGCATCCATCGCAGAAGTACCCACAGGCAAAGCACGGACGACTTTTTCTTTTTCCCCCCTTCTCTGGCAGGTGCTGCTTGCCTTCCCCAGCTCCACCCTCCCGAGGGCATCCCCAGTGCCAGGAGACCCCAGGCCCCGGGTACAGCGGCCTGTCTCTGCAGCTGCTCGGCGTCCAGGCCCCGGGGAAAGTCACGCACGCCCACGCCCCCAGCAGACACAAGCGCCCGGGGCAGCCCCGTCCCCGCCGCAGGGGCTCGGTGCGGCCGCAGGCGAGGCGAGGCGAGGCAAGGCGGAGGGCGGAGGTCCCGCCTGCCCCGCTCCGCCCGGAGCCACCGCCGCCCTTACCCAGGTACTCGGGGCCCGGCAGCGAGAAGCGCTCAGCTCTCAGCATCTCGCCAGCAGTTCCACTCCCTCCCGGCTTCCGTCCGTTTCCAGGACGCCGGCCGCCGTCGCGGGGTGGAGGAGGGGTACGGCTGGCAATGACTTCCGGCAGGGAGCACAACCCCGTGCCACGGAGGTTCCGGGGGCGCGCGGGGCAGGGGTGGAGGAGAATGGTGTAACACCAGCGAATCCACCCTCCCGCGCGCTCTCTCTCATCCAGCGCAGGCGCGGGCGGGGTTGGGGGTGTGGCGCAGCTGCCCACAGCTCTGAGCCGGAGCCAGTGCTACCCGGTGCAGGATGATTACCGTATTTGCACGATAATTTCACCCCTTATACAGTCAATGATAGTCAAAGCAGTCAAAATGCACGATCATTGTTGATGCAATGTATGCAAAACCCAAGTCAGTCTCAGGGAGTCTATACTGCCTTTTGGGTTTGCTGTTGGCACTTTCTTATGACTGGTTGCCTCAAAATAAAGAAATGCTTCAACTGTGATGACCCGGTTCTCACTCACCCGCAATTTAAGCCAAGCAATATCAAGTAAAAAGGACTTATTTACTGCTTATTTGCATATTTTAGTGTACAGTACTTTTCCAGCAAATATGATAATTCTGAGCTTCTAATACGATAACTTCGTATTTAAGATCTGGCAATGCTGTGGGGGAGCAATGCAAGCTGCTCTGCTTTCTTCCCCCTGCCCTATGCTCCCTGCCCAATCTACCACTCCGCTTTCTGCTTCTTGCCCTGCGGTCTCTGACCAATCTGCTGCTGCGCTTACAGCTCCCTGTCCAATCCGCCACTGAGCTCTCTGTCCCCTTTTGGATCTGCCATGTGACTTACAGTGGCTGCCCGTGCTTCTTGTGTTACCTGTGATGCAAGTTTGCCATGCCTGGTCTAGCAAAAACAGAGGCAGTGAAGAGCTATCGCAGCTCTCTACAGATTGTGTGAGCATGGGGAAAACTGGGTAAATATAGTATTTAAGCCAAAAAACAGTGTTGGCACAGGAGCAAATGGGTATGCTGGGAGAAGTGGAAGAAGCACTGGTGTTTCTGAAACAGCTCTCCTGTAGGAGCAAACAGCCTACCTGGTTTTTTAAATTAGCTTGCTATCTTTGTGAAAGCAAGTATATAACATGGCTGCCCACGAGTGAAGGTAACTGGGCTTGAGACCAGGAAGGTCACTTCCCACAGTGGGCTACTGTCTTGCTCAGGCCTGGAGGGGCAGCTGCATTGGGACCCTCATTTCTTGCTTCTAGGCAGAGAGGGAGAAATGAGGAGAAAGGCCAGCTCCCATTGCTTCCAGGAGGGAAGGGCAGAAAGAAGTTGCCCATAGCTGCCAGGATTTCTGTGCTCCCACTCACTTTTTCTAACACTGATGTAAGATCCTAAAGATGGGGAAGGAGAAGCCTCCTTTGCTTAGTTTCTTCCCCAGCCCTGATTGGCTGCCATCCCCCAGGAGGTGGAGTAGGGGGAGATGAAATAATGTACACTGACTGGAACAAAATGAACAGCTCCTACACCTGCTGAGGGTGAAAGCGAATTGCAACCTTTTATGGTGGGGGGTAAGTCTCAGGCATCATAGCAGGTAATCCTTCTTTTCAAAGGGTAGCTTCTGTTAACCCCTCCCCCCAAAATGAACAGTATATCAGAAATTCTTAGTCACCTTCCCTTGTCATAAGAAAGAGACGTTTTGAGTAGCCACAAGGCAGCAAAGTTATTATTATTAAGAAGTCTTATAACAAGACACACAATTAGTTTGTGGAACTTATTGCCACAAAACATTTTTGAGGCCAAGAGCTCAGAAGGATTTTAAAAAGGATTAGATACTTATATGTATAATGAGAGCATACCAAATTACATTAGTATGAGTTAAAGTAAAGAAAGCCAAAGTTTGGATGGAATATAAACCGTCATGTTTCAGGGCAGTAGCCAATTATCTGACAGGATTTTTTTTTTTTTTTGGGGGGGGGGAGGCGAATTCACTTTAGGAAGATTATTCCGTAACTACCTACTTTGGGGTTTCTGGCTTCTCATGAAGCATCTAGTGCTAGCAACTGTTGGAGATTAGATGCTGGACTAAATGAACCCTAGAGTGATCACCCCCCAGTAATCATCTGGTCTGGCAATTCCCATGTTCTTCAAGCTAGCATCAAGATTTTTCACAATCAGCTGAAGCATTCTACTAAGAGCCAGGCAATTTAGCTGCCACTGAAAAGCCAACTCTGAAAGCCTTTTTTTCCCCAGACTGCCAAGAAGCTGAGCCAAGAGCAGCCTTCTATAGGCCATACACAGCTCCTTTGGTTCGTTACTCTGTATGAACTACAGTCTCTCCTGTGCCAACATCTGGATCCCTAATTTACAAGAGGCTTTTTAAGCCCAGTTTTAAAACGTTACATTCTAATATTTCTCCAGTTCTCATTCTCTACAGGATTCTTCAGTTGTTGCTTTTTGGTCTCTGTGGGCTGGACTTTTTTTTTTAACCAGCTAAGAGAATAAATCTTCCTTTTGGACACTAAGCCCATTTGTGGTTGTAATAATGATAAGTTTCAGCACTAGTGGCGCCTGACTGCTAATGACTCAAAGAAAACTAAATAAAAGCAAGATGTCATTGCTGGAGCCATTCACAAGCTTTCCCCTGTTTACTACCATTTCCCCCTTGGACTGCTACAGCCTGAATGTGATGACCTAACAGATCAACTGCATAACTCACCTGTTCTCCCCAGTTTCTCTCTAGAGGAGGGAGGAATGTGGGTGCAAACTTTGCCTTTCCATATGAACCAGAAAGTGCTAGTATACAGTATTTCAGGTTACTAATAAAAACTGCCTTGTTTTGGAAAGGCTGTTCCACATCACTGTATGTACCTGCTGGCTGCATGGATCCCAAGGCAGGCAAGTCTTCATTCAAGGGGTCATGCTTTTTCTGACCCCGCTGAGGAAGCCACATTGAGAAACAATGGTACTCAAATGAGTGACCTAATGTTATAATAGTAGAACTGAATCTATCAACCTTGTAAAAATGAAGGCCTAAGGATTAATACTAAAAAGGTACACTGCTAACAGGACTGAATAAAGGTCAAACTATAGCATTCCCTTTGGAACAATGACAGCAATACAGGAATCACTACTTAAAGTGTTATCTGTGTGAAGAACACTCCGGAAAATGAATCCGAATTACCCTTTAAAGGGAATTATTTAAAACTGCTGTGTGGACACTCTCTGGAGGACACTTTGAAAGTAAATTAAGCAAATTAAGGCCATTTTTTGTTCTATATTAGTTTGTCCATATAGGTTTACTGCAGTTTAACTCATCCTTTTGAAATCGACTCCTGTAGGGACAGACATTCATAAAGCCTGTGCCTAAATTGATTCAATCTTGGCAGGTTAGTCTAACTTGGCTAGGCTGCGCTGGTTTGTAACCATAAAGACATCACTTCTGGACTGAGGAAGTGCAGGCACATACCTGCAGTGGCTCAGGCTAGAAGCCAGGGGATGCTAGAGAAGCCCTGTCTTACCTTCCAAAGTGCTGAGCTGAGGGGGGAGTGACCAAGCCTGAGCAGGATGCTCTGATTATGGAGGGGTTCCCCCTGCCTTGCTGCTCCTCTGACCAGAAATAGAGCCAACAGGGAGTTACACAGCATTTACTTACACAGCAGGGAGTTACACAGTGTTTCTCAGACCATCAGCAAAACCAAAGCCTTTTTCGTTAGTTCAAGCTCTTCTTAAACAACTTTTTCTATGGAAGGAATGGAGGGACATTACCAGCTACCTGTTGATTAGTTCCAAAAAGCTCTAAACGGACACTGTCCTGTCTGCTTTACACAGACACCTCTCAGCATTAGCTAGCATACCATATGCTGTCTACAGTCTGTGCTCTGGGAGAGGAGAGGGGGGAAATCCCTGCTTGAGCAGCGAGTGGTGAATGGGGGATGGGGCAGGGGGAAGCCAGGTAGACCCTGCTGTGCCTACAAGTCTCTGCAGGAGCTCCGGCTAGGGAACAGAGGAGTGGGGCCAGCCCTGCTGTGGAGCTGAGAGCCCTGCCCAGGGCTGCAAAGCATCTGGGATGCTGGGGGACTCTGGTTTAAGTTAAACCAGGAAGGGATCTGGGAAGGACATTGCATAAACTAGTTTGACCCAAATCAATTAAGTCTGATACTACATTCAACCAGGTTGATCTCAAAATGGTTTCAGCCATTTTCAAACTGGTTTATGTGCACTGAATGTCTGTTCTGTTACAGTTTTAAACCAGTTTCTGATCACTTAAACTGGTTTGTGTGTAATGTCTGTCCCTAGCCCTGTAGTTAAATTAACTCTCAAGTGCACTGGAAACCGTACACAAACCAGGTACACAAACCATAAGATACAATAGCAGTAAATATACCAGTATTATAAATATGATAGATACATAAGGTAAAAAAGAAACCAAACTCCATTTTGTGTGTAAAAAAATGTTAGCAAATTCATGGTAGAGTTAGATTATGATACCATGCTCTTACCTGTTTCCAAATATTTGTATGCATTGCTGTTTCTTTCTTCACCTGTCTACTATTAAAACATGAACTTAAACACTGACCACAAAAAGGGTGGTTATATACAGAATGATAACTAAGAATAGACTAATACTCTTTGGGTCTGACCCCAGAACCAGTTCCCCAGCAATCGGACCATGAGATGGTCGAGGCTGCAGTTCTCCAGCTTAGCCATGAGGACATCATGGGAGACCAAGTCAAAGGTCTTCTTGAAATCCAGATATAGATGTCATATATCTGGATTTCAAAAAGGCCTTTGACTTGGTCTCCCATGATGTCCTCATGGCTAAGCTGGAGAACTGCAGCCTCGACCATCTCATGGTCCGATTGCTGGGGAACTGGTTCTGGAGTAAGACCCAAAGAGTATTAGTTGATGGGAGCAAATCGGCTTGGTGAAAGGTGACCAGTGGTGTCCCTCAGAGCTCAGTACTTGGGCCAGTAGTCTTCAACATCTTCATAAATGATCTGGATTCAGGTGTCAGATGTGGACTGGCAAAGTTCGTGGATGACACTAAACTATGGGGGAAGGCGGTCACACTGGAGGATAGGTTGGGGATACAGGCTGACCTGGACAGGCTTGCAAGGTGGGTGGACCAAATCCTGATGACATTTAACATAGAGAAGTGCAGGGTGATCCACCTTGGGAGGAAAAACCAGCATCGTACTTATAGGCTTGGCAGTGCTATGCTTGCTAGCACCATGACTGAAAAAGACTTGGGGGTCTTGATTGACCACAAGATGAACATGAGCCACCAATGTGATGCCATAGCAGCAAACCAAACCAAACTCTCATATGCATCCACTAATTCATCTCAAAACAGGGACGTCATCCTCCCACTCTACTCAGCATTAGTGAGGCTGCAGCCTGTACTGTGTCCAGTTTTGGGCCCCCCACTTCAGGAGGGATGTGGATAAGCTTGAGAGTCCAAAGGAGAGCCACCCAAATGATCAGAGGCCAAGAGAGCAAGCCATATAAGGAGAGGCTGAGGGACATGGGACTCTTCAGCATGGAGAAGAGAAGGCTCACGGGGGACTTGGTGGCAGCCTATAAGTATATAAGGGGGGGTGCACCAGGATCTGATAGAACAGTTGTGCACCAGGGCTCCCCAAGGGATAACTAGGTCTAATGGCCACAAACTTATGGAAAGACAGTTTAGACTGGACATAAGGAAAAACTTCTTTACAGTCTGAGTGTCCAGGGTCTGGAACAGACTCCCCCCACAGAGGTGGGGCAAGCACCTACTCTGGACTCATTCAAAAGGTGTTTGGATACATATCTTGCTGGGATCATTTGACACCAGCAGACTTCCTGCCTATGGCAGGAGGGCTGGACTCGATGATTTTGCGAGGTCCCTTCCAGCCCCTAATGTCTATGTCTATGAAATCAAGTAACAATGCCAAGGAAAGTGTATTGTTTGAAACTGGATCCATTTCAACTGGCTCATCTTCCTCTGGCAGAAAGGGATAGATTTTATTTGTCTAGGACTTTTACTACATAAACCCTAAACATGCTGGAGGAAACAGTTAAATGGACTCCAGAACTTTAATGGAAAGCAATGGAAATGTCATTGTTTAAGGCATTTACAACCACCCTCTTATTTGTTACCTTCTAACCCTCATGCTGGGGAGGGTAGTTAAGGTCCACCTTTTGGAACATTTTAGTTTTTGTTGGAGGCCTCCCATCTAAATACTTACCCAGATCTACTCAACATATGAGAATGAACAAAGTAATAAGCCAAAGTTGTACCAGTACTGGGATAAAGAAGTGGTTATTGCATGTCACCCATCAGCTGAAAGAAGTCTTCTACAGGAAAAAGACTTCTGCTTCTAGTCTCCAGTTCTCAGCATTTAACACAACAGGACAAGATACAAAACATTTAGGTTAGTCAAGATTATAAAAGCCTGAGGCATTGCAGAAGATTTAGGTAAATTAGCACTCGGGTCCCAGTTCAACAGAGCAGTTTTAAAATACGTAAGCACAGAATGATGCATGCTAAAAGCACCTGCTTATCAGTCTTTCACAAAATCGTGTACAGCATCCTTTTGAAACATACCATAGTTTGCATTTCCATTATAAGATTGAGGTTCAGACACAGTTAATGTGATGTACTTCTCTCTTCTTTTGCATTGTTTTAGAATCCCAGCACAAAGGATTGAGGTGCCTCCCACTTTTCTGGTTGTTCTGAATGACTATGGACCAATGGCTAGTTTCTTACAAATACAAGGATGAAAGGCCCTATGATGAAAGTGACCTGAAATTCACAGAACTAGGATATCCTTTCTTCTCTGAAATGATTTTACAGGGTCTACTTTTCTGAGCATGTTTTTTTTTTACTTTATTAACAAATCCAACTTATCACATAACACATTTAACATTTAAAGGTACATCAAATCCCCTAAAATACATTTAGACAGATATTTAACTTCCATCAACAGTGCTTCCTTAACACAATGGCCACAGCCTTGTGTCCATTTCACTTCCTTTCAGCCTCTAACAGTCTTATTATATTTCGATCAGTGTTGGGCTTTCTTCACCTCTATGTAATAATTCACCCTCACTTTGTTTCCTCAGAATTATGTATAATACATCTCATTATTTTCTATTCACCTCTGCTTTCACATTTTATTTTTTTCCAAATTTGTTCTTAAGTGTAAGCTCATAGAATGTGCACTTTCCTTAATATTAAGAAGTGTTTCTCAAACTTTCTAGTTTGAAGGCAGGAGAAGAGTCCTTCTTTTAGCAAATTCCAAGAAGTTCCACTAAATTTCTAAGCAAGCATCTTTTTCCTTCTTCCATGTTGCACACAGATTTGATAGGAAGACTTTTCTGTTATGAAAACTTCCCCAACTTTTGAAACCAGTCAGTGATTTTAGGGGTGTCACATCTCTTCCAGGCTTTTGCAACACAATTGGTTTTTAATAGCTGTTGTTATTTTTTTTTGTATAATTGTCTTGTTGGCCTGAGTAGTTAATCAGGATTTCAGGTCTTCTAAGTTGTTTTGTTAGTAAAATAAATGGATTATAAGAGTCAGGTAGTTCTTTAGGGCAGTCCTGTTTATTTGCTAAGAATGTACACAAAGTCCTGTTTCCTTAAACACAGTAGGAGCAAACAACAGAATGTACTTTTTTTGTTCAGAAATGTATGTCTCTCTTTCTGCCAAGCCCCTTGTCCAATATAAGTTTTGTCTCTTGGCTGCCTCTCACACCCCCACTCTTCATTGATTCTTTGGCATTGTGCTGGCTCCCTAGTTCATTTCTGTCTTGCACATACAGATATACACAGTTGTAACCAATCAACACCCTAGCTCCTGTTTGTGTTCATTCTGCAGGGAAGCTTCTCAGCCCCTACGGTTTGGTTCTGCTCAGGCTTTGCTATGCTAATCAGGTTGTGGGTAGTGTCTTCTATGTTTTTTTACTATAATCATGCAAAAGCACAGGTAGCTTCTCTTTCTGGTTAGCCTGACAGAAGGTAGGGCAGGGTGGCACCATGAACGGTGCGTGCCCCCGGTGGCTGGCGGGGGCACGGCTGCACCAGCAGCAGTGGAAGTGTGGCGTTAGTTGTGGGATCCCGGCAGTGGTGAGCGAGGGAGCTCCCACAGATGCTGCCAGCACTGGCGGTGCCGGGGGGGTGGCAAGCACCAACCATGGGTCAGTGACCACCCGCAGGCAGCGGCGGTGGCGGCCAACAGTGATCAGGGACTGCCCGCAGACAGGGTGGCAAGTGGTGACAGTGTTGGCCGCACCTTTTGCAGGGGGTGTGCATGCACTCCCTGTGCATCGCCCGGGGTGGCACCATAGAGACTAACCAGATCAGAAAGGCATGAGGTTTTGGAGGCATCAGCCTACTTCATCAGATGCTAAGTGTGACAGAGTACCTCTCCAGGGTGGGTGGTAAAGCTCCTGGAGCCCTTTCAGCTCTCACTTTGTGGGCAATCACCCCTTCAGCCACCCACCACACCTGATGTTTTTTACTTTTATATGAGGGAGGATGTCCCAGGACTCTCTAAAATGACCACCTGGTGCTGGTGGTTGCTGCATTACAGACTAATTGCATGGATCTGTTCCTTCCCTGCACTATGCCCCATACCTCACAGATGGCATCCTCATTGATGTTCTCTTCCATTTTGCCCCTCCTCTGGGGTTCCTGGACCTTCACTTGTCCCACACTTTCAGTCTTTCAATAGGCTCCTGGACCCTTGTTGGTCCCACACTCTCAGCCCCTCAATCTGGGCTCTGGACCCCTCCCCGGGTCCCTAGGAACCTCTTCTTCCCCTTAGTTCCTCCTCAAACCTCCAGACTGCTTGAGGTGTTACCCTCCATATTGACCTTCTGGAGCTGCAGCTATCCTGCTGAGGTGGTATTCTCTTGGTAGCCTCCAAGATGTTACTGTTGGCTCACCTCAGGGCCTAGGCTTATATCCTCCTCCTGGGTCAAATGACTGCAATCAACCCAGGTCTCACCTGCAGGCTGCTTCAGTCCCAGCCTCCTTACTCCTAAGAGGCAGGAGCACCAAGCCTCCTGCCACACTAAGAATGTTGCCTCCAAAAGCTTTTGCCTCTCTGAACCAGTTAGTCTCCAAGATGCCACCCTGTTCCTCCTTTTGTCTGACTTCAGAGTAACAGATCTTTGTTTGGCCAGAATAAAGAACTGCTAAGTGTACCTCCCAGCTGAGATATTTGTGATTGATTACAGCTATTAATACCTTCCACATAATAGTGTTCTGTAGGACGCACAGGGTACTAGATGCTGTTTAGTAGCACATCTACACGAGATGCTAACTGTCCAGTAGCTTAATAATATTGCACAATAGCACATCACAGCATAAACAGTGCTAATGCATTACTGCACAGTATTATTAGGCTGCTGTGCAGTAGCATCACTAAAAAGGCATGCACTGGCACTACTGTATAGTAACACCGGTTACTGTGCATTACTTTAGTGCTTGGTTACACATGTATTAAACTTAATGCACAGTAACTACAGCACATTAATGAATGTGTGAATGCACCCACTGTCTACTAACTTTTCCCTGTGTAAACATATTACAAGACACGATGCCTTGCCCCAGAGAACTTGTGATTTAAGAAGGTAAAAAGACAAAAAGTGTGAGCACTAACAGTAAATTAAACAAACTTCCTTTAATACTTGGCAATTTTGCAAGCACTGCAGTGAAGATATGTCTTGGGGAGAGATTTGAAGGAATAGTGGCTTTATAGACTATTAATTATTTGCCATAGTACCATGTTAGCTGAGAGAGGATATAGTTTTGCCATATATTATAGAAACATGTTCTGGCCAAGGCAGGGGTGATTAATTCATGAAAGGCAGTTGTAAATCCCTTGGAACTCTCACAGAATGACTGATTTAATAACTGACTTAATGATATATGTTTATCAACCTCTTGAAACATTTTAACTGAAAAGTAATATGAAGATGAACAGACTGATTTAATGTCAGTGGAGGAGTCAGCCAAAAATCCAGTGCGCTTGCACTTTGAAATCTATACCATGTGATATTAGTCAACTTGTAAGAGACAAGTTAGCGTGAAGGAAAAGCCCAGTACTTTTTATTAACTACTACCACTCAGCTCAGTATGCATCTGTCCAAGTGATAAGAACCATCCAGATCACAACAGACATGTGCAGAGGTTTAACACAGCCATTCCCTCAGTTATTCCTATGCTAGCAACTTGATTCTATTTATTAAACCACCCCTTAAGGCTAGGTACAGACAGTCAAAAAGCCTGAGGCTGAATCGTTTCAGTCTTTTCAGGTTAATCTAAAATGCACAGATAAAAGTGAAACAGAAGTGAACAGACATTTATCTTTGAATCAGGAAATGCAGCCACATATCTGCAGTGGGTTCACTTCCTCTTCCTGCTGCCTCTGAGGTCTCTGGAATTTGCAGTCCAGAATTACAGCAACAGGAATCTGTAGGGTCGCTCATCACTTCCTCTTCCTGCTTCCAGGTGCCTCTGGGATTTGTAATCCACAGTTGCAGCCAAAGGTAAATCTGAGCAGGGAAAGGGGTGTTTAACCCCCCTCCCTGGCCCCAGACCCCAGACCCCAACTGGGGTTTGCCTGGAGTTGGGAGGTAGTCCCTCTCCTGTAGGCTGGGCTGCATCCCTAACCAGGCTTGGTCCCCCCCCAACCCCCTTGTCAGCCAGCCCTCACTGCTCCAGCTAGGGAGCAGAGGGGTGGAGCCAGCCCTGCTCTCCAGAGCAGACAGCACAGGGCTGTAAAATGCTGGGGGACTCTGATTTAATATGAACCAGGAAGGAGTCTCTTCTATCCTGCCAGTGTGTGGACGAGGCAGTCGGCA
>NW_017729025.1:98081785-98091377 GCF_001723915.1 Gavialis gangeticus
TAAACCAGTTTCTAATCACTTAAACCAGTTTATGTGTAACCTCTGTCCCTAACCTAAAAGAAATCTCATCCACCTAAATTCCCACCCCAAGTAAAAGCTTGGACAAGTGGCTAGGCTTTGCAGTGTGCTCTGAAGATTAACATATTTCAGGAGAGTAAGGTCAGTTTTGAAGGCCTTTTTACTGCCAATCTCCTGGTGGAAGTTAAAGGCAAGAAACTGTTACCTCAAGCATCTTAGCATTTTTCTTTTGGAAGTATAGGATACAAGGAGAGAGGCAGGTCCCCTGGTAGGGCAGTCACAACTCACACTGTAAAGGGTGTCAGATGCAATTCCTGCAATTATACCTAGATTGATTAAGCCAAGAACCTACTACACTTGTAAAGTAGCAGAAGCAAAAAAGGGAACCTGTATCTGGGAACACAATATCCTTCTAGTCTTCCTCTTTCCCTTGTTCCTCTGCATTCTATTATGGGTTGGTGAGAATTCTGTTTTTTTCCTTCTTGGGCTGGTGAGTGGAAGGAATGTAAGTGAACAGTGTTCTCTTATTTGAAGTCTCTGTAGGTTCCTGAGCAATATATCCACAAGGCTTAACGTCTAATGTAGTTCCCAGATCCTTATATTGTACTAAACAATCCTGAAACATTTCTTCCTGTCTCAGATCACACCCAAGGCTTTTAGCCTTGGGTGTGATCTGCGTGGTTCAAGAGGAAACATTATTTGTTCTGGGGTATGCAGCTTGTGCAGGCTGCATCTTCATATTAAAGTTGAGGGTAGTTCCAAGCTGCATTACAGAACTCTGGCCTGATTTAATAAATTGGGCCGAGCTTTGGTCATTCCTGAATTCAAGCCTTGAAGAGGAAAGTTGGCTTTTGCTGTGACAGGAAACTGGAAGGAAGTACATCAATAGTTTCTGTTCATATTATCTCCTCAGGAAGGAAAAGACAACATCTTTAAAAGTACTTAAGTACCAAGCGAGTGACCCTTCTCTGCTGGAATGTCGCCCTACTAATGAAGCAGAGAAGAAAAACAGCCATTTCTGGCAGACTTTGCAGGATCTCTCATGCCAAACAAAAAAAGAAGTTTAAAAGGCCTGGTAAAAATAAATATTGCTTGGAAATTCTGGCATAGGAAATGTTTCTGACAGCCAAGGCTTAGCTCATCCTGGGGGGTAACCTAAGAAGCCCTGTGTTTTTCATTCTTCATTCCTGCCTGTTGAATATTCCCTGTAACCCACAGCAGACAGGGCTGTGTCTATTTGCTGGACCAGATGTGTGTCTGTATCTTAGATTCTGCCCCTCTCTCTCTTTTAGATGTGTATAAGGGAGCTGCAGCCTCTTTGGCTATAGTTAAGCAGTAACCTTGATGCATTTATAGAGGCTCTTATAGGACAGGAACTTACTTCCTGTAGACAGAACTGAGTATCTGATGTCCTAAAAATATGCTGCCTTTCCATAATATCTGTAGAAGAGGGCCATGTGTATAGACAAGGGAGGATATAAATGGAATCCTTACTCTTATTTGTTACATCTGTCCAATGTACTTGCTACAAACAGTTTTAAAAGAGTTTAAAACACAACTGTGAAATATTGCTGTTGCACAGCAGCTGTTGAACCATTTATTGATGAAAAGGATCAGACACCTGAGTCACTTAGTGCCTTTGATACTGTTAAGTAAGGAATGTTCTTCACCCTACACTCCTCTTGGTCACATGACACCTGAGCCTTTTGCAAGACTGAGTATTTCTGGTGCCATGTGGAGAGACAATAGGAATCAGAAGTTGTTATAATTTTGGGGGAGCTTAGAAAAGAGGAGCTGGGGGAGAACAGTATGTAGAAGATAAATCAGTTATTGATAAACTTTACAAAACAGAGGGAGGGAACAGCAAATGAAAATATTGGCAGCTGTCTTGCTTCTAAACTCAAAATGGGGGAGGAAAGCTTCCAGGACATAGTAGCCAGAGAGGGTCAATTGGAGAGATTGTAGTTACATTGCTCTTGGTGATTAATTCACTCAGTTACACTACTGGGCTAAGGGAGGGGTGGGAAAAATACAGTCCAGCTTCTGGCAGGGCTGGTCCCAGTGCGGCCGTATCCACATGCTGCTCTGCTCCCCCCACCTCCAGCGGCAGCCCCTGCTCCTGATCTTGCCACAGTAGTCAGGGCTCCAGCCTCAGCTCCTGGCCGCCTTCCCAGGGGCTGGAGCTGGAGCCCTGCGCTGGGGCAGGAGCCTCCCGGCTGAAGTCGCCCACCCAGTTGCCCACCCGGATGAATGTGGCACAGCTTGGCATGACATGGTGCAGCAGGTGCAAGGTCAGGAGCAGGAGCTAGAGCCACTGCTGGAGGTGGGGGGAACAGAACAGCACCCAGCTGGACAAGGCTGTGAGTGCCAGTAAGAGGGCAGCACAGGTTGCCCCTGTGTGAGTGGGTGGGGTTTGGCCCTATGCAGAGCACCATGGCGCCAGCTTGAGCCACACTGCCCCAGAGAGCTCTGCTGCATGTGCCCCCCAGCACCCATGGCAGGCTCCCAGGGCCTAAAGCCCAGACTGTACCCCCACCACACACATGCACATATTCTCCCACATGCCCCCCACACCCCTGGGAGCTATCACTACCACGCAACCTGGCCCTGTGAGCCCAGCCTCGCCTGCCCCTTCTACTCCTGAACACTGCTTCCTGCTTGCCTGCATCCCTACGGGGACTTTTGTAAATTGTTGGGGAGAGGGAGGAGGTGATGACCCGGCTCACAACAGCTCATCAAAACTCCTCATGTGGCCCTCAGGCCTAAATAGTTGCCCACCACTGGGCTAAGCCCTGATGAGCAGAAATTAACTGGTCAATTCCCCTACATTAGCTGAGAGTAAAAGGCAAACTGGGTCAATATACTTAAACGGTGAGAAGTATAGGAAATTCAGAGTCATTCCGTGAAAAGTCTCGATAGTGTTAATGACAGAGACAGGGATTCTTATTCCTTAATTAACAGATCTGTGTTTTGGGGAAAGCTCAGATACTCTGTGACATGAATCTGTTTCTCTTTCTTACTGCACACACTCTGTATGCTATGTGTTATGCAAAACAGAGAAAAGAATTTGCATTAATGACTTGATCTTGTGCTTGCTCAAGTCACCAAAGCCATCTGGTCTAAGCACTCAGGGACCAACTGCCTTGAGACCTGATCAAGGAAAGGGGAGCCATCAACGCCCATTGGAAGGAGCATTTTGAAGACCTTTTCAATCAAGACTCTGTTGTTGAAAAGAGTGTTCTCAACTCCATTCTGTAACACCCAGTCAGAGAAAAACTCAGAATTCCTCCTAACCTTGATGAGGTGAGGTAAGGCACCTGAGACTGATGGAATCCCTGGGAAAATCTTCAAGCAGAAGGGAGAGGAGCTCACATGACAGCTCTCTGTCCTCATCTTAAGGATCTAGAATGATGAGGAAATCCCAGATGATCTCAAGGACACCATGATCATTACAATCTTCAAGAAAGGACACAAGTCCAACTGTGGAAGTTACAGAGGGATCATGTTGCTATCCACCACAAGAAAGGCCTTTGCAAGAACCCTCCTGAACTATCTCCTTGTACTTGCTGAAGAGCTCCCTCCAGAATCTCAGCGTGGGTTTAGGGCATCAAGAAGCAAAACTGACATGACCTTCACTGCTCGCCCACTGCAAGAAAAATGTCGGGAACAACATAAACTTGTCTACATGGCCTTCTTTGACCTCATGAAAGCCTTCGACTCTGTCAACTGAGAAACACTGTGGAGGATCCTCCTGAAGTATGGATGCCCACCATGAATGACACATGCCCCTGGTGGCTGGTGAGGCACAGCAACGCTGGCAGTGGTGGGAGCATGGCTGCAGTAAGCAGGGAGTTCCTGCAGACATTGCTGGTGCTGTCGCCACTGGTGCCCACCAAAATTCATCACCATTTTTTGCCTGACCCATAATAATATGCAAGTGGTAGTTCTCAATAATGGATCTATCACAGATCCCTTTGAGGTGAAGACTGGAGTTAAACAAGGCTGCCTCATTGCTCCAACGTGCTGTTTGATATTCTTTACCACAGTGCTACATTTGACTACTAACAAACTTCCGGTCAGAGTAGAGCTAAACTATCAAATGGATGGTAAACTGTTTAATCTCACCCAACTCTGAGCCAAAACCAAGACCACCCTGACCTCGATCATGAGTTCCAGTATGCTGAGGATATTGTAGTGTCTGCTGACTCAGAAGCAGACTTTCAGGCAATCGTTGACATCTTTACCAAGGCATGCAAGAAAGTGGGACTCACGCTTAACATTCAGAAGACTACGGTCCTCCATCAACAAGCTCTTAATGAGCAGTCCCCAGCTCCAGTAATTCAGATTTATGGTGAGATTCTGGTAAATGTTGAGTATTTCCATACCTTAGAAGCCATCTCTCACAGAAGGCTGACATTGATGAAGAAATCTAACATTACCTCAAATGTGCAAGTGCAGCCTTTAGATGCCTGAGGAAATGAGCGTTTGAAGATCACAATATGAGATGCAAAACTAAGCTCGTGTTTTATCAAGCTGTCATGATCCCCACCTCATTGTAGGGAGCTGAAATGTGGACAACATAAAGAAGACATCTCAAGCTGCTGGAGGAGTACCATCAATGCTGCCTGCAGAAGATCCTTCAAATCCAGTGAGAAGACAGATGCCCTGACATTAGCATCCTCTTGCAGCCCAACACCATTAATAGATCTGTCATCCATGAGTTTAGTTAGTTCCTTTTTGAACCTGTCTATGTGATCTGTGTCTGCCACCTTCTGTGGCAATGAATTCTACAAGTTAACTACGCATTTAGTAAAAGTTTGTTTTATAATGAAGAATTCTGCAAATCTGAGTGGCTGAAATAGGGTGTTACAACTAAACCATTTTGCATTCTTGCTTTGAGTTTTATACCCCTGCTTTGCCATCCCTGCTGTAAGTTTTATATTGGTAGAGTTTGTATGCATGAGAGCAAGGGAAATTCACAGCCACAGCAGAGAATGTGCCAGAGACAGAGGAAAGAGAGTTCAAATTTGTTACTATTAAGCCACAATACTTTAGTGGTATTTAGTAGCAATGGGATATATTTTTTGATGCAGGCATCATTCAAATTTATCCCACGCCAACAACAACCAAAGGTTACTATATCAATATTATGTTCTGCATGAAATGATGGGGATAGGAGGGAGGGCATCTCAATCCATTTCTTACTAGACCAGTAGGGAAAAGTGTCTGCTATTATCTAGACCAGGGGTTGGCAACTCCCAGCACGTGCCAAGCATGGCATGCAAGGCCATTTTCCTCGGCAGACCACCGCGAGCCCTGGCTCTGAGTAGCTGCTGCCAGCTGGGAGTACAGGCTGCTCCCAGCAGGTGGCTGGGAGGCTGCAAGCCCTGTTGCAAGCAGCCTGGGCACTGTGGCTGGCAGCAGCTACCCCAGAACCTGGGCCAGCTGTACCTGGGAGGCTGCAAACAGCTGCTACCTCCCTGCCCCAGCCCTGCCCACAACAGGCGTGGTGCTGGCACCTGCTGCCTGCCCAGCTGGCTCAGAACCTGCAAACAGCTGATGTCTCCCAGCTCTGGTCCTGGCCCCAGCTGCCTCCCAGCTCCAGCCCCAACCCCAGGCTCTGGGGTGACAGCAGGTGCTGGAGACGCTCCCTGCTGTGCTGCCCTCACTGTCACTTCTGCAGAGCAGTGTGTGGAACCCAGCAAGGCAGGGCATAGCGGGGGCCACAGAAAGCTGCCTGTCACTCTGAGCTTTCCGCTGCCCTGGACACACTTCTCCTGCAGGCGGGGGCAGCAGCAAGGGGCACAACCCTGCATGCTGCCCATGCTGCTCCCGTGCACACAGGAGAAGTGTGACCCAGGCAGCGCGGAGCTTACAGCAGGAGGCAGCTTTCCTGTGCAGCCCCTCTGTGTGCTGCCGCTCCAGGTCACACACGCTGTGCTCCTGGCCCTGCTGCCCTCCCTCTCTGGGCTGGGGCCAGGGCAGGGAGACAGCAGCTGTTTGCAGCCTCCTGGCTGCTGCCAGCCCAGGTTCTGGGTAGCTGCTGATAGCCACAGAGCCTGGGCTGGGAGGCAGGGGCATGAGCAGGGCATGGGGCATGAGCAGGGCTTGGGGGCAGGGGCTTTGGGTGGGGGGCAAGGGGCACGAACAGAGCTGGGGGGCAGGGGCTTTGGGTTGGGGGCAGGGCTGGGGGGCTGTTGTGAGGGGACCCACACAAAACAAATACACAAGATCAAAGGGAATATCAGAAGTTTTATTTATTATCACCAGATTTAGAAAATCTGGTATTTACCATAAAAAAGTGCAACATTTATGATTATTAACTATACTAATATGCAGTGCATCCTGCTGTGTACCCCCTGCCCTCGTTTTGTTTTTCTGGCATGCTGGTACTCCAGCATCTTCCAAGGTAGACATTGTGGTTTTTTTCAGCAGTCCGGCCAAAAAAAGTTGCCTACGTCTGATCTAGACAGTCCACCAGGCAAGTGTGCAGTGTTGGCTACAGAAACTCGTGTATGTTAACTGCAAGTGAGTGACACCTCTAGCATCACACCTAATCACCTTTGACTCTACAGGCCAAATGATCAAATACCTACTTATAGCTGGGTTGACTAAGGGCAGTGTCCAGTATGAGTCTGTGACAAGGCTTGAACTCATGCTTTCAGGATATGTGAAATGTCTTAATTGCTCTGCCCCCACAAACTCCTGGAGTAGTAGCCATATCCCAAAATCTTATTGTGGCCAACACTATTAGATTCTGTTGCAAAGAGAGACAAATAAATGAATGAGCTGTGGAGTCTTGGGCTGGGCTTCCAATGCTGCAACAACTTGCATGAACATAATGGATTCAGGTATAAGGCTGGGAAGGAGGTTGGATATGTATGTTTGTGTGGGTGGCTGATTTCAAATGCATGTAGAGGGTGTGTGCAAGTGTGTACTTTGCTCCCACGTGTGCCTTTCTGCAGCTTTCATTTAGCACAGACAAGAAGCAAATTATTTGCTCCAATCTTCTCTTATTCCCATTTATCAAGAGCTAATGTGAAAGGTGTTAAGTGGCGTATCTGATTCAGTCATAAGATAAGGAAGCGGAGAGTTGATATGTTGTTTCTCTATGAGGCAGATACAGGGTTCTGTCTTTAACACATTGGCAATACAGCCTGGCTTACCATGCCAATAAAGTATTAGGCCTGAATCATCTCCAAGAAAACAAACACCCTGCTATCTGTCTTCATTCTTACATGTCCTTCATCACCATAGTAGCTGAGCGCTTGCAAACAAGAGAACCATCTCTCTAAGTATGTCGTTTTATTGAGCTGAAAGATGTATTTATATTTTTATAGGAATGGGGAGCCTCATCTTATTAGAAACAAGAATACTGGCCCAGGTGGTCAGACATAAATAATGTAAATCCTTTTATCTCTAAGTGACATGGTTAAATTTCACCTTTTACCTCAACAGTGGGTGTAGCTACATGTGTGCTTTACTGCAGAGTTGACTAATGAACTCCTTAGTAAAGTGTCTCTATCTACACGTGCACCCCTATTAGGCCAGAGTAAACTAATTAACTCCACAGTAGGATAGCACTGCCTGGCATAAGTACAATCCTACAGCAGAGTTTTTTACTTTGTCACAATGCATGTATAGACAGTGACTGGGGCTGGCTGGGGCATGAGGGTATTACAGTGCAGCGGGCTGCTTGCCAGCTAGCCCTGCAATGTAGCACCCTCCAGCCCTAGTCAGCCTCTCTGCAGTATGTTGAGCCAGTTCAGAGCAGCCCTGGGCTGGTAGGTTTACCCCCCATGGGTCCCCTGCCAGCCA
Organism: Gavialis gangeticus; assembly: GCF_001723915.1. Lineage (NCBI taxonomy): Eukaryota > Metazoa > Chordata > Crocodylia > Gavialidae > Gavialis > Gavialis gangeticus. The sequence goes on from NW_017729025.1 coordinate 98,089,622, forward strand.
GGACTGTGCCAACCTGGGTCAATGTGCTGTGGTCCTGGGTCCAGTGTTTACACATGCATCCAGGAGCAATAAACCTCAGTGCAAACTGCACCAGAGTTTATTTAGGAGCATTAATTGCACATATAGATGCACCCAGTGAGACCAAGACTTACAAATTAATTTAGTAGATTGAAATCAAAAAGAGCACTGGGTACTTAGACCTTTAGAGAATCAAACCACTACACAAGGAGCTCAACTCGATTTGGGAATCCAGTCTTCTACCCGCACATGTAAAATGTATGGGAGGTTGGAGGTAGCTAGGCTTGTTCTTCAAACCAAGTTCTCACCATGCCTTTGCTAGCTCTCAGAGGGCATCCAGACATGTGTGGATGTTTGGTTCCCTAGGGACAAGTAGTTGTGGTGCACCTTGCACTGTCATTTCTTGTCCCCAGGGAACACCAATGCCACATGCGCTCTGGTGCATGGCAAGTTGCCCCACATGGACTAGGGGAGGTTGGGACCAGCACTAGGCTAGTCCCAGCAGCCTTACCTAGGGTCTTGGGGCCTCCTGGGGCTGGAGCCTGGCGATTCTGCCATGTGGAGCCTGGCTGGTAGTGACACGTGGCTCCAGGCAGCCTGGCTCTGCTTTTCAGCAGCATGTGCTAGCCGAGCATGTGCTGCATTGGGGTTTTTTTCTGAGTTTTTTTTTAACCCTGGATAGGCAACAGGCATAAGAAAGAAGAAGAATGAGAACCAGAACTTTTGTAGGAAAGACACAAAATAAAGTTTTCTATTTTCAAGAAAATGAAAGATTTTACTAGTTGTGCCAGTCCATTTCATTTTGGCTTGTTGTTCACGGTGATTGAGAGCTAGATTTGCTGTCAGGCTGGCTCCACTCCCACCTTTTTATACAAGAACAGAGGGGTTAATTCATAGAATCATAGAAGTAGGGTCGGAAGGGACCTTGTAGATCTTCAAGTCTGACCCCCTGCCCGGGCAGGAGAAAAACTGGGCTCAGATGACTCCAGCCAGGTAGGCATCAAGCCTCTTCTTAAAGACCCCCAGCGTAGGAGCCAGCACCACTTCCCTTGGAAGTTGGTTCCAGATCCTAGCCGCCCTGGCTGTGAAGCAGTTCTTACAGACGTCTAATCTAAACCTACTCTCCAACAACTTGTGATCGTTATTCCTTGTTATGCCAGGGGGCGCTAGGGGAAACAGTGTCTCTCCCAAACCCTTCTGGTCCCACCTAGTGAGTTTATAGACGGTCACCAGGTCCCCCCTCAGCCTTCTCTTGTGAAGGCTGAACAGGTTCAGGTCCCACAGTCTCTCATTGTAGGGTCTGCCCTGTTGTCCCCGGATCATGCGGGTGGCCCTCCTCTGGACCCTCTCCATGTTGTCCACATCCCTCTTGAAGTGGGGCGCACAGAACTGGACGCAGTACTCCAGCTGTGGTCTGACCAGTGTCGCGTAGAGGGGGAGGATCACCTCCTTGGCCCTACTTGAGATACACCTGTGGATGCACAACAAGGTCCGGTTAGCCCTGCCAACCGTCACCTCGCATTGTGGGCCCATGTTCACCTTGGAGTCAGTAATGACTCCAAGATCTGCTTCTGCCTCTGTGCTTTCAAGAAGGGAATTTCCCATCTTATAAGTGTGCTGCTGGTTACCACTGCCCAAGTGCAGCACCCTGCACTTGTCAGTATTGAAACACATCCTGTTTTTGTTAGCCCACCCCTGCAACCTATCCAGGTCTTGCTGCAGTCTTTCCCTCCCTACT
>NW_017729025.1:98096377-98098365 GCF_001723915.1 Gavialis gangeticus
AAGGCCCTGCAATAACCCCTGCTAGCTCCCTCAATAACTGGTTACACTTTATTGCAGTAAAGGATCTGCAGTTTATAGTGGATCATGAGCAAAATTAAAGTTGACAGCATTTACAAATCTCATTTTGGAATATCACAAGGGTGGTGCATGTAAGGTACATACAATTATGTTAAGTTAATACTTCTGCTCTTTGTCTGGCCTAAATTAGAGCACTATGTCCAGTTTTGGGCACTATGCTCTAAGGCAGTGGTGCTCCACTCCCAGCCTGTGGGCCAAATGTGGCCTTCAGAGCCATGTCACCAAGTTATTTGGTTTTGCAGCTCTTCAGTGTTAAGCATAATGTTGATGGTGGCAAGTAGCACGTGGAAAAGCAGCAGCATTTAACTGACATCCATAAACACATCTGGGCACAGAAAATTAACACCAGTGGTTATAAAAGCTAAGAGGAAACAACCAAGGAAAGGTGAATGTACAGTATAAAATACCTATGTAGATGCCATTGTTAGGTGCACTAAATCTCACATTTGTGGGGAGGTGGAACCAGTGCTCTGACTCCTGGACGCCACAATCATAAACCATTCCAGCTATAGCCTGTTTTGATGACAAGGGATGTCACTGGGAAGGGAATTGATGTATACGTTGTAGTAATGCCATAAATGTGGATAATAAAGGAACACTGAGAAATTCTGTATTTTGATTGGTCAATATCCACACAACTATCCTGCCTCAACAGTCGTATCTGGAACAATGTGGTTCACTGTATTTCCAGTGTAGCCAATGGTCCACCCACTGAAGACTTAACTTCTGACTAATCACAGTGCAAGATTTTCTAATGATCTTCCTAATGAATGTTCTCATAGAAATGCAGGGTTGGATCATACTGGGGCAGAATCCAATATACCTACACCCCATGCCTGACAGATGTTTGTCTAACTATTCCTAAAAACTTCCTAGATACCATTATATTCCCAGGTTGCCTGTCCCAATAGTTCACCAATACCTGTTTGTAGCAGGGCACAAGGGTGCCTGCTACTGATAATAGTAAAATGGGCTCAGCTGCCACTCACCAGGGCAGCACAGGTGGGGGTTGCTGAGACAACCAGTTGGGTCAGCTGACCAGGAGGGGGCAGGGCCTGGCCTATATAAACAGACAGGCTGAGGCTGGAAGGGCAGTTCCCCTCTGGCAGCCAAGGAGGCTTAGAGCTCTACTGGAGCAAGCAGGGCAGGAGAAGCCTGATGACCTGAGTAGCTTATGGGCGAGAATACCAGGCAGAGGAACCCCTGGCCGGGGTGGTAACGTTGATGAGCCAGAGGGCTTAGGGTTTATGTTTTAGCCAAGAGGCTTGGGTTTTGTGTTACAGCCGATTGGCTTATGGTTTTGGTTATTGTAACACCGGAGGACCGGGTGAGGCTATAAGGGGTTGGAGGAGGCCTCATAGGAGCCCCATGATAGTGTGGGGTCTCCTGCGCTGTAGAGGGCGCAGCTTGGTTTGGGGGTGCATTGGCCTAGCCCTGGAATTAGGGGGCAGTGAAGAGCCCCAACTAAAGGGGGGGCAGCAGGGAGCCCCAGAGTGAGAGACTGGAGGACTGGGTGAGGCTGTAGGGGTTGGAGGCAGCCTCAGGGGAGCTCCCCAGTAGGGGAAGGAGTTCCTGGTGCTGTAGAGGGCGCTGCGTTGGGGTGTCCCGACCCCGGCCCCAGTGTGGGCAGCTTCGGGAGGAGCCCAGTGTGGGCGCAGACAAGAAGCCACGGTGGGGCACAGGACCCAGAAAGGGGTCTGGGGGGGCCAGGTAAGGCCGAGGCCGCCTGAGCCCCGATTGGGAGAAGCCCCAGTGGGGCGTAGGACCTGGACGGGCGTCTGGGGGCCAGGTAAGGCTGAGGCTGCCTGAGCCCCAATTGTGGGAAGCCCCAGTGTGGGCGGGAGCGCGGAGACAAGCCCAGTGTGGGCAGTGCGAGACCGGCCCCAGTGTGTGCGACGCAAGTGCAGGGG
>NW_017729025.1:98099092-98104383 GCF_001723915.1 Gavialis gangeticus
AAAAAGGCAGCCTCCCTTCAACATATTAATATCAAAGACATGGCGGGCGAGATATCGAGGGTGCATAAAACCTGATCTGGCACGGTAGGTAGGGGGTGCTAGGGGAGGTCACAGTACCCCCAGGCCCTGTAGCTGCCACACTGTTTCTTAATACCAAATATAAATCATTTTCCCCACAAATTATTGCTTTCTTCTTGTCCTTGCCCCAGTGGCCATGGAGAATGTGGCCTTTTAATAACAACCTTTATGTTTTGGAAGACTGCTTTTATGTTCCCCCTCAGCCTGACCTTTTCTAGACTAAACAAATCTGGTTCCCTCAACCTTTCCTCCTAAGTTGTATTTTCTAAATCTTCTGTTACTCCCCTCTCAACTCTCTCCAGTTCACCTACATTTTCAATAAAGCAGTGATGCCCAGTCCTTTTGCCCCAGGGGCTGGGTGAGCAGTGCCAGAGCGGTTTGTGGGCTCAGTCCAGTGGGCAGTGCTGACCTGGCTTGGGTCTGATGCAGCCATGTGGGACTGAAGCCCAATCCAGCCCTATGGAAACTTGGCAGTAGGGGAGCATGGGCATTGCTAATTGCCCCCACTCCTCCACTACCAAATTTTCAGACCCATGGGGAGCCCTGTGGGCCAGATGACATGGCTCTGAAGGCCACATTTGGCCCACAGGCTGGGAGTGGAGCACCACTGCCTTAAAGCATAGTGCCCAAAACTGGACATAATGCTCTAATTTAGGCCAGACAAAGAGCAGAAGTATTAATTCAACATAATTGTACGTACCTTACATGCACCACCCTTGTGAGATTCCAAAATGAGATTTGTAAACATTGTCAACTTGAATTTTGCTCATGATCCACTATAAACTGCAGATCCTTTGCTGCAATAAAGTGTAACCAGTTATTCCCAAGTTAGTATCCGAGCATTTGATTTCTCCTTCCGAATTGTAGCACTTTGCATTTGTCTTTATTGAATTTCATTTTGTTGATTTTTTTTTACCATCTTTTCAATCTGTCAGGATATTTGAATTCTGATTCTGGCTTCCAGGATGCTTTCTGCTCCTCTCACTTTGGCTTCATCCACAGGTTTGTTAAGTGTACTCCCTATTCCATTATACCAGTAATTTAATGAAAAAGTTGAATAGAACTGGACTCAGGACATGTCCCTGTGGAACCCCACTACATTTGTCTTCACAGTTTGATAGCAAAACCATTCATAACTCCTTTTTAAATCAATTTTTCAAGCAATGGTTTATACACCTTATGGTGTTTTAATTTAGACCAGAGATGTCAAACTCATCTGGCCCTGCAGTCTAGATGAGTAGCCTGGGACCAGTCCATGGGCTAGATCCAGAGCCTGCTTGAGCAGGTCTGGGACTGTAATGCATGGAGAACCCCATCTGGGACCCGTGCTGCACATGGTGCCTACCCCAGACCAGTTGGAGTGAATGCTATACACAGCATAGTCTTGGACCAGCTGGAACAGGCACTGAAAGCACTGGATCTATCATGTGAGGACTATATTACATTAGTAGCCAAGATCTCAAGAAGAATCAGTTTCCTATTGAATCTAGGCACTGTCTCAGCAACGGGGTTGATACTGTCCCCTAGCTGAAAAGTTTCTCATTTCTATCATTTCTACTCCCACCTGTTTTTGAAGTTATTGTGAATGCTAGTCTCCACTGATGAAAGCAGACATAAGTAATAATTTTTCCTTTATAGTACTTTCCCCAGAGGGTCTCAAAATAATTTACAAGGCAGGGCAAGTATAATTATTCTCTTTGTACAAGTGGAGAACCTGAGGACTGGAGAGGGAGGTGACTCACCCAAAATCAGGTGTGCACAGAGTAAGTGGCAGAACTGGGAACAAAATCCAGGTCATCAGACTCTCTCAATTTCCAGTCTAACCGTACTGCTCCAGTAGTTCTCTTCTCTTTATGTGATGATTTAAACACCACAGTCTCACACATGCAAATAACACCTTGCCCAAGGGAAAGGAGAGCACAGGCTTGTTTGTTTGTTAGTTTACATGACAAAGAATTTTATCAACAGGATTTGATTTCAAGCAAGGGGGAAATGTTTCAATAGTTGGGAGATTATTGGACAACCGTTGCACACTGATATCAGGAAGTTTTGCATCCTATCCCTTTACTTTGTCCATGCTCAACGCTCGGGCGTCTTTATTTTACGAGTGTTGCTATGCCTGACCACTGAAGTTGACAGAGGTACAGTGACTTTGCTGGGGATCTAAGCCTACAGAGTCAACAAGGAAGCTTAATATAAATGCCTTTGCTCTTTTCCCCTTTTCTACATACAAGTAAAAGTGTTTTTGTGATTATGGGAAGCAATGGGTCTCACATTTCATTCTGAAACTGGGGAAGTTTCTTGCTAAATTCAAATGATTTTGTCTCTTAATATAATACCATTAATCCTATTTGTACCCAATGTATTATTCTAAACTATACCTCGCCCTTTATAGAGTTGACACCCTTCAAATATTTGCCTGTTCTTTTCATGTCCATCCCCTTGGTTGTTGCTCAGCCAAGGTAAACATCATGAGTTCCTTTCATCTGTCTTCATAAGTCACTTCCTTCAGCTACTTGATCATAGATGTTGCTCTTCCTTTAATTCATTAATATTTCTCTGGTCATGAAATGCCACAAATTTAGTGCAGTATTCCAGGCATATTTGTACCAGTATCATACATAGACGGTACATTTCTGCCTTTCTCAGGGTGGTAATGTTTCTTTGTAAATAGAAAAAAAAGGTACTGGTATTTTTTGGTAGGAATATCATATTGCAAGCTTCAGTCTGATTAGCTGCTTACTGTTTTGCTCAGCCATTCTGCTCCTTGTGTTTTTCTCTTTCAATGAGGATCTGTTTCAGATTAATTCTTCTTTAGGTAGATTAGCTTAATTTATCTGGAATTTCTCTCCCACTCTTAATATTCTGCCCAGCTTTCTAATATCCTCTGTCCTTCATGTTTTTGTAGTTCCTTCTAATTTAGCATCATTATTATATTTAATTAATATGCTGTTTACTCACTCTCCTAGATCAGTAGAGGATCTGAGGTACAACTTTCACTGAATTCACAATAATGATCTTAAATAAGGTAATACTTAACACCAACTCTGGTAGCACTTAGACAAAATCCTCACCTCAGTCTGCTGTTCAGCATTACTTTTTCTTTGGAGAATCTGATCCAGTTTTACAAAAATGGTTTAAAGCCAACTGAGATACATTTTTCAATGAAATGTTTTCTTGCACTGCCAATCCCACGTATTAAAAGATCAGTAAGCTCCCAAAAGATCACGAGTTTGGCTTTAAAATTACTTTAAAATTATCACATTATATGAAATGCTTATTTTCTATTCACCAATTGGGTTGTGAGATTTTAGGGTGGATTTAGATCAAATTAATTTTTTTTCCACAACTAGGAGTCCTAGAAACATTTTTAAAGTTATCTCTGGTTGTAGTAATTAGCAGTCTACCACACCTGGGACTTTATGGAAAACACCAATATCATTCTGAGACTTGTGATAACATTTTAAGATGTGGCAAAGCTGAGTTTATTGAGACACCATATTAAAAGCTTCCCTGGCTTTGAAGCATATATTGGATAAAAGGGTTGGGAACAGAACCAATTGAAAGGGCCTTTGAGAAAGAGAGGACTGGAAGATGCATCCATCTAGGCCAGTGTTTCTCAACCTGTGGGTTGCAAGACTATATGAAAGGGTTGCAAACAAACAAACTTTAAAAATGGATCAACAAACTTTAAAATGGATTCTCCTTTAAAGGAGAAAAATGTGGGAAATCATGGCTTTTCCCTTGAAGGTGGCAGAGCTTCCGCCTGCAAGGGACTGCGTGGCGGGCCCCCCATGCTCTACACACACCCTCAGGGGGCCTGGGGGCAGCAGGTCAGGAGCTAGGGGCACTGGGTTGGGACTGGCCATTGATGTTTACAAATGGGCCCTGGTACAAAAAAGGATGGGAACCACTAATCTAGGCTATCTTCATTGCCTAGATAGCTCCTAGCTTTGCAAGACACATTAGAAAAATGGAGTGGCCCTGCCAGATGCTCTAGACTAGACAGCTGTTCAAGACTACTGGGATAAAAAAGTCTTGAAGCACTGAGGAACTGCTCTGATATTAGGTGGATCTCTGAGACACTGAGTTATATGAAGCAATCCATAAAGAGGAAGGTGTAGAATCCAGTGAACCATCTTAGTTGCAGACCTTTTCATGAAGCTGGAGGCTGGGTGTCTCCAAGAGGCACACCATTTGGTGATTAAAAGGTGTAGGCAGGGGCAAATCCAGGATTTGGCAACGGGGGTGCAGGAACAGCCATCCACACTGCAGTAGCTGCTCCCTGCCCACCAGTGTGGACAGGCCATAGTGCTGGAGCCTCCGGGGATGTTTTTAAAGTCCCCAAAGCAAGTAAGAATCTCCCCCTTTTCCCTTCATGCTCAGAGGCATCTTCCCCCTGTCCCCTGCCTGCTGCTACTGCTTTCTCCCAGGAGCTCCAAAGCCCCCACTACCTGGTCCAGTTGAGCTAGGAGGGGGCTGGGCAGGGAGAGCCATAGGAGCAGAGAAGGGCAGGGGTGTTCCCCCCCCAACCCCCCAGGAGCAGGCATAGGAAGGGGGAACCCCCCTATCCATCCCTGCTGCTGCTGTCACCCTTCCCAGCTGGGCAGCCTGGCTGGAGCAAGCAGAAAAGGGCTTCTGAGGTTTTCTGGACCACGGGGGGAAAAACAGTAGTGGCAGGTGAGGAAGGCAAAGAGGCAGGGCAGGGGACATGCTTGTGAGCAGAGTGGGAAAGGAGAGGGATTCTTACCTGCTTTGGGGTGTGATTCTACCTGACAGGGGCATGCAGCTGCCCCACTGCACCCCCTCTGGATTCACCCTTGGCTGCCTGGCAGCGGTTCTCAACCTTTTATTTATTTATTTATTTTTAAACTCCAGGCACCCCTGGAGAGACTCAAGGGACCCCTCAGACAATGCCAGCTCTTTTTCTTTCACTTGGGGCTTATTCCACTACGAGAAAACTCAAGGCATTGCAGAGCAGACCACGAAGGTCAGGCGGGTTTGAGCGCCAAGGGGTTCCGATGCGACTTGCCCCGGCCGACCCGACAGTGCTCCCCGGCGGCACCCCTCAAAGGCTCTCGAGGCGCCGCAGGATGCTGGGGCCCCTACTGGAGGCTCCGTGGCGCAGGGCTCCCTGAGGGGCCCGGGGCTACTTTAGGAGGCGGCAAGGGGAGGGGGGGTCCTGCCGCAGGGGGCGGCGGAGACTCGCCGAG
>NW_017729025.1:98104761-98109317 GCF_001723915.1 Gavialis gangeticus
AAGCCCCGGCCGCAGGGGCCCCTTCCCCCGCGTGCTGCTGCCCGCGCCCGGGGCCCCTTTGTCTGCCGTCCGGTCCCCGTCCTAGTCCCGCTCGGCTCGGCTCGGGCGCGGGAAGGCTGCGGGCAGGTCCCGTGCAGCCTCCCCTGCGTGTCGGGGCAGCAGCCTCTCGCGGGCAGGAATGCGGCTGCTCATCCCAGGAGACGGGCCCCTTAAAGCTACAGCCCTGCTCTGAGGGAACTGCTCCCTCGGCCCCCTTGGCTTGGTTGTTTTTTCCTTCGGAAGGAATTGAGGTGCTTCCCCAGTACCTTCCCGTCCCCTGGCTTTTCCTGCCTTGCTCTGGCAGTCCGGCTCCTGGGACGTTTCTACCTCGAGATGTCGGGGGTGGTCCACCTCTGTAGTAGGACACTGAGCAGGAAAGAAGCAGCCTGGAGTCCTGGTTGTGAATGAACTTGTTGACCTATTTGCTCTCAGTAGAACTCCAGGTCCTCTGTAATGCAATTAACTATGGGATAATGGGGGTTGGAGGGGATGACCTGTGGCCTTTTGGCTAAAATCAAGCCAGACCCCAAGGCCTCCCAGCCTGGGGCTTACATGTAGGATGCCTGCCTGAATTGGGGGAGTAGCTGAAGCCCCAGACCCATGGGTCTGGAGGGGGTGATACAGCCACACAGGCCTGACAGTTGCGCTCTGCGAATTTTGGGTCGTGACTAATTGGCTTTGCCCAATTGAATTTGGAACTGATTTGGCTTTGAATAAGATAAAAAAGAAAGAAAAAAAGAGAAGGCCCATGGAGATCCCTTCCAGCTCTACTTCTCTATGACTGTTTGTGCAGGGACTGAATGAAGGAAGGATGTCTGAACACCTTTCAGTGTTGTCCTTGTTTGAGAGAGAGAGAGAGAGTGAGAGAGTGTGTGTACTGGGAATAGGACTTTGAGTGGAAACGAGGCATCTCAGCTCATTTCTCTTCTTCCACTCTTGGCTGCTCCTGTGTAATTTCACTTATCCATTTTCTCCCATGCTGATTTGAAAATGCAGGGAATTGTGGCAGTCAAAGCGCCCGTCGTTCTGCAAGCTTTCTCCCTGGGGCACGATCAGATCGCCTCTAGTTTTCCAGCAGCATTATTTCCTTTCTATTGAGAATCCTGGCTGCATGGAGCTTCCAAGAAGATGCCAAAACAGCTGAGAAAATGCAGGGTAAACAGGGTTGCAGGCAAGTCCGTATCTTAGAAAAATCTGGTGCTACCAAGTAGGGGAGTTATGACTTCTAAGTGCCACACAGGTGTTTAGCTGGAAACAAGCAGGAGTGGGAAGAATAGAAAGCCTAGCTATGTAGGTACAGGGCTGGAAGGAACTTAATTTTGGTTATTACCTAAGTGCTCCAAGTTAATGTGCCCTGGCTGTTAATATCAGTGTAGGAGGATGTTTTACTATAAGTGCTAGTTAGTTGCTGTGTTTGCTTGAGTTGATGTCTATAGGATGTGATTTGTCCCTTTCTCAAGGAGTTTCCTTTTTTTTTTTTTTCTGGTGTTCTCCCACTATATTCAGGAGGAACTTGGGAGTTTGATAGGGTGCATTTATGGGAACTGATATCCCCTTTACTATCATTTAAAAATAACTTCTTTTTTGGGTGCTAGGTTAAGGAAAGTATAAATACTGCCTGCATCTATGTTTATGCTGCTCTTCTATAAAATACCTCTCTACGTTGCATCTTACAATACCTGTGAGAAAGACAAAGGACTTAATATTTTTACTTATAAAGCATCTGTTCGCAAAGACATTCAGGGTGCCACCCAGTTGAAATGTAACAGCCTTTAAAACACGATTTTTTTCCCACTTCATCTTGCCTTGGGTAGGAAGAGGGGCTCTTAACCAAACAAGCAGTTCTGCTTGAACTTTGCCCCTTAATTAACAGAGAGTGGCAGCTGTAACTTGGGAAAATTTGTGCCCAGAAGGATATACAGATGTCTGGGGCATGTGGAAAATTGTCTTGCAGGTGAGAAGAGGGAGAGTTGTACAAGTTAACTGCATGAATTGATGGTGTTGGTGAAAAAGGAAGGGTCTGATGGAGTGATGGCCCATTTTAGTTTGTCTGCTTCAGAATCTGTTTGCGTGATGTGCATATTCTAGCTCTTGGGACTTCTTCCAACAGAATAAAATCTCCCTTTTAAAGTTTTACTTCACAGATCTACTGGATACACTTTTGGGGTCCCAAACAAAAATGAAAATTTCCAGGAAAGGAAGCGTGACCTAGAGTCTGGACTGGGAATTGGGATTCCCAGGTTCTGTTCCTGGCTCTCCAGATTTGTGTAAGCCTAGGCAAGTCACTAGGAAAACCTCTGTTTCCCTCTTCTGTCAACTTTGGAAGATGCACCAAACCTCATAGGTGTGCGGAGAGTTCATAGAATTGTTGATCGGTGTTGAAATAGATTTATCCAGGCCTGTAACTTGACTAAGAAAAGAGAGTGAAGAAAAAAAATTGAAAAAGATGCTGATGCTGTATGTTTAAGAATATTCTAAGATAAAAAAAACCCTTTTGCTTTATTACGTTATTATTACTTTGGATGATCTTCCAAGGGTAAAGCAAGCCCCTTATAAAGGCTAGACTAGGACACTGACTGCTTCTCTCTTGACAGTATTAATGAAGTAATTGCAGATATAATGCAAATATTGCTCCCCCAGCCCCCTATTAAAGAATAAGTGCTACAAGGAGAAGAATGAGGGTGGTATTTTATATATTTCTGTGTGCACTAGAGCATGCCAGTGGTGGCAAAAACTAAATATACCCCATAAAATTTCATGTGATTGGTCAGCATACCAGAGTATAATCTAAATACATAAAAAAAATAAAAAATTAAAAACAGTTTGTGGTAGAAGATTCTCTTTCTGTGACTTAAGCCCTGGGATTTAGGGTACATATTGTAACAAAGCTTTATTAATAAACACTGTATAGTCTGAAGACAAAAATCTGGCGATCTTCTGAACCTTAAATGGGAATTGTCAGGTTCATTCAGGTACCAAATTAGATTAATAGAGTTCTGTAAAACCCTAAGAGTGATATCACTGTTTCTGTACAATCTGTTCATGGATATCCCAAAATAAAACTTGTTTGGATCTAAATGTATTTCAGTAGTTTACTGCTCAAACCAGTAAGGGGCTACTGCAGGAGTTGGGACTGACTGCCCATTACCTAGAGGCAGAACTGAAAAGGACTGCATTATGTTTTCACTTTTTAAAATCTTCTTTTCACTGGCCTGGACAATCAGCATTAATTGTTTCATATTCATTTTAAAACTTCTTACACTTAAATACAGATAGCAAAACTTCATAAGAATGATATTTCATGTGACACCTTTATGTCTTTAAAACTTGAACAGGTTTGTGGAAAAGGCAAATATTTATCCTCATTGTATAGGTGGGGAAATGATGCAGAAACTGTCTTGCCTAAAGACATCTCCATGCTTCCTCTAATGCAATATGCTACAGTGCACTTTGATGTGTATACTTTATGACATCTCTTTAAGCATTTATAATATATTATCACCTTGAAACGTAGTCAAGATTTTTAGAACTGGTTAACAGTTCGACCAGGTTCTAAACATGTACTGGGTCTTTACAATATTGCTTGTATTTTGTAGCCATAACTTCTCTTGTTTTCAAAGAACGTGCTATTTTCCCTGTTGCTGAGTAAAAGAGCCATAAAATATGGGAACTGTTGAACCTGTCTATATTCAAAGTGGCTGTCAAATGTAGGAATTAAATAAATGGCAAAAACAGAATCTGTTTTTACAGTCTCCTGTTATTTCTTCCTTAAGGCATTACTTGTAACATTAAGTAAAACATTTTCACACTGAAGGTTTTTTTTTTCTTAAAATTGACAGCTTCCCCTTAAAGTGTTCTGCCTTTACCTGATATAGTATTTAAAGCTGGAGTTCTCTTGGCATGCAGTAAACCCACTGCATTAATTGGCATACTGTAGTTAGTGGCTGTCTGTATTTCACAGGGATCATTGCAAAGAATGCTAATCGTAGTTGTCGTCCATGAATTTAATGTCCCCGACAGGCTCTTACCATTAGGTCTGCAGTGGCTTTGGTTCCTTGATACGGCTGTTATGTTAGGCGTCTCTCTTCTATGGGATTTTGTTGTCTGCAGTGGCCAGAGACAGGGTGCAGTGATATTTCTTTAATCCCTTCTTTTTGTACCTACTTCTGCAAGGATTTGGATTTCCTAATACTCAAGGCAGAAATAGTGAATTTGTGGATCCACTGACAGTTTATGTCCCAGAGGACAGTGGCTTTATTAAGGCTTTATACAGTATATGGTGGTTCAAGGATGTGTTATTTTGGGAGTGATTGCTACCTTGGGGCGTGTGCAGATGAGCACGACTGTGCGATATGTGGCACTGCAAACACATTTGCAGCGCCACATACCGCACAATCAGGTGTTCTCTGTGCTGCAAGGGTGTGCTGCTGTGCGTGCACTGCTCTGATTTTTTTTTTTTTTTTTTCCCATGGGTTTTTTTTGGGCAAAAAACCCCCCAAAAAAAAAAACTGGAGCAC